>NW_027271283.1:355000-795000 GCF_040938485.1 Diadema antillarum
ACTTGTTTTCTTATTGCTTTAATCTAATGGACAGGAAGAGGGGGTGACTATTATCTATTGCCATTTTTTTCTTAAGGTTTTTTTATACCATACTAATTTCAACATCATAAAAATTCAAGTCCCAGATTATCCAGGGTAGCCTCTTCAGTGTTGTCATTGTTCTACCAGAAGTCCCAACCATTACCCTAGCAGTGCTATAAGGTATACCCATTTATACACCTGGGTCGAGAGGGACATGGGTAAAAACATCTTGTCCAAGGATGTAAGCTCTGGGCGGGACTCGAACTCGGGTCCTCCGATTTGGAGTCGAGATTCTTATCCACTATGCCACAGTGCCCCCTAGAGCCATAATTGTGCATGTCGAGTCGTAAAAACTGACTATCTTAAGAGTAGCTCACAGTCACTGAATGCACTTAGCTGTCGCTATTGCTGTTACTATTTCTACTTCTGTTATGACCATTCTACTGCACCTTTAGCCATTTCCTATCATGTCTATTGACACAAAAATTAATTCTGCATGCAGTTCTACATCGCACGACCGTATATCAAGCGCTTATACTGCAACTATATACGATTAACCACAACTAGGTCTACTACTGATTGGTCTATCACAATATGATAAAATTTTAGATATTTTGTTGTTGTTTTTATTTTATCTTGTTAGCCATAATCTTCTTTGCGTTTGCGTTTACGTTATAACATGCTCTTCCTGCATCGCAGGGTTATAATCCCTTAATCCTTTATCAATTAATTTCCTTCAAAAAAGTGCAAGTACATAACATTCCAAAATATTTCATAAACATATCAAGATGAGAAAACTTAATATTCGCCAAGTACATACCATTCCAAAATATTTCATAAACATGTCAAGATGAGAAAACTTAATATTCGCCATATTCGGTTTTATTGCCACTCTCTTTCCGTATATTTATTTCCAAGTTTGATGCAGACAAAATAGATTATTGCTTTATTTTCTTTCAGACTATTCATATGCAAATGGATTGGTTAAAGTTCATTATTCCGAATGTTTGTTATACCAAAGGTTCGTTATTCCAAAGGTTCGTAATTCCGAAAATGAATAAGGTTCGTTACTCCGACGGTTCGTTGATCCGGAAATGAAATAAGGTTCGTTATTCCAACGCGTCGCAACAGCTTGCTAATCCGAAAATTGAAAAAAAAGTTTAGTTATTCCAAATTTTCGTAAATCCGAAAAGGAAATAAGGTTCGTAATTCTGAAGGTCCGTTAGTGCCCGCTACTTATATATATATATATATATATATATATATATATATATATATATATATACACATATATGTATATATATATATATATATATATATATATATATATATATATATATATATATTTGTTTATTTATTTATATCGGATTAACGAACATTATTTCATTTTCAGACTATCAAACATTCGGAATAAAGAACCTTATTTCATTTTCGAACCAACGAACTTTTGGAATAGCGAACTTCAGGTATAACGAACATCACCGAATACCAGTAGATCAACCATAAATGTGACAGAACTCTTCAAACTAACACTTAACATCACATTATATGTCTCTGTGCTATTTTGGTGATAGTGTTTGCATTCATTATCAATGATCATTTTTGATATAATTATCTTGATGTTGATGGCGAGAAGGAAAATTATCATCGTTACTACCATTCATCACTTCACACATTTTATCATTCTCAAAATGGATAGAAGTGAGCTGTTGTTTCGTCGACATTATTACAAGCATCATCATCATCATCATCATCATCACTGTACGTAAACCGCTAGGACTGGATAGTTGGCTATATACCACCGTATACCGTATACACATTTTAAAACAAGCTGACTAAACACATCCTGCAAAGACGCAATGTTTGTGAATGGTAGACTAATAGAGAATAATTCACGCCTTGTTTCATGGGTGAAAAAAAAATCACAAAACGAGTCTGACAAACAAAGCTCTTGCATAATATACATGTTTTGTGCTTGAATGTCATTGTCATTCTATCATGATAAAGTATGCATTACGATCAAGTCTAAAACTTTACAGTCTTTAATTCACGGCACACAGTGATTGTATAGTTTGCTTAAAACATTATCCAGTGAAATAAGACGATGTACAGAAGCTTACCCTCTTCGTGCCACGTTGTTACTTGCTCATAGATTTGTGTGTGAAATCTTTGTACCTTTTAGTCATTGGCACAGGAACGGTTAAACGTGTTACGAGAAGGCGACGTGTTGAAACTCACCAAGGTACCTCTTTAGGATGAGGAGGGGCAAGAAGACGATTTGGATTAAAGTCACCAGGTGTCTTAAAGGAAACCAAAACCCAGAGAGCAACGTGGATTGAGTGAAAGCAGCAACATTAATAGTAGAACACACCAGTGAAAGTTAGAGGAAAATCGGACAATCGATGCAAAAGTTATGAATTTTTAAAAAGTTTTGGTGTTGGAACCACTGGATCAGGAGACTACTAGAGTTCATGACGTCACGTGGAAAACAATAAAAAATAAAAGAAAGAGAATCCTCCCTCCCCCCCCCCCCAACAAATTTTTCGTAAAAATTACGCATTCTATCAAATTGATACTGACATATGCTATGGGTAGTAATATACATTCCCTCTGCTTTCTGAAAGCGGTTAGTCAAGTATACACTTTCATTACGCTCGAAAAGTGAAAGCATGTTGAATTTTCCTCATGTTTTCTTTATAAAACTGTTGTCCACATATGACGTCATAACTTCTAGTAGTCTCCTCGTCCAACGCCAAAACTGTAGAAATTAATAACTTTTGCATCGATTGTCCGATTTTCCTCAAACTTTCACTGATGTGTTCTACCAATGTTGCTGCTTTCACTCAATTCACATCTCTCTTTGGGTTTTGGTTTCCTGTTTCGAGCGTTTCCTGCTTTTCTGTTCTGAACAAGGTTCCTCCCGGCGAGTTTCAAATAGTCGCCTTCTCTTCGTAGGGTTAAACTTCTTTATACACTGCTGTGTATCACAGCTCAATGGATGTCGCTTGTATGATATCACTATGGGAGTTCGGGTGATGGACGCGGTAGTCGGACCCCGCCATAGATGGCCTCAGAGGGCTGTGTTCCCGGTTGTCGTCGTCGTGGACCTCGATGTCGGGTGCATGGGAGACACACGTGGTCATGGTCATCAGCTGGTGCTGAATTCGCTCTTGCTCGCTGTGGACAGCCATCTTCTCCAATCGAATATAAAGATAGAGGCTGGCCACGCCTGTTGAGTTAATGAGGAAGAAAGCCAGGACGGCGACCACGAAGGAGAAGCCGTACCGGTGCGAGAAGAGGTCTTCAGACGACACTGGATGTTTCTCGATTACCGCATCGTTCACGGCGATGATGTATCGAATTAGTCCACTCAGAGAACACAGTCCTAAGGATGGAAACCGTAACAAAGTTGTTTTAGGAGAAATCGTGTAATATGGCCCCCTATACGTCACTCTTGACATGATAATTCAGTACTTACTGAAATTTCAGTCAAAATACAATGTAACGAGGTGCTTGAGAGCCTGGAAATTTGTTCATTATATCAGGCATGTCGTACTGGAATCCCCAAACAATAAAACAGACGCAATTGAACCATTAGTTTTCTTTCAGAGTTCATATGCTAAGTTTTAGAATCATTATAGGGTCAAATAGGAAAGTCATGTGAGAAACTTATGGAGCTCGAGCTAGACTTATATTCTATTGAGAGATAACAGACTGAAAGATCTGGTCACATTCCTCACAGCTGGGATCATTATTATCACTATTAATGTTGCATCTTTCTAGTTTACATTTTGTTTTTGTTTTTTATTTCGCTGAACCTTTTACAATCCTGTCATGAATAACAATACTCTCAGACAGAATAACGTGGTCCGTTCATACAGATTCAAGAAAGAAAAAAGAAAGGAAAAAGGAAAAAAAAACATAATGAATTTTGTTCTCTTCGTGTGTCTACGAAATAGAGATTTCTCCGCTTGTGACGTCATATGCACGTGACAATAAAACTAGTCTGTTACATATTCTAACCATACATCTATGACGCTATGCAAAACTAATTTTAGTCTTGATATCTGACTTAGAATTTTTTACAATGCGTAGAATTTGCATGACGTTGAAAAGAAGAAAGCAAAATGAAATTTATGGAAATTGTTTCACTGAATGAAATATCCCAGTAAACATGCTGACCGCTTGTACGCAGAGTTATGAGATTGTCAAAAGGTGTACTATATATTTATATACCAGCCAGTATGTGCGCCGCTCCAGTGAAAAATATGAAACAGCGCCGCTGTGGGAAGAAAAGTCCCATTGAGCTGAAGAGTGACGTCAGCAAGAGCAGAAGGAGGCTACAAATGGACAGCGGCAACACCTTTAAGACGTGAGCTGTGGAAACAATAATAGATGAACATTAAGAACGACCAGAGCAAGAACTGAATTCAGGATACGCGTGACAACCACATGTCTTGAAAAGACTGTCGCACACAACTAGCACAGATACGTGCACGGATTATTAATGGATGACTGTAATATCAAATGTACAATAACTCTTGTCTGTTTGTCTTTTTTGCTAATTCTCTTCAAAAGCTATCAGAGCAAAGGGGGACATCACTGATGAATGATAATTGCAGTGTAGATTGTTATTACGTGAACGACTATATCGAATTCCCCTGCTAAATGTTCAATCGATTGAAACTGCTTTCTGTCAGTGGTCATCCTTTTTTTTAATCACAAAAGCAGCTCTTCAATGTGGAATGACCTGCTGCAGAGTATCGATAATGTATCGATACCCTGAACGATGCAATGTGCCACAGACATTATGCGAGGTCTTCTGTTAGAATATTTCAATAATAGAGGCCAATCTAATCCATTTTAATTAACAGTCATCATCAGGTTCTTAAGTAACTGACTAATTACTGCCCTTTGATGTATCTTGACATTGATACATGGAGTATTTTGCTATGTATGTCTGCATATTGATCCGATTCATAGTCATCAATTTGATAACACATTTCTTCATATTCACATATGAAATTCTTAATTCAATTTTTTTTTCATTCCATTTCCATTTCATTTCAATTTATTCTCATATTTCTCAATGAAAAATAAATATATATCAGATATAACAAAATAGAATGATATATGATATGCAGCTTGGATGCACAATAAGATATTACTAACACGATTTATAGAACATTATCTATATGGAAATGTGAATCTAAGTAAAATGATGGAGAAATATGACGGAACATACTTAAAATCAGATCAATTAGGTTCTTGAATTGAGTACCTAAAACTGCTGAAGTTATACTCTTGGGTGGCTCGTCGCCTTCCGGGAGGGTGTCCCGAATATTTCCACATTCTACGTCATCTACGGGAAACAAAACAACAAAAATGAACCAATTATTTGAGAGATGGTGAGAAAGACCAATCTTGCTTTTGATAGATTAGTCTTTCACCTTATGATAATGACAATAACGATACAGTGGCGGATCCAGGGGGTGCCCCCTTTAATTTTTGTTAAAATAAAAGAAATAAATAGAAATAATGGGGGAGGGGTGCGTGCGCCCCCCTTTGATTTTGTAAAGGCGCCCCCTCTTTATAGAATTCCTGGATCCGCCCCTGCAATGATGGTAAAAATGATAGCAATGATACTGGTAATGATGATACTTATATGATAACAACTTTAAATTAAATGATGAAATAATGGGAAATTACAATGATAGTGATTTCTCTTCGAATATTTTGCCGCGGTTCTCTTTGCTACTCTGTGAGCTTTCATTGCCGTAACACTCTTCTCGTATTCGACTCGCTCTTTCGTCCTCTTGAATAATAGTTGTTTATTCCGCATCAACAGTTATCGGGGTATAATATGCCATTCTCTTCCTATGTATATTCAAACTCGTGTGTTCGTCGTCCGTATAATAATGATCGCGTATTATACCACCCGTCTTGGGGCGCCTATTGCTGCGTGGCGTCCATAAGTCGGCGTTGGGGCGAAAGCGCGAGGTCGATTGCGGATGCGAAAGCACTTGCTGTGTCACTCGGTCCGTTGACGCTGCGGGATGATCGTCGACGAGGGAATTGATGGTTTCGATGACGGTCATGCATTATTCACGAGCCCGTGCCATGACGCCGATGAATTATGCCGCGCGACGGAGGTATTTATCGCCTGATCAGGGAGAACAGACTTGGGTATTCTCTTCCATAGACAGCACGTGGAGCTTTTTGGAGACGAGTTGCCGAACTGATGGTTTAAACATACCTCAATGTTTCTTCCTAATATTGTAGCCTTTCTTGGAAGCAGTATTGAATCTGTGTGAATCTAATTTTGTGTACGCAGTATGTGCGTATGACTCTCAGTGTGTGTGTGTGTGTGTGTGTGTGTGTCTGTGTGCTGATACCCACGTAGACGTAGATTAATTGATCGTAAAATGGTTTGAAATAAGATCACAATGTTTGAAAATGCATTGTCAAAGTAACTGATGGTATTTCTTTTGAACAATTAAGTACGCCTGAGTCCATAATAAGCCAGTTCGGAGGCCAATTTGCATTTGAGCAGAAAAAGGTCATTTGTACCAACAGGGCATGCTGATTCTTAAATTCACTGAGAGGAGCGTCTGTGATGTAATGAATATTCAAGTAATCCTTATTGGCTGATACATTCAATGCAAATTAATGAAATGGATGATTTCCCAAGTGGTAGTCGACAGATCATCATGGTCTACGCAAGATGATCTTTGGTTGAACATGATTGATGAATTCCATAAACTTTTTAAAGAAGTGAAGTGCCTAACCATCTCATAAGAAAAAAGAAAGGTCTTTGATATTTTTGTACCCACGTGCTCATAAGCTAACTCCGAACTGGCTTATTCAAAGAAAAAGAAAACATATCATAATAGTCCATCGTAAATTGATTCTTTCTTGATGTCAATCAAATTTCTCGAGGGAAAATATTCTATCAATAAATATTTCTTTTCATTTTCACATGATATCAGAGGTCACATTATATAATGTTATACATATTCATTCATCTAATTTATCTAGCCGTTCTTTTGAGATCAATCCCGTCGTAATTATAGAGCCCACACATAAAAAACAGCCAGTATGATAGTTCTATTATAATTATGTCTGCAAGAAAGCCATCAGTTGGCTTTGTTTGCTTATAATTTCTCTCTTTTTTGGGGGGAGGGGGTGCCATGGGGCAACTGATCCATAATCATACTTTTCCTGTAAAGAAAGAAACAACACCAAAAGGTACAATCATGGAGACATTTTAACAATATTGTACAGTACAAACATACGCAAATACACATGTTTACTCTATCTTAATATAAGATAGAAAGAAGACTTACATTCAGTAATGATTAACAGGCCTCAGCCATAAAACACAAATTAGATGTACACGGAATCAGTTTCTCTTCTGCTCATAACGCATGCGTTGCACACCAGAACATGGACGATGCAACTAGAGCCTTCTATTGATGATATAGTCTTTTCATATTATTCTCCTGTCTGTTTCCGTACATTGTATTTTGCTTTAAGGGGAAGGCTAGTAACTGATCAGTGGGAATCAGTGGAAATGCTGGGAGATGATTGTTCCAATCCTTTAATTATGGGATTCGTTCAAGAGTTCATTGTATATCTATTGTTGTGTGAAAATGATTTGCTTCAGAACGGTCTCATATTCAAGTAATGTGCAGATTAATGCTCCGTCACTGACCAGGGACGCTAACCTGGAAGAATTAAACTGCACATTACTTGAATATGAGACCATTCTGAAGCAAATCATTTTCACACAACAATACATATACAATGAACTCTTGAATGAATCCCATAAGGATTGGAACAATCATCTCCCAGCATTTCCACTGATTCCCACTGATCAGTTACTAGCCTTCCCCTTTAATCAATTTTTCTTATTTTACCTTCATTCTTACTCCCATCATACTCCACGCCATCCCGCATTATGCCTACCCTGCTTCACCCCTCCCACCATGCCGTACCCTTCCAATCATTCCTTACCCCTCCGATCCTTACCCCTCCCACCATGCCATACTCCACCCCCCCCCCCATTATGCCTCACCCATCCCACCAGGCATCACCGCTCCCATCATGCCTTAATTATTCCTCCCAACACCATGCCTCACCCCTCCCATCATGCCTCATCCATCCCACCAGGACGTACCCCCTCCCCATTATGCCTCACCCATCCCACCAGGCATCACCACTCCCATCATGCCTTAATTACTCCCCCCAGCACCATGCCTCACCCCTCCCATTATGCCTCATCCATCTCACCAGGACGTACGTGCCCCTCCCCTTTAGGGCTCACACCCGTAAATACAATGGACTGTCCCAGACCCCTTCACAAATTCGTACCACAGATACCAAAATAAATGAAGAAAAAAATTAATTAAAAATCAATGATGTAGTTTGGCAAAAAACTGAATAGCTGTAGATATTGAGTATGAATTCCTCTACAAATTGCATTTTGGTTGGAAGATGAAAGCTTTTCTGGTGGAACTTGAGGGGACTATATTTCATTGGGTACGTGTACGGAAAATGGGTGATTTTTTTGAGTGACAAGAACTCGTAGTCTGGCTTTGCGGACCCCTGGACAGAATTTGAACTGAATTATCCACCCTGAGAATTTGATGGATGAAAGGGTATATCTAACTTATCCAGGTTAGTGAAGCTGAAACACCTCATTTCTCCCAGCTATTTTAAAGAATTTTTTGAAATTTGATTTTTAACACACATCCCTATGGGGAAATATTTATGGGTGTGAGCCCTTTATGCCTCACCCATCCCACCATGCATCACCACTCCCATCATGCCTTACCCCTTCCATCATGGCTTACCCTTTTCCCATCATGCTTCACCCTCCCATACCCTTCCCATCATGCCTTACCCCTCCCACCATGCCTCACCTATCCCATCATGCCGTACCTTTCCCCATCATGCCTTATACCCCTCCCATCATGCCTCACCTATCCCATCATCCCGTACCATTCCCATGATGCCTAATCCCTCCCATCATGCCTCATCACCCCTCCCATTCATCATGCCTACCCCCTAAAATGATGCCTCACCCCTCCCATCGCATCATGCCTCATCACCCCTCCATCCATGCCGTGCCCTTCCCATCATGCCTTATCCCTCCCACCATGTCTTACCCTTCCCATCATGCCGCACCACTCCCACCATGCATCACCACTCCCATCATGCCTCACCCCTCACAACCTCCAACGGTCATAGCGACCCGATGACAATATACTGGTGGTACATTACCTGGGTCAGGGTTCAATTCCTTCAGGGCACTTTGGGAAGCGTTGCCTCCGTTGTCAGGGATACGACTGATCCACTTGTACCGCACTGAGGTCAGAATAAAACAAACAAAAAAGTATATAGTTATGTCAAGGTTGCATGATTACGTACCTTTCGCTGATGTCTCTTTCTGATTATCTTGCCGCGCAAAACTCAGAAATTGGAAAAGCCTTTAAAAAAAAGATTAAAAAGTCATAATCCGATATCATTCAGACAAAAAGCAACAACAAATACAGGAAAAACCGATATCATCAAGTCAACACTATACAGAACAGACAGTTGTATTAAAGTTCATGATGTAATTTTGTTTTATCAAGTACGAGGCTGATTCAGGCACGTGAATGATAACATATGGCTTTAATTTGTCAAATATGTTCACATATGAAAAGATATATAGACAAAGTTGATTTTAGCATTGACACATGAAAATGTAAGTCACATGATATTCGGATTACAAGCAAGTCAGTTATTTCAAAGAGCAGTAGCTCTTTGGTTATTTCAAATTTTTCTCTAAATACACATTGAAAACAATCAAATTCTTTGCAAGAAGTTCTCAAATCTTACGTTATCTTGGGGATAGGTGAAGCATATGCGTCTTTCAGACTTCTCTTCTATAATGTTTGTCCATCATAGTTCGAATACAAAATAAGTAGGTTTCCTACACTGCAAAAACACCGGTGTAAGATAAATAAGTTTTGATGGTGTTGAAAAGTGTTCACCTGGCACTTCGTGGTGTTAGTTTGACACTGTAGCTGGTGATATTTTTAACACTGCGCTGGTGTTAATTCAATAATGACATCGCATGGTGTTGATTTGATATTGCTGGTGTTAATATATGGTATAACACCTACCCAGCTTCAATAGGAGACCACGCCTACTGGTGTTATTGTGGTGTACATGTGTTCACATCTTTCTTTCTTTTTTCAAAAATCAATAAGGCCTACTTTATCGGAAAATTCTTGATCGACTTGTTGAAGTTCAAAATCAACAAGAAGAACAGTAACCTAGAAACTATTCAAAAAACAATTTTATATTTTGAAGTGACACCCGGAGGTGTTAATCTAACACCGAAAATGAGCACCGGAAATTTAACACCAGCTCGGTGTTTCATATTTATCACCGAACTTTTTGCAGTGTACGTATATTCAAAGCAGAGAATGTTGTACTATTTAGCAGCGAACGTCATCTTAGTGCTGGTGTGTCACGTCATAATATGTATGTATACCAAGTCTGCATAACGGGGCAGCTATACTCTAAGTACCCATTTTCTCACCTGTTACCCGAGGTCCAAATCCATTAATCAAGAGATCCTTAACTACTGCAGCACTACGAGCAACTCTACAGCATTATAGATGATATGATATGTACTCGAGCGATCGTGTGAGGGTTAGCTCCACCACAGTCCTTCTCCTGGGATATATAGGAGAAAAGGATATCCATCCATCCACCCATCTATCCATCTATCCATATTTATTCATCTATCCATCTACCCATCCATTAATCTATCTATAGCTGACTCCTAGGATAACCGTCTAGGGCGAGCTTGAATTTGATATTGAGTTAATTATAGCTGAGTTTTATGAAGAATTAGAATTAGAAGAGCACCAAATAATGGTAACGAGTTGAGCAAGGATAGGCAGCCTACTTAGTATCAGAAAAATAGAACAAAGAAAAGAAATGCAGGACTCAAGAAGAAATTCAACATTTTGGCTTTTAGAGAAAGAGGGAGATCAGACAAAAATGAAGCAGTATAAGTTATTATTTCATAGAATTTGGACCAAAAAAAAAAGTTAGAAAGTGTTCCCCTTTTAATCGAAACGGGGATATGAGTAATATGATAATACATGACAAGAAATTGGAGGAGGGAAAGACGACCTCACTTCGCCAGTCCCACTTGACCTGTTTGTAAATCTTCACTATATTCCCCGTTTCTATAGTGGAAGTAAAATCAATGACAAGGAGTGACATCCTTTGCACGTTAAAAAGTTATTGTACAACAGTAATGACCCTGCAAAGGGGTTACAAGGTCGTGGCTGTTGACTTACCCCCCCCCCCCCACAAAAAAAACCAACAACAACAACAAAACAAAAAAAAACAACAACAACAAAAACAACAACAAAACAACAACAACAACAACAAACAAACAAACAAACAAAACAAAACAAAACAAAACAAAACACGAATTTTGTCATTTCTTTTTTTAATTGGGAGGTAATGACATCATCTAATCTGCGTGAAGAGATTAACTTTTTAGATTAAGGCACGACAAATGATCTGTTACATCAGCAAAGAGAGGAACTGTAGAACAGTTAATATAATGAGTTACATTGGTAAGAATTGTGACAATATACGACAAACCATCCACTAATTCTGGTCTACCTGGTCTAAGGGGATGAAAGGTATACCACGACGCATCAGTTTTATGAGATCATTAATGCACTGGGTGGAATTGCAACTACTTAGGTTATAATTGTTATCTCTGATCGTAAAAGTGTATAATTTACTTCCGGTTCAGGTTTTATTTTCATAGTTTTCCATTCATGTATTTTTTGCGTCTTTGTATATAATACAAACGACAATATATTTCATAATTTCTTTGTCTAAATAATTTCAATGGGAAGGGATTGTCCAATGCTATATTCACCCCCTAAAATTTGGGGGAATATGAAATGATTTGCAATGAAAAGTTGAACATATGTATTCTTTTCAGAGGCCATCACCAAAGTCAAGTTTCCGCTTAAGATGGCGGTCTCCTGCATTATTTTGTCCGTGATAATCTGATTAGATAATCAATTATTTTCCAATCGTTGGTGTGTATTCACGGAAACAGTATATGGCATATTGCCATGTATTTTTTTCCAGTGTCTAATTATTTTTGTATATTTTGTAACGCTGTAATTACTTTGTGAAAAAGGCAGAAATCAAATCATATCAAATAAAAAAAAAACAACTATCAACCTACATAATATACGCAACCCCTCCACTTTTCTATATACGATAGCATAACGCACAACCATTCATGTAAGATAGTTAAAATGTTTTACAAATTCCCAAAGGATATAGTTATGTACATGCATATATATAGATATATAATATGTTACATATGTATAAATAAATAAATATATATATATATATATATATATATATATATATATATATGAGATATGAGAAAGGAAGGAGAAAACGGTGCATAGCTTTGACATCAATCCCACCCATCACCCTCACTACCCCATTATACGCATCTCCTCCAACACTCCCCTCTCTGGCTATACCTACCATTGTCCCTACAAAAGGTGAGTAGACCGGACTGCATTGTGATAATGGTCCTCAGAGTCCCGTTCGGAAAATCCTTATCGATGGTCTCGGTGGTTCTGATCCAACGGTTGGTGAAGGTAGCCACGCCCATGAGAAGAAGCGCCAGGTAGGACCCAGCCACCGCCCAGACTGTCAGGGCAATCAGTGATACATTCTTCACCTTCATCTTCTCTCTCATGAATTCGCTGTTCTCCTTCTCAAGATCGGATGTTGCAGTATTTGTGAACTCACTTCCTTTTGATAAATTGAGGACGAGCCAAACCTTTAATCCATTACTATTTTCCTTGGATTGCAATTATGCTGAATGGGGCACACAAGAAGAAGAAATCACAAAGAAGTTGTTAAAGAATCAACGTGAAGATTTCAAAAAAGCATTCAGCAGTTGTTGACCGGTATGCGTTTTCTCCACTGTGTGTGTTTGAGCCGATGATCAACATTTTTGTCACGTTCATGAAAAGGAAAAGGACGCCACAGGCATTTGTGAAGAAAGGCGTGCTTGGATGCAGTTCGTGAAGCAAATTTTTAAACCACTGCTGCATCTAGTACGAAGCTTGTATCAGTAATCCAGTATTTTTATCGTGTGTATCCTTGTTGATGTGTTACTGATAGGGCCTCAACCCCGGGCCTCAACATGTGTGGTGATTGCAATTGTCCCTTCACTCAAGATGGTGATCAGATAGGTCTCTATCTTGATATCGCTAGCAGACACAAAATGGTATAAACACAATCAAGACAGGTGCAGTCCTATTAGTAGTCAATAAGTGTCCTTAGCATTCACTTTTCAAAGAATTCTCCACGATTTCTATTTGAGAAACGGAGTCAGCGACTGACATGTTTCGTTCACAGCATTCCACGCTTTCAAAATTCACTAGCTGTCCCGACTGGCGCCAGCTGATCATAGTATTACCCTCCTTTCGAAAACATTTCCCACCAAGCGAAGAGCAGGAAGTGAAACGTTTGATATATTATTCTCCTACTTGATGCACGACCCAACTCGAGCGCTTGGCGTACGATTCGGGATGGCGTTATGCAGACAACCCTTTCCTCCAAGACAGTGGTTAGCTGTTGCGTGATAGCTTACCACAAAAACAACGCGATCGTTGATTAGTCGTTTGGCCAAGCTGTGTCTCTGAATATGTTGATCAGGCCAATCACATGGGGCGAACTTTCCGACGCTGCAGTGCTGCGAAAGAATGCATGGTGCTCATCAACAACACCGTACCATGATGATGAACGGACGTGCCACGTATTGATATCAAAGAGACTCAAACCAACATCTCACAGAAGACTGAGAAAAAAGGCCCCTTCCACCCTCTAGAGAAAAATACGACCTTTCAAACAAGTGACTTAGGGACACAAATAGGTGTTTGCATCAGCTTTAGGCAGAACAGATAATGAACCCTGAAGTGTTCCTCGCCTATACAACTATCGAGAAGTAAACTCAGCATTATTTTGTTATCTAATGACATCTACATGTGTTCAAATTTTACCCTCTTTTCCTGTCTAATCCTTTCGTTGTCAGTTTCTTTCCTAATTGTTGTCTTCTTCTTCTGTTTCCTCCCTTCTTCTTGGTCGTTTTCGTCTTTTTTATCATTTTCACCTTGTTTTTCTCTTCATTTCCTTTTCCCTTCTCGCATTCCCTGGGAAGATACAGGCAAAGGGTTGAGAGACACAGAGAAACTTAATAATAAGAGGGAGACAGAATGGAGAGAGAGGGGGAGGATATACATAATATAATTTTATGACGGATAAAAATATCAGTGTTCATGAAGTAGTGATCAAAACGCCTGAAATATTGTAGAAGTTAAGCATCCAGCCTGACACTTATCACAGAAGTCACTCTTCCCATTAAAAAAAAATGGCACGAAATGTTGAATATAAGCCTTGTTTTCGTTGCCGTTTTGTAGGATTAAGCACAACATTTCAATAGTTGAATCATAGCAGGCGGTGCATTAAGAAGTGTTAAAAGATTATTGTCACATATATTTCGTTTTTATCTGTTTAGAGCTAGTTGCTCATGACTATTGCCACTATAGTGCACTGTACAGTAGAGTATAGTGCACATAGCACAGTATTCATAATACATCACTCAGGAATCTCATGTAATATTTGATTTGACACCTGACATCAATACGACTTTTCAAGACAGGGATCTTTGGTACATGGAATGCAGACTGAAAGACCCCAACTCAATATAGCACACCAATAGCTTGAGTCTTGTGAGAACACAGGGGTGGAAACACTCCCATTTATCCCAGAAAAAAAAATATCAATGTGATATTATTTGAATTATGCAGTAAACATTTACAGAGTATTATCTTGTGTTTACGTTTGACACAGAATCATAAGGAAATCATTAATATTGTGACAGAGGCATTATACATGCTCTCACATTCAAGCACCAACGACAGTTGGTCAACGAGTAATCGGCTTGGGTGAATATCTCAGAGCCGCATTACTGACGATATTAGCACTCCCCTGATATTCACATCCGAGTTACTAGTGTCTAATTAGTCTAGAACTTAACGTAAATGTGATAGACTTATAGGCAATTATTTGTCTCCAAATTAGTAAAAACAAAAACGTTATTGTGAGTGGGAAATCATATGGATTGTTTACAAATATTGATTAATTTGTATTTTTTTGTCTTTTACAGTTCGTCAGTGAGTGCGTACAGTTAAACGCACAAATACATCAACCAACCCAATTACACATTGCTATCCTTCTAGCAATGTCTAATTATGTGACATAAACGGCTTAAAGGAGACCTCCGGACGATTTTCAGATTTTTACATTTGAACAACTATAAATTAGTTATACTGAGAACAGGGTTTCAGAATTTATGATGATTGGGATGAAGAATAAGAATATTTTTGAAATTTATAACAAATTACAATGAACAAGGATGGTGACATGGCAGGGTCACCATAAGAATGCATGCGTTGGGGCTCAAGGAAGCAGAACAAAAGAAGAAGGCATGCATAGATTATACACAGGTGAACTCGCAAGCAAGCCGGATTGTAATGGAATTACACTGCTTTTATTTCTGAAATATGTAAGCCTCCTATACGTCATCATCCTTGCTCAGTTTAATTTGTTTAAGGTTTTTCAAAGTATTGTCTCTCTGCTCAAGAACCACAATAAATTAGACAAATCTATACATGGAGCTGTTGATTTGTGAAATTACGAAAATCGTCTGGAATGATGAAAGGAGTCATCGGAAGTATTTCGAGATGACCTCACGCCATATTGTATATAGTCTAACTAGCTCAACAGCTTAGAAGGGAGGAGAATTCTGAGGCTGTATAAGATACGAGCTCGGGAATCACATCCCCGCACATCATTGCCCATTCTCTGATCGACCAAGCGGAAATTTCCATGAATACTTGATGGCGTCCCGTTTTACCCTGCTTGGGTGGGGAGCTAGTAATCCCCAGTACGGGCAGCTCTCCCGGTTCTAATCAAATCAAAATTCGATGATTGCAGTAGGTAGGTCCCTTGGTCTCTTACAGATTCAAGATCGAATTCTATGCATCTAGCTACCATATGTAACGTCGGAAATGATGTTTTCCTTTCTCGTGTGTTCATCAGAATGCTATACAAGGCCAGACAAAATAGTAAAAACATTCGTTTTTATTTGAAATCTACACCTTTGCATGGTCATTAACAAAGCTATTATACAGTCAAGGTATCCATGTTTAATTGGTGTAACGCATGAGCGGTAATTACTGCCCCCTCCTCATTACTAGCCATCTGTATGAAATTAACAAAGCGATGTCGATTCCAGATTTACTGTTTAACTTGCAAACTAAATAGCTCTTTTATATCAACACCAATCCCTCGATGACGTCACACAAACAGAAATACAAAGCATATTATACTGCTATCATGTATGTTATAATATAGCGCGTAGCGATTTATTTTTGTATCAAAATAAAATGATGTCGCTATCACAAGCATGAAAAAGCGAAAGATATGACAAATGGCGTATTTATGATATCATGATGGTCTCTATAGTGATATCATGTTACTCATCATGACATGATTCATCACGGGACTCTGGTCTGGATTATCGATAACGGTCTTATCGATAATGGTTTTATCGATTACGGTCTCCTCCACCTGAGTGTACGTACTGAAAGATATTCCATGAAATATACGTATATCATGTACGCATTATTCACATAGAAATTATATTTGTAATGATATCTTGCTAGTTTATTTTCATGACTTGTGAATGTTTTCATTTTGTCAATCTGCTTCTTTTTTGGCATACAAGTTGAAAATTAAAACTTGCTGAAACTGAATATGATATACTGTCTCCTCCTTAAGATTGGCGGTAAATCTTTTCTCGGTTCTAAAACACACACACACACACACACACACACACACACACACACACACACACCTTGGGATGTGTCGGTAACTTCCATTAGCGATAGGGAACTGTGAAGATGAACTGGCAAAATTCTTTCCATTTTCTCTTTGAAGTCGTCAATTTCCTTGGAGAGGGGGCTATAGAAGCTAATACGAGTGTAGGGTACTATCTTCACACAGTGCGATCCTCTAGGGCGACAAAGTACATAATCATGCAGTCACCGATGAATAATACCAACCACACCATCAAACGCCTACAGACTGCCACACTTAAAGGACACTTCCGGATGATTTTTAGACTTTTGCATTTGATCATCTTGAAATTGTTTATATTCCTACTGGGTACAGAGTGACAGCATTCATGTATTAGTGATTGGGACAAGGGATAAGAATGTATTCCAAATTCATAACAAATCAAAATGAGCGAGGATGATGAGATGTCAGCTTCATATAAGAATGCATGACTGGGTGCTAATGGAAGCACAGCTCAAAAGAAGAAAGCATGCATAAATTCTACCCAGGTGAAGTTGTTATAGCAAGCGGTATTGTAATGGATGGAATTTAATTGCTATATTACTGGAATGTGTGAGCCTGTAATGTCATAATCCTTTGTCAGTGTATTTTTTAAAGAGTATTAGATTTTCAGCTCAGGGACAACAATGAATTCCACAAATCTATACATGGTACTTATTTATGTAAACTACATAATGTAAAACCATATAAATTGTCTGGAATGCCCGTTTACGGCAAGTTTTTTTTTCTACTGAGATCACATTATTTGGCTGTTAGTAAAAACAGTGTCACATAAATTTGGGCACATTTTTTCTTTTTAATGTTCTGTAGGTCCTAAATTTCGTTCGGATGAGATAGATAAATACAAATAATTTTCTCCAATAAATCATTATCTCCTTAAAGGTATTGTTTACCATTGCGAGTAGTGATTTTATAAGAATGTTCGAGTTATCACAATAAAGTTATCGCAATAAGCCTAAAATATCAGGAGATATCACCATTTTTCTCGATAGACTATTACTTTAGACAGTTTATTCTAGAACTAATTTTATTATAGCTATAACATCATGTTCACATTTTGTATATCTAACAATACATAACACTGATTGATTACATTGATATACTGATTAAAACTTTTACATTAGCTGTTTTTATCCATAACTCAAATTTCTGAACTTTTTGAAGCACTACAGCTGGCTTTTTGTTTCATCTGATGCAAAATGGTAAATATTTCCTTTAAGATTAAGAAAGTCAAGAAACAGGAAGAATCTTCTGACCATTGCTGAAGAGAAATTAATGTTGTTGTCTTGCTTTCAGGGGAAGACACATCGTGAAAGATTCACTTTCATTGTATCTTGTGATCATAAGTTTTAGTGTAAAAAATGCTTTATAGATAACAATGTCAGCAGAAAAATGTCGGAGATCAGAGGTGTAAATGCTCAAATGCAAAGCATCTAACTTAAAGGGTGTGTACAGTTCTGGTCGAGGGGAGGATTTAGCTTTTAACATTTTGCGAGATATTCAGAAACCACTCTTTGAGATGTCAAAGAGCATGCAATTCTAAAAGGTTGTTATATCAAAAGTTTATTTGCTGAAAATCGGTTTTGAAATGGCTGAGATATCCAAAAACAAGGTGAAACAAAGAGATCCTAATAAAGTTGTGGCATGTCGCCTTTTATCATCATCACTCTTTGGGATATCTCAGTCATTTCAAAACCAATTTTCATCAAATAAATGTTGAATCCTTTTTAAAATTACATGCTATTCCATACTTCATAAGAGGTTTCTCATTATCTCACTTAGAAATGCTCAAAACATGAATCTTTAACCTCAACCAATACTGTACATTCCCTTTAAAGGGATGATGTGATATTAGTGGGAATGAGGATTGAGCTTTTCACCTTTTGCAAGACACTGAGAAACCACTTAGGAAATGCTAAAGAGCATAGCACTCTAAAAGGAATTCAACGTTTATTTGATGTAAATCGGTTTCGAAATGGCTGAGATTTCCAAAAACAAAGTAAAACAAAGAGATCATTATAAAAGTTGGGTCCCACCCCTTATCAGGACAATTTAGTGATATCGCATAGGATCTTTAGATATATATATTTTTTTACTAACATTGTATTCAATTTCTCGTGACTTTAATATGTAGGACATTAATGTAAAAAAGTCGCAGAAAAGTACGTTTGGTTTTATCCTGCTTAATAATACAGTCAGCTCAAATGTAGTGAGGATTTTCACCACAATAAATGTTGATCCAATCTACTGTTAACATGCAATCTTTACTCGGCTTCAACCTTCCACAAATACCTGTTAACGATGGTTAATAAAGGGAAATTAAAGCCTGGTATTATGCTGCTGTGTATAAAATGTCAGTGAAATTTGCGAACAAAAGAAATCACACACACACACACACACACACACACACACACACACACACACAAAGCATCTGAAGTCATATATGTTCGCATCTTGCTGTTAATTATAGGCTTCTGACTAGATAAAGTTCAGGGCCAGGACCTGTGTTAACTTCGTATGAAATCGAAAAATTCCATACTGCCATCTTGTGTCAATGTTGAGACAGTGTGATGCCACCCAAAGGACATGACCGTCACGGAGGAGCAGGTTCGTGGAGAAGTCGTGGCATTACACTGTAATAATGTTTCCGTGCGCGTGCCTGGAATCCCGTTGATATTAATATAGTGTCATTTCTATATACATTGTAGTAGGAAACTATGGTGGTGATAAATCAGGTCGGGAGGTATAGTATCCATGCACAGCGTCGAGTCACGTGACATTTCCATCTCTTTGTGTCTTCCATCAGTAATTCTTCACTGTGCAGAAATTGTGACATCTGTATACCAGAAGGGAAAGATGGTTATGACAGTCATTATTAATTAATTTTCACAAACCATATTGTTCTCATCATTGGCACCATTCTTATGAATATTGGTAGGCCTAATATATCGTTCTTATCACCAATTATTCTTATTAGTGTGATTAATATCGTCATTGTATTATCACTTTTGTACTGCAGTTGTTATTGTTGTTTTTATTGTTAAGTGCTTTATTTGCCTCTTGTGGACCTTTCATGGTTTTCTCAAGAAGATGAAAGGTTTAGGATAAAATGCTCAAGTGCTCAAGCACATGCGGCTTATTGATCACAGTCCTACTCATAGATAGGGCATAGGCCTACATTGTTGGCGGGCGGAGATGTTGTCACCATAGAGATATATACTATAGTATATATCTCTATGGTTGTCACATTTAATTTTCCGCTCGCCCACGAAGTATTTATAGTGTTTTTCCTAATTATTGTACATATATGTTGTTCTATAATTTGTCTCGTATATATATTACATGAATCTTTTGCAAACGTTTGAACAATATTATTTCATGACATGTATACTTTGTACTATGTTTTTGATTTTCGATTATTGGAAATAAACTATGATTGAATTGAATTGAATTGAACATGTAATCACATGAAATAATTTATCGAACATTGAATACTTATAAAGACAGTGTTTTGTTGGTCAACAATATAGTTATACGAATCTTGGGGAGGACGTTGCAACATGAAGACTTCCATGAGAATATTGGGGACTTTGAACTCTCTATAGCTTACCTTGACTTCATTTGACACTCGAAAAATCATTGTGGGACAAATCTCTCCTTGAGAACAGAAACAAAATAACACCTGCAAATTGTTGAGTGTTTAGCTTTTTTAGACAATATAACGCCAAATAACGACACTATTCTGTATCAAGGGAGCACGTAACTCTCTGCAGAGATATGGGTTAACGCCTACTGACAGGTATACACAACCAGAAGCTCGGGACAAGTGAGCCCAGAGGGCGGGTGAGTGCCCTGTCCTATGACTGCAACATGAATCACATAACTGGTATACCGTAGGAGGGGCAAATTATAGACTTAAATACGTTTCCTCCACACTCTTTGAGCTGATGGTGTTACTGAAATCACACGACCATACAAGAACATAACACTCTTGAACTCGACACGTCTTGTTTACGCCACTTCTTCTGTGGGAGGCGTCACTATTAAATTGTTATACGACCCCCTTAGAGAAACGTTATAAAAAAACACAACTAAGTTGAAAAGGTGTCCGTTTTTTTTTTCTTCAAAACCACGCGGATGTAGTTCTTCCGTGAAGCCATATCTAAGAGTTATTCACAAAGATTGGGTGGGGTGGGGTGGGGGGGGGGGGGGGGGGGAGGGGATAATAAGCCCATTTACGGATGCCCGTCAAACATGCGCAAATCAAAACTTATCCGGCGCCCTCTATGTTATACACCAACACTAGGACGGCGAGGCTGTCTAAGAGTTCTGTGGGCTCTACTCCTGTTTTACCTATTATCATACTCCAGACTTTAGAGGCCTTTACCGTTTTTTCTTTTCTTTTAAAAATCAACCTGGTGTGTTTTCTTCGTATTCTGAAGCTGTCGTAAAATTAGAATAAAAGAAATCTGATCGTTAGGTGTAGTGCTCTTTCCTTGACGACGGTATGCATTTAATCTGACATTTTTTAACGGTGTTACATTCAATCAACAATAGCTAACATAAATCAGTGGAGTTGACATTTATTTTTTTTTTTACAGACGTGAGGGATTATGTCAAACGTTGTACCTAAAGTAAGCAAGATCAAACATCACTTCATTGTATTCGAAGCTACATTAGAAAAATGTTCCTGTTCTACTGTTCTGTTATATAGGAGTTGTGTATGCGTTTCTTTTCTTGCTTGTTTAATAGCAAGATTAAAACCTCGCTATAGCAGAACCTGAGAAGTCCTATATAATGAATAAGTATATAATATGTAAATCGAATCCTTTGAATTCCCAACTAAGAGCAATTAGATGAAAAACAAATAGTATGTTCATAGTGCAGTTAAGGTGATTACCAACCCCTTATCAAAATTCCCAGAACATTTTCAGGAGTTAGCTAAAAATCACATCTATATTACTGCAAGTAAACTGATCGTCAGAAAAATACATTACGAGCACGAAGCTTCATAAAACTGTTGATTTTCAAAGCAGCACATCATTTAAAAAGGAAACCGGATGTGAATTTCGTGACAAACTAAAACTATTTTGGAGATCTGTTCCCGTTCTCTCACAGGGATCGCGTGTCAAGTCACTTCAGGTGAAACCCTATATTGCGCAGAAACACAATGAGCAACGACTGAACAACGATGTCTTTTCAGTATTTTATCTGGACTTTTAATCAATTTGACAGTTTCTAGGTCAGAGACCACTTTGCGGGGATGCATCTCTGTAAGTTAATCACACACACACACACACACACACACACACACACACACACACACACACACACACACACACACACACACACACACACACACACACACACACACACACACACACACACACACACACACACAAAGCATCTGAAGTCATATATGTTCGCATCTTGCTGTGGCTAAATTTTTGTTACATTGCTTACCGGGTATCTCTTTCTTGTTCTTCAACTTTCGCATTATGTACAACTACAATGTTACTTAGGCATGTTATTCTCTCCCCGTCTGCGCCTCAAAATAGGCCACTAAATCGATGGCGCATTACAAATGCTATATTTATCATAGTTATCATTACCAGTGGTAGGGACCTACATGATTATAGTAGTTTCTGGTAATAATTTTTTTTTCTGCAAGCGTTTCCTGTAATTAGAAGGAAGAATCACAAGTTATAGGCCCTACGTGCTTCTCTTTTCCAGTACAGCTCTCTCTTTCTACCTCTCTGGGGTTTTTTTTTTTTCGTTTCATGCAAAAAAAGAAATAAAGGAGTTTAATAACCATCTCATAAACTTTCTAAAATGAACATCAGTAATGATCACAACCCCCGTTAAAGGGATGGTATAGTATTGGTTGAGGTTAGGATTCAGCTTTGTTTTTTGTTTGTTTGTTTTTGCGAGATACTTAGAAACCACTCTATGAAAAATTATAAAGCATGCAATTCCGAGAGGAAATCAAACTTTATTTGATGAAAATCAGTTTTGAAATGGCTGAGATATCCCAAAACAAAGTAAAACAAAGCGATCCTAATAAAACGTGGATCCCACCTTTTATTAGGATTGCTTTGTTTTAGATATCTCAGCCATTTCAAAACCAATTTTCACTGAATAAACTCTGGATCCCTCTGAGAATCATGTGCTCTTTCATTTTTCAAAAGACCTTCTCATTATCTCAAAAAAATCATCATCGCAAAACGCCAGAAACCTGAAACCACATCTCAACTTAAACTCTACCATCCCTTTAACTCTTCTTGTGACAAAGACTTAAATGTGCAAAAATGTCATAATAAACCTATGGACAGGACGGGTAATCAATGTGGCGCACAAAGGGTTAAAAGGAGACAGAGAGTCAATGGATGGGAAGTTTTGGCAAAACTGAAATCACAGATTCTTTTATAATGTCGTTTCTTCACACTCTATACGATAACCTCTGTAACCCCGGTAACGTACATCACCTTCAAAGCGGGCTCGCAATAGATTGTTACGCCCAATACTGGAAACACTTGGCCATCATCATCGAAGCATCGCGCCAGCCAATTTTGATCGTCTGTGCGTGAGAGCGCTGCTGTCGGCTGGTATGGCAACGTACGATGTGTGTGCTTTGGCGATGCATTTGGATCGACCGCCTACCGCCGCTTCGCTAGCAACGTGAACAGCTGTACCGTACCGTTGTAGCGTGTACAATATCCCTATTTATTCTAATGACAAAACCTCCACAGCAAGAATTGGCTCGGCTTTTGCTGCACGCTTTTATTGCTGCCTTGTGTGTTATGATTCGATTGAGTGTGTTATTTTAAGTGCCGATTTACACAACATTGGATATTATTATTTGCCTGACGTTGAAATAGTCATGGTCATCGCGTGCGAGATACTTTTCGGATTTGTACCATGTCCATGAACAGAGAACGAGTGCCCAAAACATGGAAATTGAACAATCGTCAACAACGAACAAGCAGCTTGTTTTTGCAAAGGTAAGCTTGTTGCTTTTAAGCATTTTTGTAGATAGCTATTTTCATACCAATTCGGTTATGTCTCCGTTGTGTGCATAGGGAGTATCATGTCTTCATAATCAGCCGGGATATCGTGGGAGAGCAGGACCTACTGCAGTTGGAAGGAAGCCCTGGTGGTCATTTAATTGCACGGTCTAGCACGAAGTCGCGGTAAATTTCCCTCGCGTATCTCCCTCTCTCCCGAGAGAGCAGAGGGGCATTCATTATCTTATCTACTGATGATCTGAACTGATTAGGAATCGGACTAAACGACATCGCTTTGTTATCTAGCTGCCGGTATAAAGATACACTCACTGAGCCTGGACAGTGCGATAGGCTATGATTTTTGCTTGTTCATTGTGTCATTTTTTTTTCTGCATGAAAGACAAAACTGTCAGATTTTAAGACATATACACAAGAATCACAGTCGCTGTGCAGGCATATCGCTCAATTGCAGAGTTCATGAAAACAAAAATCCCACACAAATGCTTATAACTACTTAAAGGACGAAATAGGTGCTATGTTGCTTTTTTTAAGCTACTGAGCCTTGTATAGATTATGAGACTTGGTTCATAGATGGGACAAATTTATTAAAATATTAATTTTTTTTTTAAAGAATGAATTATTAGATTTTACAATTTTTATCTAGGCCCTTGAATATGTTTGTTTTAAATCAGCACACAGAATGCTGATATATGATATATACATCATTCAGGTAGAGACAATGGAAAGAGGGTGAGAAAGAGAGAGAGAGAGATATGTTACACAATACCAATAAGAAAGTTGTATGTAAAGAAAGAGATCAATGAAAAATAGATGGATAAAAAAAGTGTAGAAAAAAGAAAGCATAATGGAAATAAATGTGAGTGGATTGTTCAACATTTTGAGGTGTAGATGTGTGGGTAGATTGGTAGATATCTTGCAACAAATATCAGGATTATTCCTGGATTATTACTGAATACATAGCTTGGGTAGATTGGTAGTTTAACCTGTTCCGTCCGGGAACCTGGTGGCTTGTGTATTAAGTCTATGGGGATTTCAGAATTCAGTATGGAACGGGTTAAGATATAGGTGGAGGATAATAATGATCGCTGAGAGATAGAGACCAGGTGAGTATAATTTGCTTTTTTGTCTTCATTGGGCCTGTGCAGAACAATTTTTATGAATAAATCTACAAAGAGTTCCATAGAGCAGTGATTGCAATATGATCATTGTGCATGTGTATCTGTTTTAGATGAATATATTTTATATGTATTATATGAATATAAGAATATATTAATATACCTACATCCATTGTAGGGTACACATACATAAAGATGATCTAAGCTAAAGGTGGATGTGGGGATACTTTGATCATTTTTCTTTGGGTAGACTCTTCTGTGTAAGCACCACCCTTCAAGAGAACCTTGCCAGTGTTATCACTCAAGCATTGGCAGATACCGTGTGGGAAATTTTTTGTGAATTTCATGCGACATGAAACTAGTGCAGAAATAAAAGCATGCAATTTTTTATGCTTGTTTTATATAATACTCTTTTATATTCTAGTTCTATGGATTTAAAAAACATACAAAATCATCTTACCCTGCTGAGTGCAAAATTTGCTTGCATAAAAATTTCCATGTTTACATATTTTAGCAATCTGAGTGACGGTGAGCATTATGAGTAATGCATCACGGGTAAGACTGTGCATGTAGTCCCAACTATGGCTCTCCTGTGTACTCATTTCTCACCCAGTGTATACACCCCAGTACTCTTGACTACTAGGGGGCTTATGTCAAAAACCAATATCCCTGTAGCCAATTGGATGCAATGATTTAGCTGATGCTGATGTTGTTATAAACAATACTTTTATGATATTCAACTTCAAACAATGAATGATATAAATCTGCATGGAACCAATTGAACTACAATACATTTGCCATATATTTCACAAGTATAATATTTCACAAATTTTTACTTGTAAGACAAACCCCTGACTGTTTTAAACCACAGTGACAAAATAAGACAATAAATAACTCCTTTTCAGAAACAATGTTAGTGATTGACAATTCCCATTTAGAACTGGCCGTACAGCACAGTGGTGTTTTAGGAGATACAGTTTTCACAAGCTTTTGATTTCTCGTATACCAGTCAACTTGCTTAATTTGCAAAAATATAAACCACCACAAAATATACCACACATGCAGTATATTAAGTATTGTGAAATAGGCCCAGAGCATTGTTTTGTCTGTCAACACACTAGAGGTGCTACATCCATGATATCATAGTGAAGATGTGATGGGGAAAGGCATCAAAATGAAAGCAAACTATCAGGGAGTAAAACATTTGGAAACAAAACAATATCATCACACAAAGAGTGAACATGTGTACACATTATCTAGTTACCTGAGGTTCAAATATGTAGCTTATGCATTTGGTTTTGATGTTATTCAAGAACCATATTCCAAAGATGTATTGCCATTAACATTATTATTGCTTTCAAAGAGACTTGCAATTGTGCCCAATTTCAGGAAATTGTATAACATGACTGTACCACCTGTCATATCAGAATTGTTCATTTGGTCCAGCAATCGTAGGCAGAATGAAGTACATGTTTGACCTGTTTGTCTATATTTTGTGTTTCTATTAATAGATGGACTCCTGTATACGCCAAATATTTTGTTAGATTTTTATTATCATGAATTTCGTGAGTCCGCAAAATTTTAACTCATCCAAATATGACTGTGATGTACAGGTACACAAGATGTTTTCCGTACTCCACAATCGCGAATTTAACCACTCGTTGTTTAACCAATTGTTGTTTAGTCCAGATTCACAAAAATTTAGACTTGATAAATCGATTCTACTGACAGCTACAGACAAATAAGATTGCAATGACAATTGAAATTGTGGTCTTTTAGAGTATTTAGAGAGAGCCCTACTAACTCCTATCCATAAAATAAAATATGTGCAATGGATCAGTGGTAAAAATAGCAATGTGCATTTGTTGAGAAAACGCATCTTGGGGTGATGTAAGCATGCTAGTCTACTGTGGTTCACTGATATTGTTTGCGGATAGGATTACATCCCTGTGTTTGAATGTTGATAGTTTGGTTGTCATGCTAGAAATCTTTTGTCAATTTCCTCAGCACCAGGGGTGATTACCATCGCATTAGAACTCTGAGTAGATTAGTACCCCAGATGTACATGTATACCAGCTTGTGAATTAACATGTATTTCATAGACAATATGTTGAATGACTAGTCTGATTTTATTGACACAGGAGTCACAGTTGAGGTGCAATATTTTAGTATGACTCGAAGTCCAGAATTTACAGTATACAAGTCTTTATTTGTTCTTCAGTAAAATACATGTGTAGTGACTGATATCATGTCAAATCATGGAACTTTCATATCAGGGCATACATTGAATAGCAATGAATGGGAAACCAGGTCATATTGCACGAGTTAGTGCCAATATTGCATAAATTGAAGATAAGTGCAATATTGACCCAGATGAGTGCAATATTCCCTGGTATTCCATTAATTAAACCATCCAATGTAGTCATTACCAATAGGCCCTATCTAATGATTATGCAGAAAATGGAGTATCTGAATATAAGAACGACCCAAGTCCATGGAGGACCATTACGAGAAAACTTAAAAAACTTCATATCTTTTTTATTTGTCTAATAATGTTATATTCAACTGTGATGAGAAGGTGACATTGCATAGTACAAATTAGAACACATATTATTATGACAATTAACATTTGAACATTAATTGTGGAGAGGCCATTTTATGTGATGGACTTGGGTCGTTCTTTGATTCATATACATGATATTCTGCTATAGAGATGAGAGAAGGATGAGAGAGGGTGCTATAATATGAATGTAAGAATGACCCAAGTCCTTCATTCTTACATTCATGAAATATTTAACTCATTTATTTCAGGCACTTCCAGGGGTAATTAGGATTTATCATTTATAGACTTGTAAGATGAGTCCTTGCATAAGCTACAATTTCCCATGTCAAACTGAATTTGGCCAGAAATTGGACTTGGGTTTTTTGTATATTCAGGTCTTCAATGATTAAACTGACAAGCAGTTACTAGAATTTGAAGTTGTTAGATTACCAGGGTACACTAAGCTGTGACTTGCACTTGTAGCAAGAGTGTGCACATGAAACAAGCATACCAGTGCATGTTCGCACAAGAGACAAGACAATACACAATGTATTATTACATGGCCATTAACTACAGTAGCCTGTGGAGAATTAATGTACACTGGCCTTCGAGATTGTATGTGTTCCATTGAATATGCTGTGATATTGCACATGAGAATCAAGCAGACAAAGATATGCTTTTTTTATGTGCTGCTAAAATGCCCTGTATAGATAATGTAACCAGTTTCAAGGAGAATGGAGGTATCTCCCATTGATTACTCTGCCACCAGTCTTTTACAGCCTGTTGCTTCCATCCATGCAGAAATGATGCCACAGGTTAAAATGGAAGTTTTAGTTAAATGAAGTTGTTTCCTGCCCAGCAGAAGAGTGCTAGCATGAAATTTTGATTTATGAATTTTGGTTTATGATATAATTTGATAGAGATTTGAAAGGTTTTCCATGTAATCTTAATTTTCCTTGTTTGATTTTTCGAATTTGCAAATCTCAGACCCTTGTGCTGGGAAGCCAATGAAGTAACATTTGTGTTCAGTGGATCCAGCATTATGAGGAGATACATCATAACAGCATATTGATATTTACGTGTATATCAATCATTAAAATCGAGATAAAAAGAGAGATATGGGCTCTGACTATATTTCCTTTAGATACACATTAACTACATTCCTATTGATTCGGCATACAAAAACCCCTATCCCAGTTTGTCCAGGAAGTGTTTATATTATCTGCATTTTCCCAGGTATGAACAGCAGAATGCAATCACATTATTTGTGATTTATGTCTGGCCATTATCATCAATCATCAAAGATGAAATAAAAAAAATGACCTGCATTTTCTTGGAAAGTGGTCCACATGTGGCATGCGGTGCCACCTTTTGTATAATTTCAATCAAGGGGATGATGAAAGGGATGATGATAATGGATGACAAAGTAGTCAGTGACTCTCCCTGGAGACCGCATCACTTCTGCATCCAAGGAGGAAGATGGGAGGAGCGATCGCTAAGCTATTGTGCATCAGTTGCCTTGTAGAACAAAGCCTGCTTTTATCAACACACATATAACTGGGCCAATGGCTCTTTGAAGCTTTTGTGCCATTTACTATCCAAGATCTCTCTACACAAGAATAGAGTTACAGTGAATGGAGTCTCTGGCGTTGCCTTTGTGCTCTGCATTATCACACAATTTGACATGTCATGCCGTATCCATGGATACGGAAATGATATATGGGACAAGCTCCCCCCTGGCATTTCTGAACACATGCATTCTACTCTCATAATCAGTAAATATGAGAACATAATGTCTGTATATTTCCTTAATTCCATCTCGATATGTCTGCAATTTTGCATGTGGACAAATCTTGAATAAAAGTCTTCAATTTAGAGGAAAAGATAAGTGGATTTTATTGACATTGGACAGATGCTGAGAAGGCACATGATCTGTTAGTCTTTATCCATCAGTCTGGGTCATGCGATAATGTAGCTGTCTTAACTACTCTTATTTTACATTTGATGCTAGAGTGGAATATAGAATAGTTTTTGCCAAAATGTGTTACCAGTTAATTCAATTTTTCACAAAAAGAAATGAGTACATTATGTACATAGTAAAAACAAAAGCAACTAGTCTTTTAAGTAGGGCTCAAATGATAAATCTTGTGAATATAATCTTTGAAAGAGATTCTCACCAAGAGAAGTCTGTTCAATCATTATTAGCTCTGGAGTCTAGTATCTGTAGTCTATCTGTGCAAAAAGCAAACAGCAGAAAACCCTTAAAACAATGCAGCATTGTAGTAATTTGAGGATATCATAGAAATAGATATATATTACAATCACAAGTCATGACCCCTTCAAAGTGCTCATTGATATCATGTAATGTGAACTTTGCTCTAGAAAACAAATGACCTTATAAAATACATTCCTATCAATTATTTCCAGACAACTCAAATTCTTATCTATGAATTTCTGTTTTGTATTTGCTGGCATTTCTCAGTGCTTTTTTCATTTTCTGCTACAACAACTTTCATCATAGGGTGTAACATCGCTGCAAGCATAGAATTACTGTAAAAGAGAAGTTTCCATAAATATACTTGTGCATTGAGTGAATGAATATTGGTAGAACACAGTGAAGTTTAAGGAAAATTGGGCAATCTGTTATAGACTCAACTATGTTTTTGTTGCAATATGATTTATACACTGAATGTATTTCCACTACTGATGTTCTGATGATTTGTCTTGTTGTTGTTGTAATGATTGTATTTTTTTCGTGTTTTGTATATGTAAGTTATTTTGTCTGATTGTATTTTTATTGATGTCAGTCAGACACAATTCAGCCGTTTGGCTGCGAAGTTTGATCAATAAACCATTCCATACCATAGGGTTTTCAAGAACTTTTCAAGTGTTGCTGCCATCACTTGATAAGAAGACAGCAACAATACAGTACAGTTCATTTCATTTTAGTTCTTTATTTGTTTTTTTCATTTTACACAGTTTGTGAGGTCACTGCAGAACAATGACAATAATGAGAATATAATGAAGTTCCACATTTCATTGTCTAGATGTAAAATACACAGGAAATACCTCAACTTGTTACTGACATATATCAAGGATACAATTCCACCTGCATTATGAAAGGAACATTATTCTGGAAAAAGTAAATTTTGCAGAATTCTCTTTGTATTTCCTTTTGATATTATCATATAACAAGAGTTTTGAAAAAGGATGTGTGAAATGGAGTCTGAATCTAACTAATCTGCAGGATGTTGTAAATATTTCAGTTTCAGGAAGTATTCAACTTAACCAAGGGATTATTGTGTTGTTGCCTGTGACTTGCTCCATCCTCTTAGCTTCCCAATTGATTCTTAAACCAATCATCAGACTCTTGTTCTTAAAATGATTTTTGTGTCCCCAATGCTCTACTTGGACAATAAGCAGCCCCTAAAATGAAATCATCCAAACCGTCACATGTATACACTTCATATACCTTAATGGAAAGTGAGTGTAAAATGCAAGAGAAATTTTGCATTGGATCTAGTATACCTGTGTGTCTGTCCATGCTTATAGCATTCACATGTAGACCCTACTCAGCAAATCATAGATGTAGAGTGTGCAGAGAGAGAGAGAGAGAGAAAAAAAAAGGTAAGCTATGCAGCTTACCTGTTGTTATCCGTGATGGAGAAACAGAAAAGACTACAATAGGCCTACATAACCCAATATTGCTATAAATCAAAATGATAGAGACAAAGATGTATAGATTGAGAAAGGGTATGGTAGCATTGCTGATGTGTGTAGAACCAAGATCTGACTGAGAGTTAAAAACATTTCAGTTAGGGGTTATTGTGCTCTACTTTTTTTTAACATAAATCCAAGCAATATTGAACAATACAAAAAGAGAAACCAAAGAGAGAGAGAGAGAGAGAGAGAGAGACGGGGAATTAAATAGTAAAATAATTTTTGGATAAAATAGAAGAGAAAGTGAAAGAGAAACAATAAGGGTTATACAGCAGGAGCTCTGTTGAATAAGTCAAAAGTTTTAGGAAAGAGTAAATCAAAAGGGTTGTGCTGTGACATAAAAGTTATAAACCTCTTCTTTGCCAATGAGTCAATTGTGCAAAAATCCCACACACAAACCTGTAGGCAAGTGATAGATGTGGCACGCAGATGGTTAATGTCCCAATATGTGAGAAGGAGAGAGAGAGAAAAGAAGTAGAAAGACACAGTGCTAAGGGAGTGTTAGGCAATGTACACACTATGTGTGAGGGAGATATTACAAGAGTGCTCTCTCTGACTTATTCTCCAAGTGTGCAGTTGTCATGGCTGCGGTTTCGTGATGGCAATTTGCAAATTGGATGATGGATATGGAGCCTAAGTGTGTCCAACCTTGTTCTGTCATCAAGCTTGGCTATACAATGCATAATGAGCAAAGACTTTACTCTGTTTACATGATGGGCACATATACATGTATGTGTGTATGTGTGTGAGCATGTGTGTGTGAATTTAATGAATGAATGTATAAAAATGTGTCTGCGTATGAACAAATAGAACTTTATGTTATGTATGTTTATATGATTAAATGTGCAGAAATGTTTTCGTATCTAAAGAAACATAAGTTTTAAAAATGGATATAAATGGGTGTTTGTGCAATATACATAGAAAGACACAGTATTGATCTATTAAACCCAAATAATATCAGCAAATACTTAAGTATTTTTGTTTGTTTTGCATTACTTAATTTGCTTCATCATAAATCAAAATTTTAAAGCCTTGTAGCATCCTCTTCTCGTGGAATCAATATTCAAGAGACCAGCAACAATCTTACTGAATGTCTGGGAGATATCTAACAGCAGTATGATAAAGCCAGGTTTATAAATATACTCCTTTTTCTTGAATGAGAGGTTACAATAAAGTTTTGTAATTGAAAGACATTTCAATTTCAACTCAAGTGATTTTATTTCCACATAAAGTAATACAAAGCAATACATAATGCTTACATGAGTACATATTATTTCAAGGAGCTTTGAATCACATAAATTTCAACAAAACATGGATACAATTATAATGATATCAACTTTGTTTTTAGATAAATAGACAAGTAAGCAATACACTTTTATTTTGATTGATTGATTTCATTTTATTTCTGAATTTCTTTTTCATAAATAAATGAAATACAAAGTCAATTGAACAAACTAAGTGAGCACAGTCAAGATAATTTGAATCTGACAGTTAAAACAGATAAATGATTAATTCAAATATCCAACATATTTTTCTAACACAATACAAAATGAAAATGAACAGGCATTATTTTATGCAAATATTTTGAAACTCTGTATGGAAAAGAGGAATTCACCATAGCTTATAAATTTTGTGAATCACTCTAGAAGATGAGGGCATCTCATCTTCTAGATGCCACTTCTTATCCACTAGATGCCACATTATGCCACTTATGGCTATGAAACATTGGCTGTGTTTATCTAACTTGAGAGAGAGAGGATCACATTTCAAAATGCTGTTGGAATGGCATTTAGGAACATGGTTTGAAAAGTGATTCTTGGCTTGCAGCATTTATCTAACCATCAATAATTACAATTTGAGTGTTGTCATTGCCCAGCTGCTTTGCGCCATTTGACCTGTGAAGTAGAGGTCAACTGTGTACCACCAAACATGCCTTCATCATTTATGCACAAAAATTGGGTAGAAAACACAAATGGCAAGTGCTTTTCTCAGCAACAAGAAACATTAGGGAGTTAACCTGTGTAGCTTGGAGATATATTGCATTTCAAAACGGAATTGCATTTATCTACTAGCAGGAAGGAAGATGATCTTGGTCTCAAACACTTTTCAAACCGTATTTCTAAATGTGTTTGAAAACACGGTTGCATCTATCAATCACCCCAAAATGCCTCAGACAAGTTTAGGATCATGATGGTGCCTCAGAAAATTTTTAGATAAATACACCCGAAGAATTATTCATTCTTGTGATGAATACTTTGCCTCAATGCATTTATGCACAATGCATTTTGTTTTACAGAAAGCTAAAATTTCAAGCTACAGACCACTTTGAAAATGCTTGCCTGATAAATGATAAACTTGAATCTTTGCAGGGAGATAAGTTGCATAAGACATTCAGTTATGGGAGGAGATGAATTTAAAAAAAAATCCAATGTTTCAGAAAATGAGCAACTTATTTGCAGGGCGGATCCAGGAATTCTGTAAAGGGGGGCGTGACTAATATTTCTGGTGCCACTTCCGGGTTTCATTTCGTTTTTTTTCTTTTTATTTCTTTTGTTTTTAACGAAAAATAAAGGGGGGGGCGTGCGCCGGTTGTGCCCCCCCTCTGGATCTGCCACTGTATTTGTGTGTGCCATATGTTATAATGTCAGGCAACTTGAAAGTCTCTGTGAATTCAGTTGACAAAAATGTTCAAAAATGCCGCTGTTTCCGTGCAGGTTTAAGAAATATTTCCTCTCCCCCCCCCCCCCCCCCCCACACACACAAAAAGAATACATATAAACCCTACATGTATATACGCATATAAAAAAATAGTTAATGTCTTCATATTTGAAATACAAATGTTTTAATCTTGTTCTTGATCTGGTATATGATTCATGTTTGTAAAATTGAACATTTTGGCATAGATGTATATGCCGTAATATATTCAGAAAGACAAATTTTTCATGAATCAGGACTTCCCTACAATCTCACGACTGGTTAAATTCGTGATTGTGGATTGAATTACTGAACGGAAAAATGTATGTGTGCACGTCGCATTCATGACGGGATGAGAGTTGATATTTTCGCTTGTTTTAAATTCACGACAAGTACCGGACTGATGAAATCCACAAAAATAAAAGCCTTGCTGAATATTTGGCGTATATACAGTAATTGTAAACACTTGCATAAGGCAGTAATTCCCTTGATACTATCAATGACACGTCTGATAAAGGTGACTGGATTTAGAATGCTTTTGACATGGAGCACTTTTCCCCTGAGATTGCTCTAGCATCTATTACATGCTTGGCCCTCCTAATTGTGATAATTGTGGTTGTTATGACAACGGAGAATAGAGTCAGAAAGAGGAGCTGGGAGCCAACATTAATTTCCCCCACTGTTTATAGCCGTCTTGGTGTACTGGTACAACCAAAGTGGGTTAATTAAACAAGAATTGCTCTCTAACAGTATTACATAACTCCCTCATGTCTTGTCTGATGTGCGGGCAAAAATACACCAAGACTGTAATTTGTGATGTCACTGGAAATATGAGGGGGGGGGGGAAATCTGCTACTGATGCCCTCACTCTGAATATTTGCAGCATTTCAAACAAAGAGTTGATATCCAAAATATAGAAGAAATCACCATCTTCAGTCTGTGTAAAGAAATAAAGAGAGAAAATGGAACCTTTCATATGGCTGCTCATTGCATTTAGCTTGCTGCTAAACCATTGGGTAATATGAGGCATAAATTTACACTCTGTCAGAAGTCATTTTTTGATTAGGTTTGTCTGATCAAGGAGTTATCAGACAGTGTCTGATAACTTCTTGGTCTGATTGTGTTCATATAAGTTTGTATGTGAGTGTGGTTGAGCGTTTCTGTATCTTGATACTATTGTACACATTGCTGGCATTATTAGAGTCATGATGTAATATGCTGCTTGGGTACTCCATCTTGACTAATACAAATTTGCTATTAGAATTGAGTAAGTCTTCAGCTTACTTTTGAAAGGATGGTATATTTTTGGTTGAGGTGAAGATTCAGCTGATAACATTTTGTGAGATATGTAGAAAACCACTCTGTGAAATGTTAAAGAGCACACAATTCTAAGGGGAATTAAGAATTCATTTGATGAAGATCTTGAATGACTGAGATATATTATATCCAAAAGCAAAGCAAAACAAAGAGATCCCAATAAAAGTTATGGCCTATTACGTGTATTAGTGGTTTTTTTTTTTATATATCTCAGTCATTTCAAGACCAATTTCATAAAATGGAACTATTAAATCCTTTAAGAATTACATTCCCGGTCGCGTCGTGCTTGCGAAAACTCCCTATTGATTGGAAGGGATCAGGCATAATGTCAAGCAGCCTTCAGGTGGACAAAACTTGTATGATTTAGTTTTATTCAGGAGAGATGATATGAGAACTTACAGAAAAAATATGTTATGATAACTGATCTTTGCCCATTTTAACTTGCATCAGATATGCTTCTTTTGCCTTGATGAAGTTCATTTTATGAGATGAAGAATGACATTTGGTTTTGTAACCCTGAATTGTGAAAGATAGTGTATCTGTTTAGCCTCACACCATTTCTACAAAAGTGCTGCTGTTGAAAAGGACATTATGTTGGCATAGGTGTGTGTGTGTGGGGGGGGGGGGGGGGGGGGGGGAAGGGGAAGGGGGAATGAGAGGGGTTAGGCAGTGGGGAGTCTCATCTCTTAAAACAATTGCAGCCGAGCAGGTGTGGGTGCTTAGTCACGAGTGAGTGAGGTACTTGAGGCAATTAGGATAGTGGGAGAGAAGGGAACGAGATGGATATATTTAACACAAGATCGGTAGAGCAGAAATCTGTCTTTTAAGCATTTCACAACAGAGTGCATGTTGGCGGAGGGTACTCTTTCCGAAGGAAACAATCTGTGAAGCGTTAATCTTTGTGGGTAGAGGAGCAGGTGATTAAAGACAACTTTTGCATATTACGAAAGATTGTTACTTCTATACAATTCTTTATTTTTCATCTGTATTAGTTTCTGAGGAAGCAAGCTACTAACAAACAAGTAATTTGCATAACTTTTGAAACTTTGTTATCCTAAAATATAGGCCCATGCATATAAATTAATGTTTATTTTATGAAGTAGTAGTATTAACTACATGATTGGTTAAGTATGACATGTTTTCTCAGTTATCAAGAATTTGTATAAACAAGTGTATTGAGGCACTTTAATTCAGAAATGGAAGATATTCATTATTGCAAGATTCACAGGCCAGCAGTGAGCTGCCACGCAAATAATTGCAATGCCTTCGGAATACACAGGCAGTGCAGCTGAGTGCTGATGAGCGATCATTAGTAGTGGTTGCTACACAGCAGGTGAAAAGCAACATTATGCCTTTAGGCAAAAATAGAAAAGAAAAAAAGAAAAATAAGAAAAGAAAAAAGACTGGTTTTGTGAGAGCTCTTACCCCTATCATTTGATTAGGTTCCGTATCACCGTGTTATAACAAAGCCCATGTGACTGTTTTTATATGTTCGTAGGTGTTAACGAAAAAGCATGATTGTTAGTGTTAGGTGAAGTGTTTTAGACAAACTACCACACAGACTTTCCTTAAAGTATGTATTGACGTTGACATTATGCCAACCTGATGGAGTACCAAAGTACATGTATGTGATGTATTTGTCATTCATTGCTATGGAAACTGATTCTAAACAACCCCATCTGGTCTGACTATTTGTGAACCTACCCAAGCTATAACAAAAGTCTGAACACATCATCAGCATTCAATGATTCAAACATAGCCGGCGGGACGTGGGGCTCGCCCCCCCCCCCCCTCAGATTTTGTGCAACATAGGCATTACTAAGGAATACATAAGGTGTCATCATTTTGGCCCCCCTTCCACTTGCCATTCATTGCTATGGGGGGGGGGGGCCCAGGGGGCTCGCACCCCCTCATTTTGTGCACCATACAAAGAAAACATAAGGAGTCATCACTTTGGGCCCCCCACTTTTTTAACCCGCAAATACGTAAGTGGCACTAAGAAATAGATAGAGATCTTGAAGTGTGAGCTCGGTAAGGTTATGTTTTTCCAAGTGGAAGGAGAAAGATGAGCCGAGGACCTTTTTTTTTTTTTTTTTTGCTTCTTAGCTCGTGAAACCCGGAAGTGCCCCCCCCCCCCAACTTTTGAAAACGCTCCGCCAGCCATGTCAAAGTCCCTTGATTTTATCATACATTTGCCAGTTCATGACTTGGTGCAGAATATTTTACAAATCCATACAACAATGAGCTGGAGAGTTAAAGAACTGTCATATTCACCTTGCCCAAGGAGTTTATATTTTTGGCAGCATTTGTGTGTTTTTTCAGTCTGTTTCCAACATAACTCAGAGAGGTGTTAAAGGATTTGGATGAAATTTATGTACATGAAAAGTTGATAATGACATAAGAATGACACAGCTGATCTAATTTTGGCATTAATTGATCCGTATCACCAGCTGGATCCAGGATTAATTTTTTAAAAAGGATTTATTTACGTAACATAGCAATGAATACAAGAATTCAAGCTGTGCGTATTGGAAGTGCAGATACACACACTGTGCGCACATTAGAGGTGCAGCATGCAGGAAGCTGATGAGGTATGTAGACTACTAGAAGGAATTCTTTATCATTGGGAAATGATTTTTAGCCTTATTTGTGTGTGTATAGATTGCAATGACCTGCTTGGCATACGCCTGTGCTCTCCAAATGCTTTTACATCCAACTACAGTAGTCATGTTTAATTGTTCGTTACATGATTTGTGGCATGCATAACAAGAAAAAAAGTTTATATCTTCAGTAGATTGAATAATCCATAATCTTTTAGAATGAAAATGTAGGTTAGAAGGTATGTGTACAGTGCACATGGCATAGACTTAATGAATAATTGTATAAGCTGCATTTGTGTGTGTATGTGTGTGACAACTGTGCATGTACACACACATACATAAAATTCACAGATAAATCCGTATGAACATTCATACTTATGCGTGTACATGCGTGTACATCTTTACATTTCAGTATGCATATGTATGCAAGCAACTTCCTTTGAAATTCAAATGATATCTGGCAGCATGTTAACACCTTGATAGCTGCAATGGCAATAATCTAATCTTCAAAATTTTCCTGCCCCCTTTCAGACAGTAGAAACATCCCTCTTGTAATCATGATTATAATCTCTATAACATGGCTCGACACTAACTTTTTTGTTTGGTGGCCCGATGGGGCCACCAAAATCCTAAATTTCAAATTTTTGGTGGCCCGAGAGAAAAATTTGGTGTCCCGAAAAACAGTAAAAAACATTAAAAGTCTTTTTTTTTAATGTGTCAAATATTTAAGTTTTATGATAGTAAGAATTAGAAGTTGGACATATCTACTCATAAATAAACTTCAACAAATTTGCAACACTCACTCTCAGGCACTCATTCAGTCTTTTTCATCCATCCTTTAAACAAATTTAACTGCTAATTTCCGGCGCAAAGAGTTACGAATTTATTGACATACTTTTCAAAAAATTTGGTGGCCCGAGGCGGGCCACCAAATTTGCCCTTTTTTGAAATTTGGTGGCCCGACTTTCATTTTTGGTGGCCCCGGGCCACCGGGCCACCGTTAGTATCGAACCCTGTCTATAAGAAGAATCAAGATTGTAATTGAGGCATTTCTTGCATCTGAAAGCAAATTGTTGTAATCTTGATTCAAGAATCTTGGTTAGCAAGTAGAGGTCCGGAGGTGTTTTCAGATCTTGATTTGCTCAATTCATGGTGTGCACTCCCTGTCTGAAAGGCTTAACCATTTGGCTGCGGACCACGTAATATTATGTCCTTGGCAACATTCCATTGTGTGCTGACCATGTAATATTACGTCTTCATGATGTTGTGTAATTTGAAGCCTCAGCGCTGTGCTGCCCCTACCCCTACAGATCAAACAGCACCTGAATAACAAAATTGAATGTATGGGCAACAGGTGCCCCTCAAAATCAGTGATTTAGCTGTGATTTGAGAGGGTTTTGATTGGTCTCCAAGGTGACAGTTTCTATAGAGTCTCAATTCAAAATGGCGACCTACAGTGGGAAGAAGGGTTTTGATGAACTGAACTTTTGATGATAGAGGTGAAGCTGCCCTCAGTGAAGGATCTGTGGAGGTATCAGGAGAGGATGATGCCTCACTATTTCATATTTTTAGCAATATAATCTTGGCTAAACTTTTTTTTTTTCCTTTTGGAAGGCATGATATGAGATACACGTGCATTATTATGCATCAGCACCCAGGGGTTCAGTGTGCATAATAGCCTGCAGCAGTCAAGTGGTTAAAGGCATAATTTACCATTTGCAGATGAAACAAAAAACAGCATTAGTGCTTCAAAATAGTTCTAAAATGTCAATTAAGGATAGAAACAGCCAATGTAAAAATTTGAACCAGTATAATTGATGTTAAGTATTGTTAAATATGCAAAATGTAAACAATAGTTATTATGAAAAATTTTCCAGAATAAGCCATCTACAGTTATGGTTTAATGAGAAAAATAGTGATATCTCCTTATATTTTAGGCTTCATTGAGAAAATCTTATGTGGTGGGATGTTTTGTGATGCAACAGACCTTCAGATATGCATCAAAAGTGATATCTTGAACACTTTATAAATCACTGCTTCCAAAGGTACCAGTAAACAGGACCTTTAACCTCCAAAAAGTGATTTAGGATGCAGAGCTTAGCTCAACCATACATTTACATCCACTCACAGACCTCACAAAATGCAATGCACTCTTTGTTGGCTGCACTAGCTAGCATTCGCTTTGAAAGTTTGATTGACAGGTCAGGATAGAATCTTGTATAACCCCAAAACTCAAATCAAGATTACAACCAACGATTCATTAAAGATGATTACAAGAGATGATTACAAGAGAGAATTTTTTCCTGTTGTCTGAAAGAACTCTCTTTGTTACAGTGGAGCATCAGAAAAGTCCATCTTTTAAAACACAATCACAATTACAAAATCATAATGCCCCCGCCACGAAGTGGTGCCGGAGGCATTATGTTTTCGGGTTGTCCGTCCGTCCGTCCGTACGTCCGTACGTACATCCACATTCATTAACGCGATAACTTGAGTAATATTGACTGGAATTTTACCAAATTTGGTCCAAGTACAAAGTATGATAGGGCAATTACTTGATTAGATTTTGGGTGAAATTGGCCAAAGGTCAAAGGTCAAGGTCAAATCATGAAATTGTATCTGTTTACGCGATAACTCATGACTGGATGAAACAAATTTCCCCAAACTTTGTCCAAGGATGCTGTATGATGGGACAATTACTTGATAAATTTTTGAGTGAAATCGAACAGAGGTCAAAGGTCAAAGATCAAGGTCAAATCCTAGAATTTATCTGTTTACGTGATAACTCAAAACTGGATGAAGCAGCTTTCACCAAAGTTGGTCCAAGGATGATGTAAGATGGGGCAATTAGTTGAGTAGATTTTAGTGACATTGGCAAGAGGTCAAAGGTCAAAAGGTCAAGGTCAAATGCTAAAAATGTTGCTATTTCCCCCATAGCCATGCAATGCCTGAAAGTATTTTCTTGAAACTTAGTGTAGACATGTACTACTTCATAAAGATTCTCCAGAGAGAGTTTTATGTCATAAGGTCAAAGGTTAGGTGAAAATGTTACAATTTCACTTTTCTCACAAATGGTTCAATGTATCTTCATGGAACTTGGTATATACGCATGTACTGATTGGCAGGGATTATCTAGGGAATTTAGGGGTCATGGGTCAATAGTCATGGGTCAAAGGTCAAGGTCAACTCGTCAATATTTAACTATTTCCCTCATATACTAGTATATGCAATGCTTGCATTATTAATTTTAAAACTTAATATTTTTGTGTTACCTAATGGAGATTCTCTTGGAAATTTCGTGCCAGAAGGTCAAAGGTCAAAGGTTAAGGGTCAAGGCCAGGTTTAAATGCAAAAAAGAATCTACACGTAATTACACTCTTTCTTCATACCTTGAAAATTTACACTCAATTAATGCATAAACTTATAAAAGGGTCAGTCAGAAGTCAAGTAAAAATCCTCAATTCCCCAAAATACATGAACCTGCATTCTTTGATAGACAATTATAGCAAACATAGTTCAAGGAAAGTGAATATTCAAGATATTTCTGACAAACCTGTCATTTCAATATTTTGCCAGTTATATGAAACTGTCATCACACATTGTGAAGACATTATACTATACACCTATTGGGAGAATCATGCATTATGGCGGAGGCATCAGTCGCCATAGCGACATTTCTAGTTTATCTTCTGAAAAGCCTTTTGATTTCATACTGTGGATTCCCATTACAACGAAGTTCTCGGGACTGGAAGTTTTATTTTGTTATATCAAAATTTCGTTATAACCGAACAAATAAACAATAAAAAACATTGAGCCGATTATGTTGCGGCCTGAATTTTAACTTCCTTCAAACCGGAATTTCAATATAACTGTGTTGGTTATAATGTGGGTGTAATGTGCTTGTAAATGTTCTAGCTGTTCAAGATGTTACTTCCAAACTCTCCTCTCATCCCTGTTTTCACAAATAGATTGAAAATGTGATACGCAACATGCAGCATGCTGAGAGTGGGATCCCGACTCGATCGCAAAAGGTCTTTTTATCCTCCGTGCCATGTGCCTTTTCTGGTAAGTACTTGTCTGTTTCTATGCCACCATATGAAGGGTTTGTTCGCAAAAAGCGATAAGTCCATTTTTTAAGATTTTGAAGGACGGTCTCTGTCATAAAGTACAAAATAATACCTTTTAAATGATATGTTGGTCACTACATATAAAGGTACATTTTTGAAGTTATGGTCAAAAGAAGCAGAAATTTTCTTATTATTCTCTTTATTTTTCTTGACCTTCAATCGCAAATATCTCCATTTGGCAAATATGGACTTATCGGGTTTTGCGAACAAACTCTTCATATGAAAACTGTTGATTCTGTTTAAAAATGCACTCAAGAAATCTTGCAGAGAGAAAATTGACTGATTTTTCTGAGCAGGTATTCTTTTTTAATTATTATGTATTGGTATGTATATTCCAAAAACACTGAGCAGCCCAAGGCTAAACAAGGGTCAGTTTGCATCTCAGAATGAGGCATTTCACATTCACATATAAATAGTTATAAATACACGTATGAGTACAACATACATTAAAGCCACACATCTTGCAACCTTATTAGCCCAGTATGATCACAGTTACAGATTGAAACCCATGAAGACAACCAAAAGTTTCACGAGAGTGAGATAGCATATCATTATGCCAAGAATGGAGGCTAGTTGTAATTTTACTTTTACAGACTGTAAAAGTGGAAGTAATTTTTTGTTTTGATCGGCCTTGTAAAATGAAGTTTGCGTGTTTTTAATTCTGCAGAATCAACTTATAAAATAATCTGATGGTAAGCAAAAAAAAAAAAAAGAAATATGTGTTTGAATTGTTTTTGTACTAGTTTCATGTTGTGTGAAATATGCCAAAATTTCTACTTTTACAGTATAACATGCCGTCAATCCCTCGTTTGAGGCGAGTCCCCAACTGGGGCATACCCAAAGTGGGGTGCGTATATTTGTCGTTTGGGAGTTGGGAGTCGAAGGACTTGTCCATTGCAAATAAACTTTCTGCTCAGGCGTGACAAACCTGGAGGCCAAGCCAGGGTTTGATGACTCCGGCAGCTGTCGTATTACGTAAGAGCATGATAAGGATATCTGCCTGTGGCAGACCATTCAAAGTGAACTCAATTTTCTCTATCCTTTCTAAAGTTTTCAATTTTATATTCTATTGAGAAATTCTATGGTCATCCATTTTACATTTCGAACGAAAAAAATTGACCCGTAAATAACGAAAATACAGGAATAAGAAGGAGAGCATTGCTAGTTTGCCGGTGCTGACAATGTGCTATTTGGCAGTGAGTTACAACAGGGAGGTGAGACTACCTCCCTGGTTACAATCAGCCTGCTGACTGGATCATTGAGAAAGCAGCTGTCGTATTACGTAAGAGCATGATAAGGATATCTGCCTGTGGCAGACCATTCAAAGTGAACTCAATTTTCTCTATCCTTTCTAAAGTTTTCAATTTTATATTCTATTGAGAAATTCTATGGTCATCCATTTTACATTTCGAACGAAAAAAATCGACCCGTAAATAACGAAAATACAGGAATAAGAAGGAGAGCATTGCCAGTTTGCCGGTGCTGACAATGTGCTATTTGGCAGTGAGTTACAATGGGGAGGTGTACCTCCCTGGTTACAATCAGCCTGCTGACTGGATCATTGAGAAAGAGAGAGAGAGGGAGAGAGAGAGAGGGGGGGGGGGGGGGGAGTGAGGGGGAGAGAGGGAGGGAGAGGGGGGAGAGATGGGGGAGGGAGAAGGGGAGAGCAAAATGGAATGACAATAGTTCCGGTCACTACAGTACAGGCATGCTCTGTCTGCATACGCTGAATGTCTACACTCACACACACACACGTACACACACACACGCACCATGGAGCTACATGGCCCATGCCAAAACCAAAACAATCTCCTCCTCTCGCGGTGCCCCCCCCCCCTCCTGTGGCGCTGTGGCGATGACTGATGCTTAGATTAGGCCAGGGTCAAGAAACAGGTGTTTTATATCTTTGACTTTAAGTCATTGATTGCCAAGATATGCACTGGCATTATTTACTGGGGTGTAGCCTCTTCAAACGAGAGATTTGCGTCATGAGACATTTGGTATGCCAGTAATATATAGTTGTGTATCTAGAACTGCAGCTTTCAAGAGCCTAGATGATACCTAATTGAATGGCTACTTGCAATGAATTGTCATATGTCCATATTTTTTGTTGTTAGAATGGCCTTATCAAAATTTTGGTTGTGATTGTTGTACAATAATTTCGAACAATTCAAACTTTGTTGTGAAAAAAAAAATGAAAATCAGGACTTGTATGGATACAGACAACTGCATCTCATCCATTCTTCTGTTTTATTTCTTCATTCTTTACTTACAGGTATTGATTTAATAGACTGGATTACAAAATCCCTTGATGTCCATAGCACTACTGAAGCCACACATCTTGCGACCTTACTCGCCCAGTACGGTTACATCTACCCTGTAGAGCCAACCAAATGTTTCTCAATCAAAGAAGATAACACGCTATACCGGTTCCAAAGTCCGTATTTCTGGACATCGCAGGATCGACCGCATGACAACACAGACTATGGTAAGAATGATAGTTAGTCTATGTCCTGCAAGATGTAGTCGATGCAAACGTTTACATATTGGATTTAGATTTTTTTTTAATGAACCTATTTGGAAGGACTGCTATCTATTCCAGGAAAAATCAACATGGAAGAGAAAAAAGTTCTCTGGAAAGATCATGGAATATCGTATGCTTTTAGCGATGATGCTCAAAATTGAAAATCCCTATTGAACCTGACAAAGCACATTTCACAGAAAAAACAATGCATACTGCTCTGAGTTTTGATCCAGGTGATAGTAAAGTGAAGCTGTAAAATCATTTGTGTATAAGTGTTGCTATAGTAACACATATATTTATCAAAATGTTAAGTGCATATATATAATTTATCATAATGAACAAATTGCAAATAATTCTTGAGAAATGTTGAAATAATAATGAATTTTGATGTTGGTACCTTCATATAGAAAGCTTGTAAATGCCTTGAAGTGTACTCCATGCTGTCCTGCAGTTCATTAATATCTAATGTTATATCATTAAAGGTAAAACTTAGCTCTCAAAAGGGCTCAAAATTCATCTTCCACCATGGAATTTTCATGCAGTATATCCAAAGGGTCTACCAAGAAAATTATCTTTTTGACATGATTTGCCAGAATAATGAGTTGTTTTTTAGTATTTTGAGATCAAAGGTATACGATAGAGAGTGGAGTACCCAACTTTAAGGCACAACGTTACATGATGATTGCAAGATCATGCCCAAGCAGTACCATTTCCAAACAACCTGCAGATCAATGGATACTGTTTGATCTGACTTGAAATCACTTATTGAACATTACGTAGCAACCATGATCGGATGTGTTCTCAGGTTGCAATACTTTTAGTGTACCTTTTTGGCTAATATTTTCCATTTTTGTTGTTCCCTAAATGAAATCACGTTAAACAAGCATTCATTCACACATTTCTATTCATATGCATTCATTTTAGTGCAAAAATGGAAAGATTCATCAGAGTATATTATGGAAATTATGCTTTACCTACAGATTGTTTGCCTGGTAGACTTAAAAAGGGAAAATACCTTTAACTCTGAAATGCCCTTGCAGATCATTTCCTGTATTTGGTCACAAATATTTCATAGTAAACAGCCGCTAAAGTTGCCAAGAGCTCAACCACCAGTCATGATCACAATCATGCATAATGTAGTACCTGCCAGGGACATGGCATTGCATTTTTCTAAAGAATGTCTTTAGAGCATGCAAATCCCACCAATTTTCTGCCTTGCTGATGATGTTTGGGCTGCATGCCCTGAGCATGTGGTTGCCATGGAAACCAAAGCACATCCAAGCAGTGGTATATACCGTCTATATACGAGCGGAGGCAATTTCATTACCGAGAGTACTACCGTTTTGAGACTCGTGAAAGAGACCATGTCATGAGAATGCTGACCAGTGTGACTGTAAAGGAACCAAGCCTTCTATAGATACCACGCATAGGGTTGCCGTTGACAACTGGCAAGGCCTGGCAAAGTCCAAAGGTCCCCCGTTTTTAATGAATTAAAATCTCACTCTCTTGATATTTCCCTTTTAATACACAGGCATACTCTTCCACCTTTCCCCCTCCCTCTCTCACTCCCTCTCTCCCTCTCTCTTGCTCTCCATCTGTCTGTCTGTCTGTTTGTCCGTATGTCTGTCTGTCTCTCTTGATATTGCTGTCAGTGCAAATGACACATGATGGATGTGTTTTATTGCTGTCACATTTCCAAGGAAAGGTTGATAATTCACAAAAATGCCAGCAGCTGCACATTTTCTATCACACAGCAGACTCCAAAGTCTGACTAGTCCCTAGCTGTTAGAAAAGAAGCCAGTTATGGCAACCACAAAATGTTGGAATTTACAGGTGGTATTTTCTCAGTAATTGTTGAAATTGCTATAAAAACTGTTTATGAGTCCATTAATTGTTACACATTCTTAATGTCATTGATGTCAGAGATGAAAGAAAGAATAATAAGTGTCGGCTATGCCATGATTCCGTAATTTAGTTCTAAGGAGTGACATTAATCATAGGTTTTATGATTTCATTTACATTCTGATGAGGTGAAACTTGTTTAATTATGATAATTACACTGTTACGATCTGATGATGTGACAAATACATAAAGACACCTCTTTTGCTTCATGGTTTTCAGTGTATCATAACTGTGGTTTCCCCCACAATCAGCATTTCTATTATACCACTATTACTGACTTACCAAGGTCTCCAATGGCTTCAGAATGTTTCAGTGAATCTGTGATGAAGTTTGTGCCCTTCTATAATTTCAGATCTGCTTAGAAAGATATTTTCCAATGTCTTATTAAACTCAGACCAAGTTTTATGGTGAGCGATCTTTAATTATCTGATGTTGCCCCTTTACTTTGAATTCTATTCCATCTTACTTTAAGAACTCAGAAACAACTTACTCCAAAGTTTAAGATAGTACTGGAAATGTATCTATTTCAAAACGTTTTAAATGACTTTGATTGCATTTTGCATTTGATAGCATAAAGTTGTCTTTATATTTGTCATCCTTAAAGCACATAGACACGCAATCAATGGCATTGATATGCATTATAAATGAACCTTATCATTGGTATTATTATTCCTACTACCAGTGTCATCTGTAGCATTTTCATTATGCCTATCATATATCCATCGTAATACCCCAACCATTACAAACTCTTATATCATCACCAACATCATCAAGGCCAACATCTCCGTCATAAAATCACCAGCACGAACACCAGTGCCATCCTTGACCAAATTATTCCCCCCATCATTGCCTCCAACAACATCACCATCATCTGTGTCATCATCTCCAACACAAGTACAGTTGAACCTCTCTTATCCGGCCTCCCTTTATCCGGATCTCTCTATTATACGGACGCAATCTCGCCGTGATCTTTTTTTTTTAAATTACGGGAGGAAAGAGGGATTCCCAACTCCTTGAGAACTCCTACACAAACACACATGAATTACATATACTTGATACATTTCTTAATAATTATTTAGGTAAATCATCCCAAGAATTTATAAAAGAAAATGATTTCATTCTTGCAAACACGAACCTCTATTTTAGGGTCTGTTACTGAGTGTAACAATGAAAAGGTTGCAGTATACACATTACTACATGTGGTACTACAATGGGCTACATCAGTACATGTGTATGTATATGTACATGTATAAAGCATTGAGTCTCCCGTATCCAGCCAAATCCCTTATCCGGATGAGCCCCGGTCCCGACTTGTCCGGATACGAGAGGTTCAACTGTATGTGATAGAATATTCCCTGATCAAATTGATTCACCCCTCTGCATCTACCTTGATCATTATTACTAAAGTGATTATGTAACCATCATCTTTACTCAGTATAGTCTCTGATGATTAACCCTGTTCTATTTCATTCCTTTTCCATATCTTCTTCTTCTCTCTCGGCAGCTCTGTACCTTGCCAAGCGTACAATGAGGAACAAGCAACAGTTTGGTTTGGAGGAATATGAAAACGTGAGTACATAACCTTGAGTGCTTCGGTTCTCATGGAAAAGAAACAAAACAAAGCTGACACCCAGCACCATTAAAGGTCATTGTTCTTCTGAATCAATACACATCAATCCCCAGGATTGCTGTCTTTATTACACAGACAAGAAAATGTATTGGATGCATTATATTCATCATATACCCCTGGTAGCATGTTTGTATGCTTCGTCAATGACATTGTTAGGTGATGTTCCTCAGAAAGTTAAAGTTATGAACTAAAAACCTTGCAGTTCTGGGACATACACATCCCTCAAAAATACCCCATACAAAACAAAACAGAACAGAACAGAGCAGAACCAAACAATGCAATACAAAACAAAACAAAACAAAACAAAACAATCCAATCCCTCCCCTCCCCCTTGCATGTTATATTTTACCTGCAATTTGCACCATAAACAATCATGTGCGTCGAGTCCTAAAGGATAATTCTGTACACTGAAGTCGTTATTGATATTGTTTACCTTAGGGTGTTATTGGTAACGAAGGCCACTTTTCCATTGTAGTTTTCCTGTATGATAGCTGCAGTGGACTGTCATAGGCCAGACTGTGTTTATGTGATAACTTAGATGTTTTCAGCATACTACAGTGCTTTGATATCTGAGCAATTGATAATGTTATTAGGGGATGAACTGTTGCAGAAGGGAAATGAGAAATGATTAAAGGATTTAACCCATCAAATGCTGGTGAAATTTTGCTGCTAAAATGATTGAAGTCGCACTATATTTGCATAGCAAAATCCAAGTATATCTCATATTAAAAAACAATAAATTGAACTAGCTGAGATCATTAAATTTGCACTAATGTCAGAACTAAATTGATAAAGATTTTTTGTTGTCAATTTATAGATCAATTCTAAATTCATGGACCAAAAAATGCTCAATGAAAGATGTTTATTCTGCCTTTAAAAATAATGAAACATCATCACCTCACCTGACTTGCATGTTATATTTGATGGAGTATTATTGCTATTTAAAAAAAGAAAATACATTCCAAAGTTTCACACTGTTTGTCTTATTTCCATAAAGTGCATTCTGCTGTTGTTGTTGTTTCTTTATTATCATCATCAAAATCTATTTGGGCTGGACTTTTCTTTTGAATTTGAATAGCAGTTTCATCTTGGTGAGGTGTTATCAGTGTACTTTATGAGAAAAATATTAATCTGAAATGGCTGTGCATGTATGGAGAAAACGTCAAAGTGCTTTAATCAGAGCAGACGTCATTTAGTGCACACACACACACACACACAAAAGATGCAAACAATTTGCCAAGACCATTAGTATGATTGAACATTTATAATTTGAACACATTATGATATCAAAACTGGTAGTATTCACAATGCACCACATGTATTAGGGGCAGCCATAAATTCTGTACAAGTTGTGTGTAGTCAGTGAGGGTAAAAAAAATAAATTCACCAAACAACATTGATTGAATAATGAATCAATCTGAATATGTTTCTATAATGTCCAGCTCTCTTCAGTTTTTTTTTTTTTTTTGGGGGGGGGGAGAGGAGGAGTAGTATAAGTGAGGCAGAATTGACTAAAAAAATCATCTTCTTTTAGCTGATTTTCTGCTTGTCAATTAGTCTACTTTTTTCCTCACAAGAGCCACAATGCTGCCCTAGATTTTGTGCAATCACAATAGGAAGGTGAAATGGTCATTCACAATCAAATGGAAGACAGTTTACCGTGAGAGGCTGCTCAAGATTTATATCATTCTTTATGATAGGTTAACATGCTGAAGGGCGAATGAAATCATTTTTGTTCTTCTTGTATGCCTTCTTTACTTACATCCGGAAAAGTTTGGAAATGTAAATTCTACTCCCCTGCAAAAAATATGGAATGCATGGAAACATTAATATTAATTATTTTCTCCTTTCCTTCAAAATTTACCTGATGTCATATCATCTGTCATGGCAGACTGGTTCTATATCTGATTTTCATAATATTAATTTTTTTTCAACTTTCTTATGTATTTATTAATACATAATGTTTGAATGCCACTAACCACCTGTTTGCTCAATTTTGTTTGTATCATAATCACCAATCACTAGAAAAATGAGAGCAGACAGTGGCTGCTTCATCAAAAAAAAAAAAAGCCCCCTGTCATATTCAGAAGGTATAAGCTATACAGCATATTATATAACAAACTGCTGAATTCTACGCATGTGCTGGAGAGGGAAATGACACCAGGAACCATAGTATGTCCTTGTGAATGCCACTAACCACCTGTTTGCTCATGCATAAACAATTTCACTACAGATGTGAAATCAAGAACGATAAAGTTTATCAAATTGAATGTCACTTGATGTCTCTTACAAAATAAAATCTGAAATAATAAAGGAATGAAATTTTTAAGAATTAAGGAGACAAGAGGAAACCTTTGCAAATGAAATGTAATTTACAAATTCAAACTTTGTGGACAAGCATGTTCCCTTCATACATATTTTTATAAGAGCTTCATCCATTACATTTGTTTTCTCATTTTTTGTTAAACTAAGCAAATCACATCAGGATAAGAGAAAGGAATAATTACAATGAATGCAAAGCATGACAGGTTGCCACTTCACAGATTTTTATAGAACAAAAAGTATTAAAGAAAAATGAAGCACAGTTCCTGTTCTTCTATTTCTCTTGTTTCTTTTACTATAGAATGCTAGATTTATTATTTATCATGATAAATTGATTCAGACTTATGAATGTACTGGAGCTTAATGGCACATATTTATGTGCCTTCTAAGTTTGAAATCATATAGTTGCCACCAATATCCCATATTCTTTGCTTTACTTGTTATTTTCAACTGAATTTGAAAGCAAAGTAAACTTTACAGCATTCTTCACATCCTATAACAATTATACCACCCCATCCACCTGCCATTACCATAAGGTTTTCTTCTATCCAGTAATTTAATTTCTGTTTCACACACTTGACCTTAGTGTTGAATTTTTTGGTGCATTGCTTGGATAATAGATGACTCCGTTACCATACAATACATGATCTTGATGCCCTGCTGTTAATCACATGCATGACAAATTCATAATTGGCCCAAGTGCAGTTTCATTGTGGCACTTAATTTTGGTGTGGTTCTCCTGAGAAGGTGAGTAGTGTCCTTCAGGTGGCAGAATCAAGTGTCCACAGATTGGCTTGTGTTATGAAGGTCCACCATCTAATAAGAGCTGTCCTAGCAGTATTCGGAAAGGGCATTTATGAGTAAGGCCCGTGTAACATGTCCAGCATACACCAAAGCATTTATTGAAGGCTTTGAAAACCTTCAAACACGCAGAACAAAAGACCCTAGGTAGTAGCAGGAAAGGTCATGTTTATTTGTGTGTTTTTTATGAGGTTGGGTTTAATAAGAAAGACATGATTGGACAGTTCTTCTTTCCATCCTTCTCCAAATTCCTTCTATCCCTATTTCTTTCTTTGTTTCCCTTCTCTACATGTCATTATCTTTCTCTTCTCTCTCTTCTTTGTCTATGTCTGTTTCTCATGTCTGTATCTCTGTGTTGGGATCTTTAAAGGTCCTGTGTACCTTGTGGAGAAGTAATTTAAAAAATGTTCAAGATATCACATTTTGCAAATGTGCAGGTTATTTGTATCACAAAACATCCTACCATGTAAAAGTTTTGCAAAAAAAGCCTAAAATATAAGGAAATATCACTGTTTTTCTCACTTAACCTTAACTGTAGACAGTTAAGTCAGGAAACATATCTATCATAACTATTTTTCACATTTTGTATATTAAATGATTACTAACATTGATTATACTGATTCAAATTTGTACATTGGTTGTTTCAATCCCTAAATCATATTTTAGAATATGCCATTAAGTAGTAATAGTAATAGTAATAATAATAATAATAATGATAATAATTGCATTTATATGGCGCTTCATACTGGTGTTTCTAAGTGCACTGCTGCTATTCATACAAAAAGACTAGAAAACACAGTAACATTAGCAAAACCAGCATAACAGTAACAAAAGAAGAAGAAGAAGAAAAAATACATGTGATACAGTGATACAATAAGTCATCCAATTTCCTTTTAAGATAGCTTGAATTTTCTTTAACCCAAAATGTTTTGCTTATGTGTCAAGCTCCTTTTCTCTGGTTTGTTTGTGTCTTCGATCCTTCCTTCTCTGTGTTATCTCTTTATCTCTCTCTCTTTTGTCATTTTTCTTTTGTTTCAATTTTATGTTTCATTCACTGCTTTAATCCTTACTGTGCTGGTTTTGCTGAATGGCACTGATATTTTGAAACTAATTGTCAATATAGAGATTATCTAATCCTCCTAATCCCTACTATATCATTGTGGCCTTCCCACAAGGTAGATTGCTACACCATGTGGGCTTTTTACATTAATCAAGAACTTGGTTGAGTTTGATGGATGGAGTAATAAATGCTAGTGTAAAAGCTTGGCAAATTATGCAAAGAGCCTAAGCACATATAGGATCAACTTACTCTTCTTTCTGTTGTGCGCACCATAAAATTTGCTCTCTCTACTTCCATCTTTTTCCTTCCACTTTCCTCTCTCTGTTTCTTTTCTTTCTCTGCTATTACTATTTTATATTTCATCTTTTCTCTCATCCTTCTCTCTCCTGTTCTATTCCATCTCTGATGTTCTCTGTAACTGCATTCTCTGTTACATACTCTCTAAAAGAATCGAGTGAAAATATTCACTCTTGAAGGAGTGAATACAAAAAAAAAGTGAATTTACAGTGAAATTGGACTGAATTTTGAGTGAAAATGTTCATTTTCACTCTTTAGAGTAACCTCAGGGATCACTCCAAAATCTTCGAGTGATCCCTGAGGTCACTCCAAAATAAGTGAAAATAAACATTTTCACTCAAAATTCACTCCAATTTCACTCTAAATTCACTCTTGTCTGTATTCACTCCTTCAAGACGAGTGAATGTTTTCTTTCAATATATTTCCATTTTACTGTTCTTTCTTTCTCACTCTTCCTATCAACTGTTGTTTTTATCTTTCTTTCTTACTGTAGCTTTGTTGTCCTTTGATTTGTGTTTCTTTTCTCAACCTTTTCTCATTAACTGTTTTTCTTTCTTTCTTGTCAACCACATACCCATGCTAACCGTACAGAAGTGTATGGTTAGCACACCTTTTCACGTTTTTTGCAGATGAGTTTTCCCATGTAAACTAAATGAAAGATGAAAGATGCTGGTGCATCATTTCAAAACATGCATTACCCACCAGTATTTGTTGTGACTGTATGCAGGGCTCGACACTAACGGTGGCCCGGTGGCCCGGGGCCACCAAAAATGAAAGTCGGGCCACCAAATTTAAAAAAAGGGCAAATTTGGTGGCCCGCCTCGGGCCACCAAAATTTTTTGAAAAGTATGTCAATAAATTCGTAACTTTTTGCGCCGGAAATTAGCAGTTAAATTTGTTTAAAGGATGGATGAAAAGGACTGAATGAGTGCCTGAGAGTGAGTGTTGCAAGTTTGTTGAAGTTTATTTATGAGTAGATATGTCCAACTTCTAATTCTTACTCTCATAAACTCAAATATTTGACTCATAAAAAAAAGGACTTTTAATGTTTTTTGTTGTTTTGTTGGGTTTTTTTTTTTTTGGGGGGGGGGGGGGACTGGGACACCAAATTTTTCTCTCGGGCCACCAAACAAAAAAGTTAGTGTCGAGCCATGCTGTATGTAATGTCTTATAATGTGGTATTTCTGCATTATCTATACTGATACTGACTCTGAACTATGTCCTCTATGAGGTAATTTTGTGACTACTGTGCTCTATCTTTTGCTTGATCTAACATCTAAAATGTATGACTAAGTGAAAGAAGTAAAATAATGGATACTTTTATACAAAGTTGCCTTTCTTCCTATTGCATGGCGCACACACACACACACACACACACACACACACACACACACACACACTGCAGGTAGGATTTAAATTCTTATTGGCTTTGCAGTAATTGCAAAGAGGAAAGCCGTTTTTTTTTTCATTGTATGACTGGTCTGTCTCCTGCGCTAATAATCTTTGACATTTATAGATGCATTCCTCAGGAAAATACACCCACATGAGATTTGTTTCATGATTGTAAAAAGTGGCAGCTTTGCTTAGAAGGTCTTGGGTTTGCTCATTTTGAAATCTTATTCTTTCATCACAATTTTGATTGCATTGTGAGAGAGTGATCCAATATTCATCTTTCTAGCCTTGCCCAATGAATAATGAAGGCATAAATGCTTCACCTGGCATATTCAGAGACATTTTGGAGTGTGGTTGGATCATATCTTTTTGCCAAAATGATCCAGCAGTATTTGAAGATGAGGCTTGTTGAAAAAATTTCTAATGTGCTTTCTACATCTGATTCAGAAAATTACCACTTTCTTTGCATTGTATTGATTCGGAGTACTTTGCCTGTTTCGAGAAGATTTCTATCAGATTTATAAATGTCAAATTCATCAGTCACCTAGGTCTGACTCCAGTAAACACAAGAGTGTTTTCATGTTATGGTACATGTTGTATTAATCCTGTTGTTTCAATCAGATTGATTGATGTATATCACAATATTCCAATCTCCATGGGGAAATTGAGCTCAATTTTAAAGTAATTTTTTGCATACACTTTGCAACAGTGACAAATTCATGCAAAAGTAGATATAATTAATGATATCATTCAAGATAGATTGTCTGTGGATTTATGTTGAAAGTTTAACAATTTTAATGCATCATTCTTAATGTGCAACTTGATGTGTCACGATGATCGATGTCTGTAAATGTATCTGTTTTACTAGGCAAACAATAAACAAAATGAAATACGTAAGAAAGCAATCAAATCAAATATATCAAATAAAAAGAAGTAGGCCTAATGAAGTTTATTATAACCTATGCACTGTATAGAGCATACAGGGACCACAAGTAAGATAGAATTTAAATTCATTTGTCAAACCAACACATTGTTATTGGGTATAGTTGTCAGGGTATATCATACTACCTTTCGACAAATGTTAATGGTTGTAAATCAGTTTTCATTTCATCTCAACTTTGCGATTGAAGCAGTTAAAAACAATGGAAATATTAAAATGTATATTTTTAGGCATAACTTCAAGAACATTCCTTGTAATGTTACAAGTGAGATATCACAGGCAAGGTTTTATTTTGCTCCATCTGATGATGGACTTTGAAATGTTTAGAATGGCACTTTAACTAACTTTGCGATGAAATTTTTCAAATATCTAATGTAGTCTGATAGAAGATGTACTATGATGATGAACATCGTAACGAAGAGTTTGAGTCATTGGTGTTTTTGTGAGAAACCATAGAAACGAACCCGTGAAGGGCACCATACTCAATTAAACAGCTTGGTTGTCCCTGACCACCGACAAGCCTTCTTTTGTTACTCATTAGCAGCACGCTAATGAAATGAAATCATAGGCCTGATGTGGCTGTTTTTTATAGTCCCATTTTGTTTAATACCCAAAGTGCACCCATCACTACACGCACCATCAAGTTTTGTTATCAAACATGGTGTCATGGTATAGAGAGCTAGGATTGAGGCAGTAGTCTATTTGGCGCCGCCACATTTGTAGACTTGCAGTCCTTACTCGACTTTGCAATCAAGCTGAAACTAACTAATTTTTGCCTTTTTTCCCTTTCTTTTATACTGCAATATCTAAACTTGCTGAGACAGACCCGCTTAATAAACATGTTGGTTGATTTTTTTTAACATTTCATCCCAAATTTTTTTCTTTCATGTCTTGATGAGATATCATATTCACTCCCATTATGTTTAACATGTATTTGGAAAATAGTATATTCAGTTTCCTAACAGCCAATCAATTTAGGTTCTTGAGAATCTCTGTAGTGCCGAATCGAATTTCTAATAATAACGATATTCAACTATTAATCATATAGTAAATGAGATAAGTGTAAAAACACAAGGGTTGCAATTGGCTTTATGCAAGTACAATGCCTTTTTGGTTCTCAACAAGTGCCGTATAGGACTATGGCATATCCTTTTGTGCATTGACAAATACCCCTAATTTTTGATTGAAAATGAAAACTGAATTGATGCTCTCTATGGTTATTATAAAGTCAAATCAGTATTGATTTCTTGCTTTAAAATAACCTATCCAACTTATTTTGCCAAAGCGTGATGTCATAGCCATTCATTGCCATGGAAACTGGTAAACAACCTCACCTGGCCCGAATACATGTGAACACTAATTTTTGCTAACAATGCTCGCACCTGGTTCTAACCCAAGCTATAACAAGAGACTGTAAGTGAAGTCATCACTGTGGTGATCTACTGGGACAGATGTTTAAAAACTGATTATAAATAAAGAGAAATTACTGACTGCCCCTACTCTGTATTGTATCACCATAGCCTGCCTTCTTACATCTGAGTAACCATGCTGTCTTTAGCATGAGGTCAAGTTTGGTAGGATTTCTAAATGCTTCTAAGCTCAAAATGGCAAGTTAAGCTGAATTTTTTTGACATATAAAGGGTTAATGCTGATCAACGATTTTTTGACTTGTCTTCACAACACATTACTATCTTTTGAAAAGGCACAATGGGAATCAGTAGTAGTTGTTGGTTTGTTTGTTGTTTTTTGTTCTTGTGCACATCAGGAACCGGCACTAGTGCTTGTGATGGAAGAATATTGGCCTAGTTGACTATACACATGCATGTCTCAAACATGAGGTTCATGGTTCAAAAGTTTGAGGAAAATCAGACAAACATTTAAAAGTTATGAATTTGCAAAGTTTTGGTGAAGCCACCACTGGATGAGAAGACAGCTCTTGATGAAACATAATAAACAATAAGGAATAATACACTGTAAAAACGTCGGTGTTAGATTTAACACCATGGGTGTTAAATCTAACACCGATCAAACTTCAGTAAAGGACCACACCCACAGGTGTTAAAAATGCACTGTGATGGTGTTGAAAAGTGTTCACCAAACACTTCGTGGTGTTAATTTGACACTGTACCTGGTGTTATTTTGACACTGTACTGGTGTTTATTCAAAAATGACACCACATGGTGTTGATTTGATATTTGTTGGTGTTAATATCAATGGTTTAACACCCGTCCAGCTTCAATAAGAGACCACACCAGCTGGTGTTACTTTGGTGTAAATTTATTTTCACATTTTTTCAAAAATCTAGTATTTTAATGTAGAATTCTTGATCGTCTTGTTTAAATTAAAAATCAACAAGAAGTGCAGTTACTAAGAAACTCTTCAAAAAACAGTTTAAAATTTGAAAATGACACCCAGAGGTGTTAATTTAACACCCTAAATGAGCACCGAAAATTTAACACCAGCTCGGTGTTCACTATTTAACACCGGACTTTTTGCAGTGTACAATTCAACATTTTCTCCCTTTTCTAGTATAGTGAAAGAGCACTATACTAGACTTACCTGAGCTTTCAGAAAGCAGGAAGAATAATATTACATTTGTAACATTTGTCAGTACCAAGTCAAGGGAATGTGTACTTTCAATAAAAAATGATATTTTGTGGAATTCTCTTTCTTTTCTTTATATTGTTTTCAAATTGTGACATCATGATCTGTCACAGTTGTAGTCATCTAGCAATGCGTGATGGCACTGAAACTTGAAATTTTCCACTTTTCCTCAAACGTTAATTGCTGATGTCTTGTTGCTGCATTCACTCAATCCTTGTGTATATTTTGGATTCATTCCCCTTTATTTGAAACATACTTTTCCGCGGCTAGAACACAAAGAACTATATCCGATAGATGTGTATGAGGAAGTTCAATAATTGATGTGAGAATCCCACAGCATTTCTTACCCAAAAAAGGATGAAAATTGTTGCTAAGATATATTTGAGAATCAGATTCGGTAGATTGATTTAATAGTCACACTGACTGCATGGAGTTTGACCAGATGAAAACTAAAAATGACAGCATATTAGAGTAGCAGTCATTTTCTGTTCTTTGCCTTTCCATCACACGTTGGAACTCAAAAAGCATTTTACATCATTCAATAGAATCAAATGTGCAATAAAAGTGTGTTTTAAAATTTCTCTCCTTTGTATTATTTTATTTAAAGTGGGTCATTATACCACTATATGAACTAAATCTCTCTGAATTAATATTTGGTTTCTTACCAGGTACCCATTTAAACATTTGAATGATGAACTTTGAGTTATTCAGAATTGAAAACTACTAAGATATTTATTACTCACTGCAGGTATTATGGTGGGGCTTGAACCATGGACTTCTGCAATGTGCAATCCAGAAGATCACTACCCCCATTGTACGATGATTGTACAGCTGTTACTCCGTATCTTTTATGAGTACCGGTACAAAAAAAAAGAAATCCATTTTGATGAGGCAAACCTGCATCTAGGTTACCTATTACCTTTCTGGCTTCTTTGGCATTAATCACTGGATGGAAGATGGTGTCGTAAAATGTGCCATCAAGTATGGGAGGATGAATAAAAAAAGATTAAAAAATGATTTATGGTCCTGGAGCACTCCAAGAGTTAACACTGGAAATGATTTGAGAGGCTATGTGTATCAGACCTGCACATGTTTAGATATTAGTGCTACCTGGGACTCCCTCTCAAGGATAAAGATGGCTTTTTTAACTCATTGACTCCTAGAATAAAGATTTATGTGATAGAGCTGACATAAATTTGAGCAGCTTCTTATAAACTTAGCTGTGAATGACTGATGAAAATTTTGAACCAGTAGAAAAATAGAAACCCTCTATTTTCACGTGAGATTTACATTGAACTGATCTCCAGATCCTATGAGGTAAACACACAAATTATCTGACATTTGCTTTCACCTTCACTCTTCAATTTGGACATGCATACTTTGAAAGTTTTCCATGTAAATTGTACAGAGCTTCCTATATGCCTTGACTGAGATAAAATGAACAAAATATTTGTGTATCTTGGTTTATTCCATATGAAATAGACCTTGAAATCAGGAAAGTCATTTAAATATGGAAATGCATGAAATATGTTAACTTTAACCCGTTGAGGACGAGTCCCGGGTATATGGGCAGGTGTCGATGGGAAATGTGTGTTGTAGCAAAATCAGTCCATCCTCAACTGGTTAGAATGAATCTAAATATCATAGGTTAGTTTTGATAAAAAATTGGTTAAGTTTTCTTCAAATATTTCCTTGTTTTTGGTCATTCAATCTCATCGTGCTGTAAAGAAAATGATACTTTTGCGGCAAGAAATTTTCATGAATTGGAGCTGACGACCTTTTTAGCTCACCTGAGCCAAAGGCTCAAGTGAGCTATTGCGATCGCCCTTCGTCCGGCGTGCGTCGTGCGTCGTGCGTCGTGCGTCGTGCGTCGTGCGTCGTGCGTCGTCCGTCGTCCGTCGTCCGTCGTGCGTCGTGCGTAAACTTTTTACATTTTCATCTTCTTCTTGAAAACCCCAAGACCGATTTTCATCAAACTTGGCAGGTAGCATCCCTAGGGGGTTAGGAATTCAATTTGTTGAAATGGGCACCATGCCCCACCCAGGGGGCCCCCAGGGGGGCCCCAACCCCCCAAAATTAAGGAATCTGTAAAAATCTTCTTCTCTAGAACCAGAAGTGATAGAGCTAAGTTAATACTATGAGTTAGTACATTGATGACTGTAGTTTCAAGTTTGTTCATGGCAGAATCAGGAGTGCCCCCCTTGGGACCCAGGGGAGGGGGGTGGGGAAGGGTTCTAATGGGGCCTAAATTGTACATTTTCATCGTCTTCTTGAGAACCCCATGACCCATTTTCACCAAACTTGGCAGGTAGCATCCCTAGGGGGTTAGGAAATCAATTTGTGAAAATGGGCACCATGCCCCACCCAGGGGGCCCCCAGGGGGCCCAAACCCCCCAAAATTAAGGAATATCCGCAAAAATCTTCTTCTCTAGAACCAGAAGTGATAGAGCTAAGTTAATACTATGAGTTAGTACATTGATGACTGTAGTTTCAAGTTTGTTCATGGCAGAATCAGGGGTGCCCCCCTTGGGACCCAGGGGAGGGAGGGGGTGAGGAGGGGTCCTAATGGGGCCTAAATTGTACATTTTTATCTTCTTCTTGAGAACCCCATGACCTATTTTCACCAAACTTGGCAGGTAGCATCCCTAGGGGGTTAGGATCTCAATTTGTTAAAATGGGCACCATGCCCCACCCAGGGGGCCCCCAGGGGTCCCAAATCCCCCAAATGAAGGAATCTTTATAAATCTTCTCTAGAATCAGAAGTTATATATAGAGCTGAGATAATACTATGAGTGAGTACATTAATGACTGTAGTTTCAAGTTTGTTCATAGGAGATCCAGGGGTGCCCCTCTTGGGTAGGGGGGGGGGGGGGTGGTGGTTGGAAGGGTCCAAATGGGGGCCTGAATTGTACATTTTCATCTTCTTCCTGAAAACCTCATGATGGATTTTTGTCAAACTTGGCAGGTAGCATCCCTAGGGGGTCAGGATCTCAATTTATCAAAATGGGCACCATGCCCCACCCAGAGGGCCCCAGGGGGCCCCCAATCCCCCCAAATTAAGGAATCTTAAAAAAATTGGGCCCTTATTGTACATTTTCATCTTCTACTTGAGAATGCCTAGTCAAATTTTGGTAGAGCTGTGAATAATTTAGATTAGTGACTGCGTGAAAGGTGAACTTGCGATACTCAGGTGAGCGCTAGACCCGCGGGTCTCTTGTTCATTCATGGCACGAAATTTTTGCGAGTTGCCTCTAACATTCAATGCTTGCGTAAAGTGTCGACAAGGACTTTCACATGCATTTTTATTTTGCGAATCAAGGCTCTTGCAAAATTTGCGAAATTAAAATGCATGTGAACATTCATCATCTTACAGTAATTAGATTCAGATGCAAGTAAGAGGAGAGGTTTGGCATAAAAAATAAGAAGAAGAAGAAAAAAAAAAAACAGCCACTAGCTAATCATGACAGAATGTTTATCTTTACTACATGTAAGGCCCAGAGTATCAACACAAAGCATTCAGTTGTGATAATAAGGACTTCTTTGCTTTGATTAACGCACAAATGAAAAGAAAAATAAACAAGTGCATATTCTATATACTGAATATCCACTTGAGAATTGATTATTAATTGAATCGAAATTGTCTTATTTGTCAAGTTTTTGTTTTGTTTTTGCATTGTATTTTTGCCCCGGGCAGATTATTTGTAGAAAGCTACATGCAACAGGTGCACATACTTACACTGGATTACTTAGGACTGTTATCAATGCTGAAAGGCTTAATAGTAAGCACTCATTGACAGGTGTACGGTACAGATCCTTAATGTGAAATCTACCAACAGTATGGTATCTAGTCTTATTGACCCTTCCAGGACCAACATCCCAATGTGCCATTGACATTCTCATGTGAACAGGTGGATGATGGTACTGACAGCATTTCACAAGTGCTGTATGCACCATATATTCTCAATGGTTACTTCTTCTTTTCAGTTACCATGGCAAAATGTTCATTGTTTCTTTTTTGTTGTTGTTATAATATTATTCGTGCACATATGTATATTATGTTCAGTGAACTGTCCTTATCTGCTGAATGAAAGTCAGATTGACACATGTACTGCTTTCAGTCATGTTTTTGTTTTAAGATGGAAATAAATAAACTATTGAATTGAATGGTTTCAGTATTTCAAATGCTTAGCAAAATATTTTATGTTGCTAAGTATTTGATTTCCAGCAGATTTATTATTAATTCAATAAAATCAGAAAAGCCACAGTATTTATTGTCATTCCACAATATTTTTCTTGGTTGTAACATTGTACTGATTCTGTGTTTTTATGTGTATGTAGATGTTTTGTGTTGTAAATGAAATAAATGAAATAAAACATGATAAATATCATCTTCAAAGTAGGCAAACACTGGCTCTGCTTTTGAGGAAGGCATAATCTTTCTTGTATAGTTGAAGAGTTTGTTTGCAAAAACCGATAAGTCCATATTTGCCAAATGGAGATATTTGCGATTAAAGGTCAAGAAAAATAAAGAGAACAATAAGAAAAATTTTGCTTCTCTTGACCATAACTTAAAAAATGTACCTTTATTTGTAGTGACCATTCCTTTTAACCACCTTTTAACTTTGATTTAACCATTCCTTCATTTTTTTTTTTAAAGTCCTGATTCACAAAATATCAGGCTTGCCATATATACAGTGTGCAATGTTCATCAAAGGAATGCTTTTCTCATCCATATGTGTGGGAAGATAGACAGCAAGTTGCTTTTAACTCTTTGTGTGCCACGTTCCTACGTCCGGCTCAGTCGACAGCGTGCCAACTTCGCATATTCTGCTCAACACACAAAGCCGCCATAACCGATCGATAAATCGCTAAACCCGCAGTACAATGAAAGCGTTTCTCGCGCTTTTGTTCCTCTCACATACGGCTTGCATTCTATGTGGTGATTGACTATCAAGCGGTGTTCCCAACTAGATTTGCGTGTACATTCTAAGTTTCTGTCACTATTCTATGTGCAAATGTCATGCCTTTATAGTAATATAGCAACTGGTAAATCAAAAGAAAAATTGAAAATAGAATTGTCATACATTGTATATTATACATGGAAGCAAAGTTTGGCATTCCTCTTTAACTTTGCTCACTATCATGTCCAGCTTAACAGAAATTTGTAGAAGTTATACAAATTGGAAAAACAGAATTCTTTCTCAAAGCATGACTACCTTCGTGTCTCAGAATAATGTGGCACACAGGCCTCGGGGGTTTCCACCATGGCACATAAAGACTTAATGCTACATTCAGCAAGCTGATGAGTATGTCAGTGACATTTTGAGATGATAAATTATTTCTGAGAGCAAAAGGGTCATATGACTGCATGTGTTTGTACTATCCTTTGGCTTATGAAAGTCTGACCTGAAGATATTAAAAATGCAATCACTTTCTTCAATTCCTTTTTATTTGTCTAGGACCGTGAATAGCTACAATGCATTCTATGACCCCCCCCCCCAAAAAAAAAAAACCACCAACAACAACAAAACAAAACAAAAAACAACAACAAGGCATTCAAAAATCCTCACGAGTCAGCATGTCTTTATTGGCAGACTTGCATTTCATCACAGAAACATCTAGGAGCACTGATTCTTTGTAAAGGTGAATGATTTTTCTTTCAATCCAGCAAAAATGTCATTAGGTTGTTATGAAATTGTAGCTTCCAGTGCAATTTACATTTAAAAAGACTCTCTAACTTTTTTACTACACACCCAATGTGATGACCGCCATAGATCTGCCTTTTGAATTGATTTCAATACGGCACCATGACATTTACGAGACTAATTCAGTTATTACGTTCTGTCAGAGTGAATCTAATACACAGTATATGTCATTGCCTTCCTGGAAAAGGGCTGTTACTTGAAATCTCATCCTAAAACTGAATTCTGGTTTCGACATATTATGGTATTGTTTTGAAAGCTCTTTATATGATGCAATAATCATCATTTTCTTTTGCAATTTTTTGAACACACAAGCCTTAGCTCCTTCTGCTGAGCAGACAAAAAATTGTGCCTCCATCAGGGGTTACAAAACATATGGAAACTTATACAAATATAATCAAGTTATGGAGATGCATAATTATACACGGATAAATTGTACGATGTGTCACTTACTGCATATACCTTTGGTTGTTGAAAGTGGATACAATCACAACTTTGGATTCTCTGCTTGATCATTTATTCTCTTTTTCTCTAACAACCTGTAGATGGAACCAATATTGATTGAAGTGCTGTTGCCATGGCTACATGTAACTTTGCTTTTTACCTTCAGGATGTCGATATTGTATGAGTGTGGACTGTGTGTCCAATTCTAATGGAGGGGTGTGCTTTGTCATAACTAGTAGTTGTATTTTACATCATACTGAACGTTCTATGTAGACATGATTCCTGCCATATTGTGCAACTAAAATTGAAAAAAAAAACATATGAACAATGGAAAAGTCATATTACTGATTTTTATGCATAGAATTTGCGAAGTGTAAGAATATGAAGTGTCTTTTATACACATTGCATATTGTGAAACTAAAGACTTGCATAAATAAGAATTTCCTTCAGGTTGGTACATGTATTGCTGATTGGTTGACTTTGCATTCTCTTAAATTGAATAATGAAAAATCAGAGGTTTGTTATTTGGTTCAGACGTTCATCTGGGCTAAAAGTCAATCATGATTTCTGATACTCACAAAAGTCTCAGATTCTTGTCAGAATCTTGGCATTATGTTTGATTCATCTAATGCCTATGTCTTGTCAGATGTCGAGTGTATGCAAATCTGTGAGGTACCATCTGCTAAACCTTGGCTTTATCCACAAGTACTTTAACTCGACCCCTTTTTTTAAACTAGTGCACATACAAATATAGCACCTTGATTTTATGAATGTACTTTTGTATAACTTACCTAACATAAAGTTGGTTCAACTCCAAAAATTACAAAACACACCCACATCAATTCTATTTTGAAGTCCTTACATTAGTGACCAATCACACAGTGCATTAAATTGAGAATTTTAAATAGTGTCTGTCTTCAATTGTGTGTTTTGCCTCTGTATATAATGCTTTATTAGTGAATGTATAGGATGCTGTTCTATCACTATTGTCAGAAGACCCTGAGGTATTTCTGGTTCCTGCATGTAGTAAGTTGGGGGTGGGGGGGGGGGGGGGGCTTTGCATGTGCTGGGTCATTACTGTGGAATTCATCGCCACCTTACATCAGAAATGAGTCATTGACATATTTATGAGAATGAGTTGAAAACTGATTTGTTTCATGATGTTTAAACTTTTCCAATTTCTTTCTCATATATTTATTCTTTCATCTTCGAGTGTGCCTTGAGCATTTCATTTCATTGATTTGGTACAATACAAATTGAAACTATTGTTATTACACCATACTAAGAATGAAAGTCCAGAGGTATATAATCCTATGCACAGAATGATACAAACTGCCCACACACTCAATTCATTAACCCTCTGCTCCTCATGAACCTGTTAAGTCCTACGCAGAGTCTTTGTAGATTTCACAATCAAGGAGTGAATGATTTATTCTATCACTTTAGGTTAAGATAGCCAGAGGAGGTTCCTAGCAAAATTATAAAACAGATAATCCATCAAATGTCTTCATGATGTCATGGGCCTGGGAGAATGACGCAAAGGCTCGCGATTGAATCATTTGCGTTTGCTTTGTTCTCCTGGACACACGACGATGACTACTGTAAAACATGATATTTTTGCGGCATGAAATTTTTGCGAGTTGCCTCTAACATTCAATGCATATAGTGTAGACAAAAACTTTCACATGCATTTTAATTTTGCAAATCTTGGCTCTCCTGAAATTTGCGAAATTAAAATGCACATGAACATTCCTCGTTTTACAGTCTTCTTGAAGGCATATATATGGACATATAATATACTTGATGACATTGAATAGGACACTACAAGATTTCATGCCCACCAGAGGACGAAAAATGACAATATTTCATGAAATCACAATGTCTGGTGTGTGGTGATCAGTATCTAGATCAGATGGTTAACCACACGTCAAAATTTCATCCTGCAATTCTATTACCATTCAACGATTGAAACCATGATCTGGTAGATATTTGGCAGGGAATCAAATTAAGTGGTACTGTATGCACGTAGGGTAACGTCACTCAATTTAGTCTCGTAGTTAGTCTGTTCACATGGAAACTCTTTGGGATTTCCGATGTTATCACCCAGTTTGCAGTGATAGTTTAGAGCAGGCTGTTCTGGCAATCTAATTGCTTCTGCTCAAGTGCACTTGAGACTACCCTTCCGACACTCTTGTAACGCTGGCCGCTGAGTCTAATAGTGAAGTGGTCTGTGGGAAAAACATTCTGGGTATTACACCACATTTCGGACATGTGTTAAAGGACAAAAATAGGAAAAACAAACTACTTGACACAAATAATCAATTTTGCATCTATATTGAATTTGGTGCTGCCACTCTAGTTTGAGAATGAATTATACTTTATAATTTATGAAATTCTCATTTTCTGATGTTAGCTCAAAACAAGTTGTTTGTGCATATACCTCAACATTTATGCATACATTCATACAAAGTTTTTATGTTTGTATATTATGTATGTATGTATCTATGTATGTATTTATTGATTGACTACTTTATTGTCCACAGTGGAAATTCTTTGTACATTGTTCATTTGTACATTTATACAACAATATAAACATCAAATACATCACAGGTACACCACAGACATATTACAGAATGCCACTGATACTCGCATATACATCATCACATACATCATTAACCATACAAAAATATCAACGTATATTACTTTTATACAATTGTTCAACTCATAATTGTATTTCTCAGTATCCTTTCCTGCATCATCACTATGCATAATCACAGATATACACACATACATATTACTTTTGTGTACATTGTATTTGTTTGTATCAAGGCTGATAAATGATCATCTCTCATTGTGTGTATGGACTGTTGATAGAACAAGTTCAAGTTTAGAGATTGCTCACTGTCTGCTGTTCAAGAATAAGATGTATATTAGTTCAAAGACACCATGGAGTTTGTATCAACGCATGTTCTATTTTATTCTTCATTTCAGAAAAGTACATTTCTACCTCTGTTTTATTCATATGCATATGAACTGTGGAGCAGGGGGAAAAGTGGTTTAGGTATACAAATGTCTAGTGAAATTAAAGAGCATTGTCAGAAAATTTTGCAACATGCCAATTAAATCCATATGCACCAGAGTCCTTTTAAGATGTCCCTTAGTGCAGATTGACAACCTGACCTACTAATTGAAATGGTTTTGTTTTGACCTCCATATCCAGTAGAATTTGATTGTTTGCAAACATGCAGAACACTGTATCAGCTGTCATTGACTTGAATGAGAATTCCCCTTTTTCAACTTAATCAAGATCAGGTGAAATGATTCTAGGACATCTGTAGCTAAAACTGCAACACCCACCCAAACAAAAAGTGTTCTTTAAAACCCCAATTTATCCTTCTATATCTGTGACCATCATCAGTCAACTATGTCAGCCCAAAGTACGGTATCCTCAGCTGACAGTTTCTTCTTTTTTTCTTTTTCCCACTTTCTACCGCCTCCATCTCTGATGTACAGACTGCCTACAACAATTTGCAGCGAATGCTGGGCCACAAGTGGGAGTTTATTCTTATGCAAGCACAGGAACAGCTCAGGTAGGTTTACACACATGAAGCTATCCCGACAATTACATACCATAGAGTTACACATGGTTTACATCTTGGCATGTATCATTGGTACATATATCATTTCGTGGCAATGCAGGAAACATTGGTAACATGTGGGAGGATGTGGTCAATATGGTGAATACATGTAATGTGTGACAAAATGTTTAACATGTTCAAAATTTTGACACAACTGAATTCACATGGGCATGCGCAACTTCGTTGAACCCAGGGCTGCCAACTCTCACGCATTGAGCGTGAGACTCACTCATTTTGGTCCTTTCTCACTCTAAAACTTTATTTCATTTGCATGCATTTCTATTGATCTCACTCATTTTGACTCCTAAATTATAGCATTGGCCTATGGGAGTCTCACTCTCAACTAGTTTCCAGTGTTGGCAGCCCTGTGAACCCTTCGTTCATAATGCGCTAACAGGCCATTTCATGCAGTTTATGCCAGTGTGTGTCTGAATGCGGGAAACAGTTCTTGCAACAACTAAAAAAAAAAAATAAAAAATCATAAAAAAGGGACCAGCGCAAGTATGTTGTGGCAATACCGGTATCAGGGGTGGATCCGGGAATTCCATGAAGGGGAGGCGCCTACACTTGCAAAATTAAAGGGGGGCCCACGCACCCCCATTTTTTCTATTTATTTATTTTTTTGTTTTAACCAAAAAATAAAGAGGGGGCACGCGCCCGGTGCGCCCCCCTCTGGATCCGCCGCTGGATATATATCGGTGCTAAAAGCAATGTGTAAGAATATCATAAAAATGATGTAATAATGTGTGTCCTGCAGATAGCGCATCATTTCATCAAGTACTGGTAAATTTGACATAAACAAAAATAAGCTGTGTGCCACTAGATAGCATGCGCTGGCACGCCTTATGTAGGGCAGGGCAGAAAGCACTCCATTTTTTTTTTTCCAAGTTACAAAAATAAATCAGGTGAAATATTCACCACAGGTGGTCACTCATCATGCCCAGGTGGCTTACACAAGGTCTTTAATCAAATCCCACAGATTCTCTCTGTCAAACTGTAATTGATATGGCATCTGTTACAGCTGATGCACAAAAATACAGAAAAGAAACCCAACTTTATTGATTTGTATAGTTTCCTTTCTGCCATCGTTAGGCTGTTTGTTCAAGCAAACAAGCCATTTGCATAGAAATCAGGTATTATTAACCTAGGCAGGTATTACTCAAAAAATTCAGGTCACTGAACTGCCTTTTGCTAAATATTGCATCTCAAAATCAAATCAACTGAAAGCTAATTTCTTTCCCACGAAAAGTTGAAAATTGAATTCTTGAGGCTGTATTTTGCCCTGATTTTAGCTGTCAGTGTCACTTCTTATGAAAGGCAACATTCATATTGAAAAGACATAAACACATCGCAAACACATTGTTTATTTCTAGCGTGATATGTACTTCAGAGAGCTGTACATGTACACATAGCTGCCATCTAGTATTTTTCCTTTCATTTGTGTCTATTTTTTCATCCAAAAGAGAAAAATGTCATTTTTAAACAAAATTGTAAAATATAAATTTCCCTGAAATTCTGTCAAGCGTGTTTGCATGTACAATTCTTCTATTTGAGTCAGAATATCTTGTTTGCCTTTGAAATATATTCTTAGTATGAATCATTTTCTTCATGTCGTATTTGTTTGGTCTGTAGCGTATAACAGCCCTCTTTACATTGGTTTTCCTGTTTTCAATACTGTGCCTATGCTATGATATGCATATTGAATGATCAGGTGGCTAATTACAAAGAGAATACATAAGCATATCTGTTACATAATTATGCAACAGTAATATGTGTCCAGGCTTGTAGAAACATATCAGGTGATCATTCATGATGTCCTGTGATTTGCACAGAAAACCTTGTGCTAGAGGGATGGTAGTCTTGAAATTGAGGATAAGCATTGTTTAAATGAAATGACATTTTTTGCCACCATGGCGACCTTTCTTGTGACCACTCTTCACAGCTGTTCCTTTAGCTTTGCAGCCACTTGATTTACCTTATATCAATGTTATTAATAATAATAATAATAATAATAATAATAATAATAATAATAATAATAATAATAATAATAATAATAATAACATTGATATAAGGTAAATCAAGTGGCTGCAAAGCTGAAAGAACAGCTGTGGAGAGTGGTCACATGAAAGGTCGCCATGGTGGCAAAAAGCGATGACTCGATTGAAAAAAAAAAATTGCATTGGCCGGACACAGTGGTCTATTCATGAAGATGATGAAAGGGAACAAATGACCAAATGACCACAACAAGGTTGATGCATTTGTGCCTATAGAGCCCTGACAAGTGTCCATACACGTGCTGGTCAAGGTTAATGGACATGTCCCTGATGGTCATTTCATATCAGCATTAGATTACTCAGAAACCTGTAGGGACTGATCCCTGTCACTTATAGCACACTCAAGACTCGTCAGCATATTTATCATTTCTTTGTTCAGGGTTTGAAATAAATAGTTTTCTGCTCTGTTACAAAGAAAAATCATTAAAAAACCATCACAACATGAGAACAATGGATAGAAAATTGAATATTTGATTTGAAAAAGGGAATAGATAGGTCACTGCAATGTGGTCGCTGTTAAACAAACAACAAATTGCAGGGTGGGAAAACACAATGTAGGCAGGGGCGGATCCAGGAATTCTGTAAGGGGGGGGGGGGAGGCACAACTAATATTTCTGGTGCCACTTCCCGGTTTCATTCATCTTTTTTTATTTCTGTTGTTTAAAAAAAAAATGGGGGGGGGGGGGGGTGTGCGCCGGTTGTGTCCCCTTCTGGATCTGCCACTGGTAGGATATGTTATATGGGCATGAAAGTACACATCATGATACAGAATTACCAGGAGAGTATTGAAGAAATGTAGACCAGAAAAAGATTGAAAAGGAATTCTCCAGTTGATGCAACTCTGTATGTGAAGTATTAGGAAACACAACCAGGGATATTTTTTACTCTTCCAACTTTGCAGAGCAATAATAACTCCTATAAAAGCCTGTATGGTGTGTACTACTTGTGTTGTGAATTGGCAAGGGACATCTTTAAAAATACTTTGTGCAAGATTTATTCAATAATGTCAATTATGACCTCACAGCGTGTGATAATGAGATGTTTGGGTTCTGGAGTTGTTCACTTTTTTTATTTCCGTTCATACACCTGTTGTAAATTTGCAAAATTGATTCCCTTATCATTTACTACTTTCTCAAACAGAAATGAACACAAAAACAAACACAAAGCTGATCACATTTTAAAAAACCAAAGCACTATTCTAGAATTTCATTTTAGTATTTTTCACATGCTAGAGGACTTCACAGTTACTTTTAGGATATCAAGAACCAAGTAGCACACTGTGTGCACTGACTAGTTAGTTAACTAAACATAAACATTCACGAGGAAATACAGGTTGCATTATTTCTTGATGCTCTTATTTCTTTCTCTAATCATTAATTCCATTATGTTTCAGAAGTTATGTAGAGATGGTACATGTATGTGGAATTGTTTTTACAGGACAAGCTTTGGAGTTGCAATGTACTCTCTAAAAAAATGAGTGAAAATGTTCACTCTTGAAGGAGTGAAGAACAGAAAAGAGTGAAATTGGAGTGTATTTTGAGGGAAAATTTTCACTTTTACTCATTTTAGAGTGACTTCAGGCATCACTCGAAGATTTTGGAGTGATCTGTGAGGTCACAATAAAGTTCATTTTCACTCAAAAGTCACTCAAATTTCACTCAAAATTCACTCTTTTCTGTTATTCACTCCTTCAAGAGTGAACAGTTTCACTCAATTTTTTTTAAGTGTTATCTCAAATCCATTAGTTGATTGTTAAACTGGTTGGTATGTATACATAGATCAATGTGCATAGTGTGCCTTGCTTCTCCTTCCATTTGCTTTAACTAGCTGCAAGGTAGGGATCGAAATACCAGCAACTTTTGGTGTTCAATTCTCTCAAAAATGATGGCAGCAGAGTCCAGAATGCTAGTACTATATTCAGGTTGAGTTGGAGGAGAAGGTAGAGGCTTTATTATGTCAGTTTGTCCTTCTCTCTCTTGCTCTTTTGGATCCATTTTGCCTCGTACTGATCAAACAGACACCCAGCCCGAGTGTAAACAGACCGTGTTCTCCCCCAGTTGTCACCCCGCCATCAGCTAGATGCCGCGCTGCATTAAAGGGTGTCGTACAAATATTTGCCCAGCAATTTCTCATTTTTCCTCCTTTTTCCCTGCCAGTCTTCTTCCTTTGATCCTGACTTCACTCTGACCATATCTCTCTCTCCTCACCTTATCTCAGTCTGCTCTTGATTTCTTCAATGCTTCTAAACCATTTTCTTCCTCAATATTGCAGGTTAGCCAAGCACAGGAAGAAAGCTGACAGACTTGTCTTAGACTCGCAGGAACGAGCCTTTTGGCGTGTGCACTACCCTCCGGTGAGTGTATGCAGTCTTGGATGCAATGTTTAGTCACATGCACAAAGCAACTACACTAGCATCATCTGCAATAGAAAAAATAAAACAATAACTGTAGTTGTATAATTCACGGGAGCTTTTATTGTCATTTTAACGACAGAATGAGGCAGTTTATGTTGACATATGAAATTGATTCACTTGCCTTCCCTGAAGGAAAAATCATTTTAATTTTATGATGAAGAATATAGACATAAAGATGGATTTTACTGTCCCTTTCAAGGGAATGATTCCATGGGCTTTCAAAGGGCCTACCTGACCTAGTGGTCATCAAGAAATGACTCCTATTAATTGGAGATAACTGCCACCATATATTACAGTGCCTCTTAACCATTTTTAACTCTTTATGTGCCACGTTCGCACGTCCGGCTCAGTCGACGGCGTGCCAACTTCGCATATTCTGCTCAACAAACAAAGCCGCCAAGATCGATCGATAAATTGCTAATCCCGCGGTACAATCAAAGCGTTTCTCGCGCTTTTGTTCCTGTCACATACGGCTTGCATTCTATGTGGTGATTGACTATCAAGCGGTGTTCCCAACTAGATTTGCATTTACATTCTAAGTTTATGTCACTATTTCATGTGCAAAAGACATGCCTTTAAAGTAATGTAGAAACCGGTAATTTAAAGAAAAATTGAAAATAGAATTGTTATACATAGTATATGGAAACAAAGTTTGGCATTCCTCTTCAAAACTTTGCTCACTTTTATATCCAGCTTAACAGAAATTTTTAGAAGTTATACAAATTGGAAAAACAGAATTCTTTCTCAAAGCATGACTACCTTCGTGTCTCAGAATAACGTGGCACACAGGGGGTTTCCACCATGGCACATAAAGAGTTAACCCAAGGCACACTTTGGCTTCTGCAGTCTTTATCTTTTGAGGTCCAGTTAAATCGAATTTTTTATTTTTATTTTTGGGTAACATTGCAGCCCATGGGTTGAGAAGCACTGATTATGGTAGACCTCATTGATTGAAATGCATTCATATGTTCATATACAGGAATATAAGTGTATGTACTTATATAAAGGTACATAGTTATTTTGATATTTCTTTTTATTTCAAAATCTTTAAGGTTTCTTACGTTAAATTCTTAATTGTGATATCTTTGTCTGGTAACAGAAGATTTGATGAGTTGCAGCCCAAGTACTGAATTAAAACACACAAAGATTTCTCGTTGATTTCAGATATCAACGGTAAAGTAGTCTATTTTTATTTTTCTCTGTTCATGAGACTACATTGGCTTACTGTACTAAAGAGATCAAATTCAGTAGCCATACAACTTGTACACTGCAAACTGTGGCACCATGCATCGTATGTTTGCTCAAATGATTTGACGCTTGTGGAAAGAATAATGTATCTCTCTCTGCTGCCAAGATAACTTGATAAAAAGCTACTACATGATATCAAATACCTTATAAAAATAAAGGGAGACACAATGTAACAACATCAACTGCTATTATTCTGCCTAAATGGTGGCTTTCCAAAAATTTGTCAAGGACAACATTTCAGAGGTTTTATTTTGATTAGGATGTCAGCAAATTATTTCCTCATTATATCCTCAATCATCTGATTCATTATCTCAAAATGAGTTTCACTTATGAAATGAGCAATTAATTTAAAGGGGAAGGCTAGTAACTGATCAGTGGGAATCAGTGGAAATACTGGGAGATGATTGTTCCAATCCTTATGGGATTCATTCAAGTGTTCATTGTATATCTATTGTTGTGTGAAAATGATTTGCTTCAGAATGGTCTCATATTCAAGTAATGTGCAGTTTAATGCTTCCAGGTTAGCGTCCCTGGTCAGTGACAGAGCATTAATCTGCACATTACTTGATTATGAAAACGTTCTGAAGCAAATCATTTTCACACAGCAATAGATATACAATGAACTCTAGAATGAATCCCATAAGGATTGGAACAATCATCTCCCAGCATTTCCACTGATTCCCACTGATCAGTTACTAGCCTTCCCCTTTAATGTGAGTGCTGAAATTCACCACATTTCACCATTTCTTCATGAGTGAATTGAAAATATGTGGTATAAGGCTTGTGACTCCTGTCAAAATTCTACTACATACAGCTATTACCTCCTGAATTCAGCATCCCTCCACCCCTTATGTTTGCTTTAGATAATGGAACTTTCAACAACTGATGCCTGCTATTCATATAATAATTACATGACCATCAACCATCATTTATTCATTGGGATACGCTACACAAGATCACTATTTTATTTCATTTACCACTCGTGGGATGGATAGCCCTTGTTTGTCACTATTTATCTATTCTGACCATATTTTTTTTCTGAAATGGCAGTCATGACATATTGTACTATCTAATCAAGAGAGAGAGAGAAAAAAATAATGGCTTCTTGCGTCATACATTAAAGGGATGGTATAGTATGGGTGGAGATGAGAAAATTGGCTCTTAACTTTTTGCGGGATACGAAACCACTTATGAAATAATACATACATACCATTCTAACAGGTGTTCAAAGTTTATAATGATGAAAATCAGTTTTGGAATGGTTTAGACATTCCAAAACAAAGTGAAACAAAACAGTTGTAATAAAGAGTGGGTCACACCTTTTATTAGGATTGCACTGTTTTGAATATCTCAGCCATTTCAAAACCAATCTTTATCAAATAAATGTTGAATTCCTCATGGAATTACATGTGCTTTCATATTTCATTTTCATTATTTTCATATTTAATTCTCATTTTCTCACTGAAAAATGTCAGACACCTGAAGTTAGGTCTCAACTAATACTATACCATCCCTTTAATATAAACTCATTTCATCACAGTGCATACGTCACTGTGAAAGTACACAGTCTTCTTGAGTTTCAACTACATTAGATTAGCTCCATACTCAACCCGCACTCTACTGTGTGTGTCAATAGGCACATCCGCTGGAGTGCTGTCTTTAATATTCTCCCTATTGCACATGTACTGTATATGCCATATATTTCGTGAGTCTAAATTTTTGAGAATTGGGAATTCCCAACAATTTCACGAGTGGTTAGATTCACGCTCATGGAGTCCTGTACTGAATGGAGAAGTGAAATTCGCGAAAATAAAAACCTCGCGAATATTCGGCGCGTACAGTAACTGTAAAAACTCAAACAACGGCGGCGCTGTCTAATTTTGGTACCCGATGCATTGACAACACTGTGCAGTACAGAGCCTGAGCTCTGTTTGATCACACGCATATCTCTTATCTCCATATTATCAAAATGATTTTGGAGATTTCCTCAGCAGTTGTTACATGCTTGGAAAAGGAATATCTGCTTTAAGCTCTAAAATGCATTTCTGTTGTGAAGTGACAACATTTTAGCCATGATAAAAAGGGTAAAATTAGATAAGTATCACATATGCTCTGCCTGTGCCTATTGCACAATAACTCCACATTACCGTAAGTGCACAAGTCAACACCAAAAGCTTGACCCCACTTAGCAATAATCTCCATGTGTTGTGCAGTAGCGAATATAGTGATCACCTCATACATATGCACATAGCGTACTGCAAGCATACGGACGTGACCTGAATATTTACATTTATATGCGATGGGAGAATTGGTACATATGTCTGGAAACTAATTGTCAATGAATTAACAGAGACTACCTAACACCTCTGAACCCTATTGTGCCACCATGACCTTTCTGTTAGACTGAGGCAAATTGTACCAGCTATTATTTTCGTGAATCACTGTTGGACAATAAATTTTACAACATGCAAAAATGTCACCATATGCTAGGATATAATAATGCACTTATGATAGCCTCAGTGTCACAGTGTGAAAACAACATCGAAAATGTCTGTGGCCTCCTCATTCGCAAAAATATCCGTACAGTTGAACCTCTATCATCCGGCCTCCCGTTATCCGGATCTCTCTATTATCCGGACGCAATCTCGCCGTGATTTTTTTAAAAATAATTACGGGAAGAAAGGGGGATTCCCAACTCCTTGAGAACTCCTACCCAAACACACATGAATTACATATTACTTCCAATATGATTAACATACATTGCATCAAATTTCCTTCCAAATTGCTTACCTTCAGACATTTTAACATCCCCAAACATCCCCAAATGTAACAATGAAAAGATTGCAGTATACACATTACTACATGTGGTACTACAATGGGCTACATCAGTACATGTGTATGTATATGTACATGTATAAAGCATTGAGTCTCCCGTATCCGGCCAAATCCCTTATCCGGATGAGCCCCGGTCCCGACTTGTCCGGATACGAGAGGTTCAACTGTATGTGAAAATAACTGGTACAGTAACTTACAGTCAGGTGGAGGAGAGAGTGACAAGTTAGAGCTATGTGTCGGGGCGCATAAAGGGTCAAACTGCAATAATTGTGATATTGCTCTCATAATCATTGGAATGGATAGTTGATGTGACTTTGTCAAATCTGGACTGGTTACCATTAATGATTTCATGATTGTAAAGTTATCAAGGGATTATGATAATAATGGGTCCATGACATAATTTTTGTTTTCGAAATAACGATAACAATAATGAGTGGGAGAAGTTTGGTGACGAGAATGATGTAGTGAATTTATTGTAGTTATTATTGCTTTGAACTTTGCTTTTTTTTCAAATGTTATAATCATAATGTTTCTTTATCACTAGCATTTTTGTCATCATTCATGATGAGCATAGAGTGTAAGCAAAGCAAAGAAATACATCAACAAAAAGACTGCAGTCAAATTACATCACAATCAGAGGGAATGCTATGAGGAAAGGTGCAAACAATGAAACACATATTTAGATATCTTTCTAAATGCATTTTTTCTCTCATTTCCATGTTGTTGATGTGATTGGCTTTCAACATGCACAACACATGCAATGCAAACATTTGATTGACCAAATTTCCTACTGGTGCTATTTCTCCAAAAGCCTGGTCAAACTAACTGCCTTGAAACGGACATCAGGAGAACATGTAAGAGTTCACAGCCGGTCCGAACAAAGAAGCCGTCCGCTGAAGAATCCCGGAAACAAGTAAGAATTTTTTGCTTAGAATTTGTTTTTCTTAAACTATTACAGTTCTCTGAGAAGAGTATTCCAAAGCTGTGAATCTGTGTCCATTTGCCAGATGCAGTGAAGTATTTGTAGCTTTATTCTTCTTGATGTGATTCTTCAAGATGTCAACAAATATAGCAAATCAAAACTGTGATGCTTCAACTATAGTGAAGTGATTGGCATTGTAGATAATTACAGAGTCATTAAATGTGTAGAATATCAGTATCTATCTATCTATCTATCTATCTATCTATGTATCTGTCTATATCTATCTATTTATCTCTATCTATCTATCTATCTATCTATCTATATATCTATCTACAGGTACTTGTATATCTTATCTATCTATCTACCTATCTATCTGTCTGTCTATCTATCTATTTATCTCTATCTATCTGTCTATCTATCTGTCTATCTATATATCTTCAGGTACTTGTATATCTACAATGTATCTATCGATGTATCTATCTATATCTGTATATCTATCTATTTTTCTATCTATCTATCAATATCTATCTGTTTGTCTATCCATATATATATATATATATATATATATATATATATATAATGTGTGTGTGTGTGTGTGTTTGTGTACATAGATTTTTAACCATCTGGAACAATGATATAAGTCTCTGAGCTGGAACTGGTAAATTTGGTGTAAGATATGTTGAAAGAAAAGGGTTGAATAGTGGGAGAAAACACAATGTCGCTAGAGTAAGTGGAAGAGATAATTTGAGTAGAAGAGATAATTTGAGTGGAATAGATGAGAATATTAATTTTCGGAATGCATGTAGAGTAACCTACTGTAAAAATGGAAATTTTTGCGGTGTCAAAATTTTTGTGCGTTTCACACAACCAGAAGCTGGTGCAAAAATAAAAGCGTGTGAATATCTTTCCTTGCCATGATATGTTCCAGTAGTCGATGTCTTGATTCCGCAGAATTAAAAACAAGCAAAACTCTTCTTACCCGAGTGCGAAAAATTAATCGCGCGAAAATATTCACTTTTACAGTAATTCAAACACCTCCATGTAATGTGTTTTGTACTGTATTCACAATTTTTATTCTTAGGTTTTTATTTTCGTGAATTTCCTGAGTCGGGTGCTATTTGCAAATTTAAAAACATGCAAAAATATAAACTCTGATGACACCAAAATGAATGTGATGTGCACGCATACATTTCTCCATTCAGAACTCTACTCCCCAATCGCAACAACTTGCAAAATTGTTGATTGGGAATCCTGACTTGTGAATGATTAGACTCACTAAATTCAATGTACTGTATGTCCTATACAGTGGTAGAGCCTTATCACCAGAAAGAAAAAGTGACTTATTGTCTTTAAGCAAATACATTGGAAGAAAAATGGTTGGATCAATCAGCATCTGTGGAGACCCATTAACAATTTACAAGAGATTATGGGGAAGGTGTTCTGATTTTCAAGAAATTAGGAGAAATCAGACCATTTTCTCTATTATGTGCAAATGATTTCACAAAGGATCACCTAATGGCAGAAGTTTACTGTGAAATGGATCAGCCAGCTAAATTCAGGGATTATTTTCCCCCCTGCCCAATACCCAAGATGTGTTCTATGCCCAGGCACATTTGCTGTTTATGCTATAAAATGCTAATCAGTCCATTACCTCAAATCCTTGCTGCCCAGGTACTTCTGGGCCTGGAGTTCAAATCTATCTATGACACATGTGATTTCATCAATCTTACATCTACTGACTTCATTCATCTGAGTGTACAGTTTGTGCGATCTTGGCAAGTTAGCAAATTTCAGCGTTAGACGCATAATGTACATTTGTGTGCAGGTGGGACACATTTGATGTGTGTGTGTGTGTGATACAGGGCTGCTACACTGATTTATCTAGGTACATGGTATTCACATTGGGTGAAGAAAGGACTTATTCTTAATAGGATTGTGCTGTTTTTCCAAATCATGGAGTTATGAAATGAGTGAAAAAATCTCCCACAGCTTGAAATTCTTCTGATCAGTCCTTTTATTTCTTCTGACTCATTCTGATTTTTTGCTCTCTCTTTTTCTTTCCCTTTTTCAGTTTCTTTCTCTCTCTCTATTTCTATCTTTCTCCTGCATGCTTGCTCTCTCTCTCTCTCTCTCAGCTTTATGTTACCATTTATGTTAAATTATTATAGGCCTGTCCCTGCGTGACTTTCAGAGTTTTTTTCTCCTCTGCCCACGTGATGTCCTCTTGCCCTGCGCGTGATGACATGGTTACAAAAGCCTTTTGCTGGCCTACAGATTTCACTGCAGACTCAGTATGATTAATTTTGCATTATTCTGCTCACTGAGGGATAGATGCAATAGTGTGTTCATAGTAAGAATTGTAAAGAGAGTATAGTTTATTCCACAGAGAGAGAAGGAGAGAGAGAGAGAGAGAGAGAGAGAGTGAGAGAGAGGAGAAAGTGAAGCACTGCAGCATGGTGAGTTAAATTACTGTAAAACCAGCAAATTTTGTGTTCATTTTAATTTTGCAAATTTCACAGCAGCCAAGAGTCGTGAAATTAAAATGCATTTGAAGGTTCTTGTTTGCAAAAAATGTTGTGCTGCAAAAAAGGGCCATTGGCTCCAATTTGCGAAAATTTTATGCCGCAAATATTCTTGCTTTACAGTAAGAGAATTCAATTCAGTTCAATCATTTATTGTCTGATTTAAAAAAATACAGAAAATCTTCCTCCACTGGCAAGATAACAGAGCATTACACAACAAGAATAACAAACAGATCACATATATAAAAAAAAGACTAATAATTAATTAACAATTTGATACATCAAATTATATATCAGAACTAATTAAACTGAAATACTAATGAAATGAAGAGGTATGTTTGAGACTATAAAAATAGAACATTATAATATACTATTGATGCATTGAATCTTTTAAACATGATGACGTATGACTATGACAAATATATATCCAAAATGCAAAGTCATAAATACAAAATTGCACAGGCCCTAATATGTTGTTGGGAGTGAAACATATGTGTGATGTACATAGTGTACATTATACAGAACCCAGGGATCACATGTCACATGTCACATGTGTGCCCAAGAAGAGTAGGAATAAGAAGAAAAGAATAGAAGTGGAAAGGATGGAAAGAGTTCCAGAGAACAGCTGCCTCTATGGGCACACATTGTAATACAGTGTTGTTATGCAAATATGCATGCACACGTATGCGAAAACATTCCGTGATCGTTCCAATAAAATAACAGAGTGCAACAATGAATGCTGCATAATGTAAATGTAAATCACAGTCCATGTGTGCCCAGGAAGGAAAATAGAAAAGATAGAGGGAAAGAAGCAGAAGATTGACGGGAGGGGGGATTTCAGGGAAAAGCTGCCAATGTGGGCACACATACAATGTGATATGCTTTACATAAATACATATTAAGATTCCATTAGTCAATTCACAAAGGGCTGTAAATAACTTGCATAATGAGACATGTTGATAAAAGCACATAAAATTGCACACTTATCCATGGTGAGCTGTCTTGAAAACCTGTCAATACAACAGAAATGGAACAGTGTTAAAAAGAGTCAGTATGAGAACAGAGTAAGAGAGAAAGAGAAGCAGAAACAGGGAAGAGATTAAAAAATGAATGGTTAAATGAAAGAGAAACAGAGGTATAGTGAACAAATTATAGACAACAGAAGAGAGAAATATATGATATGCATTGACAAAAGAGATAATATTTCAGTGGAAAATTTAAGGATGGAGATGATTAGTAAAGAGCTAGCAAACAAAAGAAAAGCAAGAGAGATAGAAGAAAGGAAAGATAGATTGTGATAGTGAAAGTTAAAGTGAAAGAGAAGAGATATATGTGGAAAGAAATAGATTGATAAAAAGAGAGTATAACTTGGGAGAGAGAGAAGGAGGAGATAAAGATAAAATGAATATGATGGCATGTGTGTATGCTTGGAAGACGGTTCCAAAAACATACTCGCTTGAATTTTAATCAAGCAGTGATTAAGTGTCAATCTGACGTTGCATAATTGTAGTGACTTCCTCAAAATCAATAAATTTATCATTCTTTTTAAAGGCCCTCTATAGAGAAGCATAACTGCATTTTGCTGGGAAGTACTTAGGAAATAACAGAATGAAATGCAGTGTAATCATGTCTCATATACACGGCTGTATTCTGATTTGAACAATGGGGCCCAAAAGTAATGAAGAATTAATATATATATATATATATATATATATATATATATATATATATATATATATATATATATATATATATATATATATACATATATATATATGTATATATATATATATATATATATATATATATATATATGTATATATATATATATATATATATATATATTTATTTATTTATTTATTTATTTATTCACTTGAGTCTGGACAATGCTAATGATTGGCTAAGATTGCAACAATTGAGGGTGAAAAGTATGACATGTGATGAAAGCTTGTGTAACCATGGCGATGCTGATGATTGATGATGCAAGTGGTGGAATTAAAGGAGAATGAAACCCATAAATATATTTGGATTGAGGGAATGAAGTTATAGTACTAGAACACGTCAGTGAAGTTTGAGGAATATGTTGGATGATTGTTTCAAAAGTTAAGAATTGTACAATTTTGGGGGCTGCCATTGCTGGATGAGAAGACTGCAACAGTTTGTGACATCACCACAGAGCAGTGGTATAAAAAAAGAGAATTCCATAAAATTCATTTTTTTTCTTCAAGAATAGTACCAATTCTTTTGACTTGACATATGTTATGTGTAATGTCATTTCCCCTGCTTTTTGAAAGAGGTAAGTCAGTTGCCTTTCCACTTTGCTAAGAAATATGAAAATATGTTATATTCTCTTTACATTTTCAAATGCCAAAGAGACTTCATTTTTGTTTTGTCTTCCCAAGGTCACCTTCCTGCAAAACCGCCTCTCCAAGATGACCATTAAGACGTCCAAGGCAATAGACATGTAAGTAAAAATATTTCTACTGGAGAGATGACCAGCAGAGGACAGTATGATAATTTCAATGTACATTTGTGTAAATATATTCATGGATTACCAGTATTGGCCTTTTTTGAGGTCATATCAACCTTCCTATCCCAAATCCTCAATGAATTATATCCAGTCATTAGCATTTCTGTCAGTAGGTCATGACTGAAAAATAGAGACAAGAAAATATAATGCCACACAGCAGCTTCTCTGATCAACTGTGGTAATGCTCTAGAAAAATTTAAAGGGATTGTATAGTTTTGGTTGAGACCTAACTGCAGCATTTTTTGTTAACATAGGGGAAACCTCTTATTAAATGTGAAAGAGCATGTAGTTCCAAGAGGAATTCAACATCTATTTGATGAAAATTGGTTTTGAAATGGCCGAGATATCCAAAACAGAGCAATCTTAAGAAAAGATGGGACCTACATGTACTGTACCTTTTATTACGATCGCTTTGCTCTACTTTACCAATTTTTATCAAACAAATTCGTGAAGTCCTCTTAGAATGGTATGCACTATGCTATTTCACAAGTGGTTTCTTGGTGTCTCACAGAAAGTTACAAGCCCAATCCCAACCTCCACTAATACTATACCATCCCTTTAAGTAGGTGATGTAGCAGCATGACTAAGTGAAGGTATCGAAGGCATTTTTAATGATAATGGATATGTGATAATTAGTAAGCTCTTAATTCTCTTCGTTACTCTAGATTTTCCTTGTGACCAAAGGCATGTATTTGTTGAAAAAGAATCCATTTTGTCCATAAAGATCTAAGATTCCATAGGTGTACATATATCTTTTCACCTCAATAGATGTTATTATGAGCTTTCCGAGGTGACACACTAGCTCATGACTATTTACTCGGATGATGGATGTCAAATATAAGCTGTATGGTTTCACTTTTGACATTTATTATGTTCAAATCTCTACTAGAGCCTGTGACATGGCATAGATTTTGTCTGAGCTCTCCTTTGTTCCAGGAATAAGTGGGAACTCAGAATGGTAATTTTTGAATCACAATACAAAATGCATAAATCATCTCTCCGTTTGTTGCGTCATTCATTGAGCAAGGAGTAATTGAATAACCATGGTAATTGAGTTGGATGTTTTTCAGGTCTTTTAGGGTCAAAGAATTGGGTACATTCTCTTCTGTTTTATATTCTTTTAAGATGATTGATCTGACTGTATACCACAAATGAAATAAAACCTCTGCCTCTCTGAACTCGTTTTCCAATGATTGGTATAAAATGGCCATGATGCAACCTGGCAAACCTTGTTGATATGCAATCTTCTTATCTCAGTCTGAGCTTTCAAATCTTCCAGTGAGGCCACCTTTGATATTTTACTCGAATTGGAGGTGTTTTGATTTATTTGATCTTAAAGCCACTATTTAAAGCCATTATTTAACAATGGGAGAAGTGATGTTTGAATTATCACATTTGATGGTTTTACAGTTCAATTGTATCACAAAGCACCATACCATACAAAAATTGTGCAATAAAGCTACAAATGTAAGAAGATATTGCTAATTTTCTCAATAAACTGGCATGGTGATAGTTTATTCTAGAAATGGTTTTCGTCAAAAATATTGTTCGACATTTTATATAGTTAACAATACTTAACATTAATTATAGTGATTAACATTTTCATGTTAGTTATTTTTATCCCTAACTCACATTTTAGAACTGTTTTGAAGCACTAAAACTTTTTTTTTTCCAACTACAAATGGTTGGCAAGGGGCTTTAAGCCAAGCATAGGGAGATAAAATGTACATCTCTCATATGTTGGTCCTTGTCTCAATCTGTGCTTAGCGTGTGGTGTATTTGCTATTTTCTATTAAAGGAAGTCATATTTTCTACCTTGCTCTTGAAGTCACTCTCCCATCTTTGTTTGTATGTATGCACATCTATATGTGGATGGGTCAGCCTACACACAGGGATAGTCTCGCATCCTTTCCTGCTGTTTTATTGCAGTTATTAATCATAATATTGTGCTTTTATCCATGGGTTCATATTTGACACTTGTGTCTGATTGTAATGTGTACATTTGTGGATGCTTTTTGTTCTGTTTTATACTGGGAAAATGAATTGAATTGAATTGAATTGAATTGAATTTAAGCTGCTTATTTATTACTCCTTTTTCAGGCTTCAACTTTTTTGCAGCCTTATCATGATGTCCTTTTTACTTTTCTTTGAAGTCCAAGGTGTATTATTGGTAGAGCTTGTTTTAAATTCAGATTTGAACAACCCTTTTCTCTTCTTTGAGATGTAGAAATCTTTATAGGATCATTGTAGTCTGATAGATGATACTGTAAATTGTGGAAGGGAAATCCCGGTTCTCAATCCTGCATCTGGTGCCTACATCCACACTACAATGTATGTCCCTCACTTATTAGCACAGGTGTGAAGAAGCTTTACCCAGCATTATAGTGGCGATAATAATGGAAAAAACAAATCTACCACCAAAGAGGCTACCCTGGATAGAATGTCATTATTTTCTCCTATTTATCCACCTTAGAACTCATCCTTCTTGCCATCCTTTTTTCTCTCTCTCTTTCTCTCTCTCTCTCTCTCTCTCTTTCTGTTATCTTTTCTACTTTTCTTTCTGTCAAGACTTTTATCAAATATATATGTAACAAATTTTTCAAACATATTTCTTCTGTCCACAACATGATAAGGGGGTTCCAGTATCCTCTATCTCTGTAGTACATTTTTGTAATGAATCAACTTTAATACGATGTTTTTGTTTTTATATACTTCTAAATGTATTGAGTATAAATGATTTCTCATAAAAAAAGTCATGCAGATAGGTAGCTCATATAGCGTATGTTGCAGTAGAGTATATCATACAATAGTAGCTGTGCTACTGTACCTTACTGTTATCATTATTATATGAAAATATCTGATAAAGCATGTAGCTAACAGAAAATACCAAGTGAGAGTGAATTGTGTGAATTTGGCTTCATTCATTCAATTATTGATTACCCCAGAGCATTGTGAGTGCTCTGGTATCTTCTGTGATGGACACTGAGGGCAGCCTTCAATATGCAAATTGTGGATATTGAGCTTCACCTCTATCAATAACTTACAATATCCTGTCAATAATGCGGTTTCTTTGTTGGCTGTCGCTGTTGGCTTGGGTCAGTGCCGAATATAAAGAGAGTCTGGCCAACTGCTAAATTGGATGCCATGTTGTTACCGTGTGTATTATGCGTTGGAAGGTTAATGGCGCGTATGCTCAGACATCATAATGAAGGCAAGTGAAATAACGAGTTTAGTTAAAGATAATAAAAAGTTTTGGTACCTCAAAAGTTTCCCTGAATTTCCTTGTCTTAGTTTGTGTTTCAGGTTAAAGTACCTTTCATATAACTAACACTGTGAGACTTACTCGCCCCAAAGTGCTCTCATGTCTTAGTAATCATGCAATTAACTGCAACCAGCAGCCCCATACGCATAGTGTAATGGGGCTTCGCATTGTAGCATTCAGGATCATGACAGATTTAGTATCGCACGTAAATATCAACTTAAAATCCAAAAATTTCTTCAATTTGAAGACTTACCAATTAAGTTGAAGTATTGAAAACAGGCTTCGGGCAACGTTTGGTTCTGCCAATAGTTCCTTTTTTTTCGAATTGATGACTGAATGTGACTCGGCCGAGAGGACCTTGGGAGAGCTACATACACTGAATACTACTGCCAGTGCATGCAAACACATCACATGCGCACAAATTTCAACTCCATGAACGGATAAGATGTTTGTGTGCGCATGCACTGGCCGTAGTATTTTCGCGCTAGCTTCTAGTTGTGTGAAATGCGCAAAAATTTCAACACCACAAAAATTTCCACTTTCACAGAAATGTAGGCCAACAAAAAGTAGCAAAAACACACTAGCACAAAAACAGATGAAATTTGTTGGTTTTTTTTTGTTTTGTTTTTGCAAAGAACAAGACAGACTTTCAGTTCTTTTTTTTGTCATAGAGATACTGAAAAATCATTTAATGTCATCTGTCCTTGCACAACATGCGAGGACAAAGTGACATCTCTCCCAACAGGCTGATAGCCAAGAAATGCTGCTGTTTGAGACACACACACACACACAAACATACACACACACACATTTATTTAACGAAAAATAAAAGGGGGGCGTGCGCCGGTTGCGCCCCCCTCTGGATCCGCCACTGCACACACACACACACACACACACACACACACTCACACACACATACACACACTCACACACACACACACACACACACACACACAAGCATAGGAGTGTGGGAGCTACAGCCACCATCTCATTTTGCAGCCTATGTAGGACACACATAATCATTGCAAAGATATTCACCAAGTGTTTACTTGTACGTGATGTAACTATCTATTATCTGTCGTCTATCTTAATTTCACTATGGTGAACATTTAGGTTAATGAAACAGTGTGAGCGGTTCGCTGAGCACGACCCATTCATCTCCGGGGCGCAGCCTAGCAACCCGTGGATCAGCGATGACACCACCATGTGGACCCTCAACATCATGCTGTAAGGAAATCAATTTCATAATGGATAGTTGTCATGGCAGTTTGAAATTAATGTTCTCCTCTATGTGAGAGTATCTTTTTTTTTTTGGCCACGAGTGGAGACATTAGAGAAAAAAAAGATATGTGAGCAAACAGATCTGCACACTGTATCATTGGTTTTGAAAATGGGTGTTCCCATGTAAAAGTGAATATTAGATATGAGAGCAGTTGCAGATCCACGAGATGGGGGTGCCTTTAATTTGTTTTCTTTCTTTTTTAGTAAAAGAAAGAAACAAAAAATTAAAGTGGGAGCACACTGAATGCACGCCCCCTTAAATGTTTTTCTTATAAAAAAAGTATGCATGAAATCGCACAATGACCAACGCATGCCACTTGTCAGCCAGTGGAAATGGCACCAGAACATTGTGCTTAGAGCTTTTCTTTTAAACTATAAACTGTCCCCCCCCCCCATTTCAAAATGGCAGTGTCGGCCCTGGCTCAGGCTCAGTCCCTACGCTCCCTTACTTTGTGCCCCCCCCCCCCTTACGGAATTCCTGGAGAGTATCTTGAAATCTCTACGCACATTACTTTTATCTTCAGTTGTGGAGGTACTTCCAAGTTTAGAATTCTTCTTCATACATAGATGATATTTTAGACTCCCAGTATATTAAACTTCTTTCAGGTGGTCCATGACATTGTAGATAAACGTTTTCTTTCTATTGTGACAGCGTTTCAAAATTATTCATACAAATGTATACATATACAGCTATATGCTGTGCTAATTGATATCATTTAGTTATTTGTTCGATGAGCGTCCTGATCTATATTATTGAAATACATAGGCCTTTCTTTTAAAAAACACAATGATTTTGAAAAAGTAGTTTCATATAGGTTATGCACTTGCTCTTTTCTATTCCACTTTCAAATATGTGCTTATATTTTGTATTACATGAAAATGTTGTAATCCTTGTATCTAAAAGAATTTGTAATATTGGAAAAGAACTTTATTTGAATTGAATTGAATTGGGAATTAGAATTGATCATATCTGATTGCTATCCATAGTTTCAAATATATTACCCCAAGGTCCATTTCCAACAGCTTGCATATAATGTAACAAAGATTAGATGGTAATATGGCTGATGGTAATGTTATCAAGCTGTAGTTATAAGATGATTCTAGGCAAACTTTTTTCACAATCCCAAAGAGTCAGTCAGTGCCTGCTCAGTGAAAATAAATCTGGAAAAGTTTTGAAGAATCATTGACCTAATCCCAGCCATCTTGTTACCCAGATGGTGCTAAAGCTTTAAACTCATTTGCATTCAATTTTCTCTCTCTCGGAGCATAAACGCAAATATTGTGATATCTTTAGTAGATATGAACACATCTTGAAATAGGTTACCAATGCTGTGGTGGAATTTTGATCATTTTAGATGAGTAATGTTAATCCCCTCATGTGTAAATCAAATCATTTAATCACAAAATCAACAGGCAGCATCACATACTTGGCTGCTCTTAACTAGGATGGTTAGTCAGCATTTATATTTTGGTCTTTGTTTGTCTCTTTCTTCATTTTGTCATTAAAAGAATCGAGAAGTGAATATCAACACTACAACTAAAAGGAAATGGGAATGATAGTAATTACATGGTTACACAGTGATTGTGGTTGGCTGGTTATAGATACACACATACACTCACACCTACACACACACACCAACAAAATAGCACTGAAATAGAAGCTGATATTCTCCACCATGGATCCCAGTTTACCCCATATGACAACATCAATAGAAGGGCTTTGGGTGTGTGCCCCGCCCACCTTCTCTCACCCCTTCCACCTTCTCTCACCCCTTCCATCCCCACAGAGTGGACACGCCCACAGAGAGGAGGGTGCGTAGGTGGGCCATCAGTTTCCGGGAGCTGGTGTCAGACGCCACGGGGAGGCACGAGTTTGAGAAGTTCCTCCAGAAAGAGTACAGTCAGGAGAACATCCGGTTCTGGTCGGCCTGTGAATCCCTCAAGTCTGCCCCCCAGTCCATGGTGCCGGAGATGGTGCATGAAATCTACAGGTCAGTGGTAGCAATATTGACTACACTGAAACGAGGAACGTTCTCATGCATTTTAATTTTGCGAATTTCCCGAGAGCTGAGATTCGCGAAATTAAAATGCACGCGAAGGCTCTTGTCTACACTTTATGCATTGAATGCAAGAGGCACTTCGCGAAAATTTCATGCCATGGAAAAGGCCGTCGGCTCCAATTCGCAAAAATTTCATGCCGCTAAAATATCATGTTTTACGGTAATTGTTGGAGATGTAAAAAACATTGCAATAATGATATCATAAATGAAGATAGTTTGGCTCGATGTAGTTTCTGAGCTTTAGTTTACATTTATATTTGTTGATGTTATTAGATTGTTATCTATGGTATCTTTATTTCTAAGAATTATCTACAATAACATGTAAAGATGATTGGAGAGAATTGAAAAAACTGTAATACCAATGGATCCTACTCAAGAAGGAAATATATGAATGAGACAAGTTTCCAATTGTGATCTAAATTGCTGAACATTTCAGAATTGTTTGATATGATATGGAAATTAATTCAAGAGTAATAAGTCATGAAATATTGGAGGACTTTACATCCCTCCTTGAATTATTTCAGGACATTCCTTGCCCCCGGTGCTCCATGTGAGATCAACGTGGATGGACGGACGATGGAGCTGACTCAGCAGTCGCTACGGAAACCCACCCGCTTTGCCTTTGAGGCAGCCCAGCAGCACATCTTCCTCCTGATGAAGAAAGACTCGTACCAGCGCTTTCTCAAGTCGGACACGTACAAAGGCCTGCTGGCCCGGGCCATGCAGAACGGCACTAAGAGGAAGTGAGTAGGCTAGGCTTGGCACATCACAATTCTTTAGATAAAATCATGAATACCATACTACCACTATGTGTTTAGCTCATTCACACAGTGCACACAAGCTTATATAAACATTGAACATGTAACCCCCCACCATCCAATCAAACCCATCTGTAAGCTATGTAGCTAATATTTGCGCACATTTTTGATGATTCAAGAAATCAGAGAAATTTAGAAGGTAGAGATGAATAGAGCATGTCAATATGCAACCAAGGTTAGCCTCTGCGTGGATTGTTGTCAGGAATAAGAATCATCAATAATGCCAATGGAGAAGATGCCACACAGATACTATAAAGCCGGAAAGATATATGAAAGAGAGAGAGAGACATTCATCACTCATTGCTTCATTTATCAATATTGTAATCCATCTCTGTATCTCTGATACCTCATCCACCATTTATCAGTCTGTTCCTTTTCATCACATGTAATTTTGAAAAAAGAAAGACCGAAATACCCCATATCTAACTGGATATTGACACTAAAAGATATATTATCCCACCTAATATATATTTATTATTTTGTAGTTTTCAAGGAAAAGAGAAAGTGTAGGATATTATTGGATCACTGTGATAATTAAACCATTCAATTTTTCTTTGGCAGTTAGATGAATATTTCTCAAGCTTTTAAAATAAGATTTTGCAAGATTTCAAAGCTAGGATGATGATTTTTGACCTGGGATTTAAAACAAACCCTTAACAGACATGTATAATCTTTAAGTTGCCCGGTATTCTGTGTGGTTTCCTTTGAGTATTAAGTTTATCCCAAGGAGTCCCTTTCATCTTGTTAACAAGAATGAAACAAATTGCAATGATAAGGAATTTTAGATATATTAGTAGTAGTTTGTAACAAGTGAGCAGGATAATTCATACCCATTTTTCTGAATCTGTGTCTTTGAAGATTTTTCACATTTGGTGGGAGGTTCTTGAGGTCAGCTAAGGTCACACCGGACATCAGCCCTCTGGGCTTTCACCGGCGGGGCAGCTTTGGGACAGACAACTCAGACTTGACCGGGGACAAGCCTGGCATTACTCATTCTCTCAGTGCAAGTAACTTACAGGACTTTGAACTGAACAACATGATGTGAGTAGAGTATACACATTGGTCTTCTCATTCTATATTCACAGCACGTCAGATCGGGATGGACTGTATTACAAAAAGAATACAGCTGTCCGATTGGTTGATTGTGCATCACATTACATGCAGTTAAAGGACAAGTCCACCTTCATATACATGTGGTTTGAGTGAATGCAGCAATATTAGTAGAACACATCAGTGAGAGTTTGAGGAAAATCCGATAATCCGTTCAAAAGTTATGAATTTTTAAAGTTTCTGCTCAGTCATGGCTGGATGAGAAGACTGCTATAGCTTGTGATGTCACATGAGTACAACGGTATAAAGAAAGTATAAAGAAAATTCACCTTATTTTCACTTTTCTCGCATAACAAAAGAACACTTGACTTCTCTCTTTCAGAAGGCAAGGGGAATAATGTTATCCTTAACATACATCAGTAACAAGTCCAAGAAATGTGCACTTTATTCAAAAAGTAAAATTTTGTTAAATTCTCTTTTTATTTTCATTATATTGTTGTACGCATGTGACACCACACACTGTAGTAGTCTTCTCATCCAGCAGTAATTGCGCAGATACTTAAAAAATTCATAACTTTTGAACGGATTGTCGGATTTTCCTCAAACTTTCACTGATGTGTTCTACCAATATTGTTGCATTCACTCAATCCACATGTACATGAAGGTGAACTTGTCCTTTAAGTTCCATTGCACGCTGTTGCTGTATTAAGCCATGCAGTTTTCTTTGAGCAAAAATGAATATCGCATGTTTGAAATCACCAATTTTCATTGACTCCTGCATTAATCTCATAATTGACTTGTAGTTTTTGTGCCATTGCATGGCTGTGTCACAATAGACAAACATATGCCGCCCACACTCAACAGTTACAAGTGTGCATACCAAGCATGTATTTTGTCGCTCAGTTTTGTAAGCAACTTCATCCGATCGGTGTAGCGTACACACATACTTGTACACGGCTGACTGTGACTGTGCGCAACCCAGACACCTTTCGAGAAAAATGGTTGCCATTTCTGTTCTAGATTCAAGAATCTGTGTGGACCACATCTGTTGACGTTGGAGGTGTTGCATAAAACAAATAGTGTGTGGTCTTTACTCGTACAGAGGAACAATTTAGATTTCACACTCGGTGAAAGATGAGGCACACTATTCAACTCGACTTCGCCTCACTGTTTCACACTTTAGTCTCCATTTTGTGTCTTTTCCTATTAAAAAGGAGAGGCACATATCAGATACATAGCCTCATACATGATTTTTAGAAACCAGTATTAAAGGAGTAATATGAATGCAATTACTTATTCTGCAAATGCATGAATTCAAAAGTTTTGACCTTTTGAATGTACAATGGATGAATGGAAATATTCTACTGCTTCTTTATAATGAACCCAATTTTGCCTTTTGGTGACATTATAAGGCTTCGTTGGTGGGGGGATATGAATACATGTATTCTTGGTTCCTGAGAGTTTGGGAGGAACAGTGAGGATGAAATGAAGAGAGATGAGTTAGGTTGAATCTGTCTTATTTATTCACAGGTTAAAAGCCTACTTTCAGCTTGACAGCTTTTTTATTTTCAGCAAGGTTGTGTTCTACATTGAGTAGTGGATTGTATACACAGCAACATTGCAAACATACCGTGTAATATACAATGATATACAAGAGCCAACATCTACTGAAGAAGTTTAAAAAGGGATTACAAAACAAGTAATTGAAAAATGATGGCAAAAGAAAGTTACTGATATTTACAAACATGAAGTAAAGAAAACATAAGATTAATATACTTACACTTCATGATCTCTTTTGTGAAACTGTTGACATCACTGATGGTTCTTAAATAAGCAGGAGGATTATATTGGAAGTTTTACATGCAAGATAAGGTGGGCTGTTTCAAGTAAAATTAGAATGTGGTGTTGCATCTCAATGTAAGTATTTTGTTTTGTAGAGAAAGATAATGAAATAAGAGATGGAGTTTAATAGAGTGTAGATATTTGTACAAAGTTGTTTGATCTCTCTATGAAGGCTAGAAGGACAAACATTAGCATTTTCACATCTAATGTGACATTTTCTTTCCTTTAATTATGAAAACCCATTTTTAGGTTGAAAAACGGTGAAAATGGGCACAAAGATGGAAACCCATATCCTCCTGTGAAGTCATCAAGGTAGGTGTGAATGTATTACAGGATGATGTGTTCTTAACCCATTCCATACTGAATTCTAAAATCCCCATAGACTTAATACGCAGGCCACCAGGTTCCCATAGGGAGGGGGTTAAATGTGTAGGACGAGAGAAATTTTACTTCACCTTGACTTAATTTTTTTTATATGAAGCACACTAATTTAGTTAAATTATAAGCTCAATGGTCTTGATTGATATCTTTCTTGGCTTATATTTGCATTTTTTCTTTTATTCTGTGAAATAAAGTTTACCATTCATAGATTCTAATGAATGTGAAATATTTTGAAATTCCAGATTTTCAAAACTTTTGTGCTTCACCAAAGTAGCCCATGAAAATCCAATAGTCAAATATATTTAAAAAAAAACTGTAATGAAAATTCAAAATACTTTGTTTAAGAAATTGTAAACAAGTGACGTTCAATCTTTGTTTTATATTCAGATGTTTGGTCTAAATAAATTTCTGTGCTCTACATTTCCTCACACAAGATGTTATATTAGGTGAATCTTTCACCTCATTTGTATTTTGTAACTTCTGTATAATTGCTTCCTTTTTTATGCATATTTCCTCGTGAGAAATAATAAAATACATAAAAACTGAAATGACATTGGCTGTGCCCCCCCCCCCCCCAAAAAAATCACCATATTGTACTGAATGTAATGATGTAATCATATTTCATCATTAAAAGAAAGTCTCAAGTACGGACTTATATTGGAAACATATATTGTTGCTGTTTTCCAGGTTTGCCTCACTGCAACCAATGAACTCCAGTCAGCTGAAGCGTCACGGGTCGCTGGGAGGCGTGGAACGGGCCGGCATGGGCCACAATGGTACCACCAGCAATGCCAAACGGATGTCAGAGACACAGCTGGAGCTATCGTTCCTTGGTTATGGCAGCAAGGGGACGACAGTGAAGAAGAATCTCATCACACCGTGGGAAGAAGACACGAGCTGACACCAAAATCAGGATGACTCGTGATGATGATGATGATGATGATGGAGATGGAGATGAAGAGAACTGACATTAAGACAAAAAAAAAAAATGAAAATGTGCCTACATGTATATCCTATCTCTCTACGAAGATTCATACGCGTGCAATTTTTTGACGAGATGCAGATCAAATGTTTCTGTATCCTGCAAGTCATGTGCGTACGTCAATGGACAAATATGCAATGCATTACTTTTTAGTACTTGACAACCGCAGATGTAATATATGTTTCATGTAAAGTCTGGGAAAAGTGTTTGTAGAAAATGCATCATCTACATGAATTATCTGAAACGTTGTTCAACTTATTTTCTTTATTTTGTTAAAGAAAAAAACTACTCTTGTTCTATGTTGTTTCGTTTTCGTGAGTGTGCGACTTCATGTCTGAATATAATAACATTAGATTTCCTCCATTTGCTTGATTACCGGCAATTTAAAGCATTAAAACGTGGACATTATTTCAATTGTAAAATGAGAAATGAAGTTTTTTGAGCTCAAAATGAATTGAGCAAGGTCATTTTAATCCTGATTAAAACCTCTATCCTTTCAGTTATTCTATTTGATACAAAACACGAATCATCTCCTTTCAAGTTTTCAAACGCAGTTTGCAATACAACATGTTCAAAATGCTTCAAATTTTGTAGGAGCGTGATAGTAATGAATGCATTATGGAACCCTCTTTATTTTGTTATACTACTGAATTATATGTGTACAGTCTACAGTGTGAAATTAAACACCACTTGGGTCGAGCTCTAAACAATGTTTTGTATGGAGCATGGACAGATTTTGTTGTTATTGTTAAAGGGAAGCAGTCCTGAGATTTTCACTGTACTGATAATTAAGAAGAGTAAAAATTATAACCTTTCACCAATTTATACGCGTGGACATCAAAAATTGTCTCCGTACGCGATTTTTAAAAAATAATTCCTGCAAGCGATCGTGTAAGAGCCTGCCAAAAGGTGCAACGTCATTGATGCCCTACTCTCAAGTTGACAGCCGTGCCTCAGAAAACCAATTTAAGTGCTCAAAATGATCATATCTGATTTTTTCATAAAATGTGACAATATGTGGTTTTATTATTTCAAACAAAATATTTCAAGCTTATTTATATATATAATTAATATAAAAATAAATAGTAAACATGTATTTATAAATAACTAGGGATGACGAGCAGAACACCGCTGGAAAGAGTTGTGCATCGATGACGTATGACTCTCCGCCAAGACTTGCTCATTTGCAGAGTCACACTTTTTTAACCGAAATGTACGAGCTTATTTGGTGATTTGAAAGTTTGTTTTTGATGAAAGTAGTTCATTGGAGGTACCAACAACAACATATTTTTTTTTAATTTCGTGAGGACTGCGTCCCTTTAAGGGTTGCACTGTATTTGTATATTGATAATAAATAGCAAGAGAAAGTTCTGCTAAATGTCAGTTTTCATAATCAGTCAAGGTGTACCATTTCTCTTTGAATATTCACAATTGGGCAAGAATAAAAAACTGATGACATACTGATATAACTCATTGTGATGTTTTAGTCGAATTTAGAAATACTGCAAACACTTGAAAGCCGTATATATTCTTGCTTCCCCATCTTTACTCATGTATTAAGTTTTAACACAAAGCTGTATGGCAATTCAACTAGACCAGGCTGAATCATCTCATATATTTTGAGTCTATTACAGAGACTCCAACTCTCCCATTTTCGACGGGAGATCTCCCGCCGAAAACCCATTTTTGCAAAATCTCCCGTTCTCCCGCTTGAGATTTAATTTCTCCCACCCTGGCTCTTTGTCTTTCGTTGGAAAGAATTTCTTACTTATTTCTATCGTATGTTGAAAAAAAATAAGCCTTAGATAGCACCAGAGAGCATCTAGAACCTTAGGAACTTCGCGTTTTGCACACATCAAGTTGGAGTCTCCCGTTTGCTAGAGGTTTCAGGCGGGAGAATCTCCAGATCAGAAGGTGCTTTGGGTTGGAGTCTCTGTTATTATGAGGGATTTGTTTGAGGCCTTTCCCAAACATGGATCTTTGTATGAGGCAACTTGCTCGGTGTGACAGTAGTCAAACCTTGGTTGTGAATCAAGTAAGCTAGCATTCAGATTATGCATCAACATGTACATTTGTACATCCATGGTGATAATATAATACTGTTAAAGAAGTGGATATTTTAATGCAAGTAATTTGTCATGCTCAGCCAGGTAAGATGAATGTTGCACATGCTTTTAATTCCATGAAATCATGATCTCACTTAGTGGTACATATAACAAGCAAAGATATTTGCGTGCTTTTATATTTGCCCTAGTTTCTGGTTGCGCGAAATGTGCAAAAATGTTTCCATCCCGAGGAAAACTTTTCACTTTTACAGTAAATGCGGCACAATATGTGGGCCTAATAGTGTTCCTCAGTCTCTCTCAATTACATGACTGTACTTCCATCTAATATTTCTTCAAGATGAGATATGCTTTAAAGGCACATAGACCCGGTGGTTTAGTCGATTGTGTAAGCGGGCGCACGGCGCAAGTTCTCTACAGAGACCTATGCTATCGACTCCTCTTTAGCGCTTACGCTTTGACCCATTTCCACAAGTCCGGAGAAGTCCGATCCACTGTAGTCAGTGGTCTGATCACAGTTCGGCTCACGATTCGGCTGATGACAGCTTTAGCAAACTTCTTTGTGACATCATACTATTAAAGAAGCTCATCAGCACGCATCCTGGCATCACTACAGACTGCTTGATGCGCAGAGAAGACAATGAAGGCAACGTTACCTAGCAACACCTACATGCTTTACTCTTGATGACAGCTCACCTTTGGCAATCTTCGTATCAATGCTAACGGTGATCGGCAGTATCATCCAACAGCGCCCCCGCATCCACCAGGACTATGCGCCTTTAAATTGAGATGTTTAACAAAAAAGTTCATGTTCAATGTGATGGTCACTCCTTTCTGAATCCATAATGAAAAAAAAGAAAAGAAATCTGAAAAATATTCTTTCCTATAATTTTCTTCAAGAATGAAGTCTCCAGAGATTGAAATTGGGCTTACTAACTTGCATCAAAATATGCATATTGTGCACAAGTGATAAGTATTGCTTGCTGTGTAAAGTTCCTTTCTCACGTCCTTTTGTGGAAGCCTATGCTTATTTCTTCCTGCTCTGATTCTTCCTTGCTTGTTCCTGGTTTATTTCCTTTGTATTTTGTCTCTGAAACCAGTGTGAATGTCAAAATGATTTAGAAATGACTGATGATATAAAGCAATTAATTTACATCAAGAAAAATCTACCAAACAATGTTGCTGTTAAATTTGTAGAGATGTTGGGAGTTACGGTTGAGTTACAATGATTATGGTTACCATAGTAATAGCTAAAATGCTCAGAGCTTATCAGTTTATTCCTTGCTGCTGCCATATAGTAACTGCAATTATTGCGACAAACAATAATTACAAACTTCTGAATCAAACATGCATCTAGAGTGTATGCATTTTTATGTCATATCTTTGCTTAAAAAATACACTTATTCACCAAAAAATAGGTGGTTTTCACGTGGACCAAATGCAGTTCAAATACAAGTCAATGTGGAATGAGTAGTGTTCATATACGGAATGAAAACTTGTCAAACCTGCCTTTTCTGTATCTTTACTGTCTGATAATGTGTTTGAAAATATGATACACACTAACAATACACACTAACAGGACAGAGCTTACAGCTTTGTTTTCTTGTTGCTTGTTTTTACATATGTAATTTTTGCCTTGTACACATAAGAAGTAAAAGAAAGCTGCAAAATGAAGTAAGTCAAGTACATGTCTAGATGTGATTGTTTGAGACAACCAGACCTACGTGTAGCTTTTCTGGATATTCGGGGGTCGTCAAGTTTGAATGTGTTGTGCGAACGTTAAAGGGGTGGTACAGTTTTGGTTGAAATGGGGCGTCGGCTTTCCATCTGTTTCATGAGATGATTAGAAACCTCTTACGAAATGTGAAAGAGCATGTAATTCTAGAAAGAGGGATTCAAAGTTTGTTTGATGAAAATCGGTCTTGAAATGACTGAGATATCGAAAACAAAGGGATCCTAGTAGAAAGTGGGACCCACCTTTTGTTAGGATCGCTTTGTTTTTTTTTACTTATGGATATTTCAACCATTTCAAAACCAATTTTTCATCAAATAAAATCAATTCCTCATAGAATTGTATGCTCTGTAACATTTCAGAAGTGGTTTCCTTGTATCTCACAAAAAGTTTCAAATCTCTTAAACAGGCAATGTGACCTACTACAATATTGTATTGTGTGCAGATGCAGCTAAGTTATCTCACTTGGCTGAAAACACTGTAGTTGAGTGTACCAAGACATGCCTGAATCATAAAGTTTTTCTCATATTCTACAAATTCAGCATCAAAACATCTGGAATTGAGCTTATAAACTTGTGATATAAAATAAAATTTGCAAAAAAAAAAGTTAATTATTGAATAATTCAGTGACGGAAACTCGTTACTGATGGTATCTCAATTGTGTTGTCAAGTTTGAAATGTTGATCTGTTTACATCAAGACATAGTGTCCACCGTGGTTTTTTAATTAACTTCCCCAGTTTTTACATGATTCCCTAAAAGGCACGCATGTATTGTCAACATACTGTAAAACAAGACACATTCGTGGTGTGAAATTTTTGTGAATTGGATCCGATGCCCTTTTTCTTGGCATGAAATTTTTGCATTTTGCCACTGGAATCCAATGCATATAGTGTAGACAAGAACTTCTGCTTGCATTTTAATTTCGCAAATCTTGGCTCTCGCAAAATTCGTGAAATTAAAATGTGTGTGAACACTCCTTGTTTAAGTTACAGTAATGCATGTACAATGCATTTGAAAAGTAACATTGTTTTGATTCATAATGAAGCATGAACAATGTTTGTTGCAGCCCAACACAGTGAAATAACAGTGTATGTGTGTGCACATCTGTATTATATGCTGTACAAATAGAAATCTATTGTTATATATTGTAAATATTGGCAAAGCTTTTATGAACCTAACTGTTGCTAATATTGTGCTGTACTGTGGTCATAAAAAGGCCAATTTGCTTGTACATAATGTAATTTAGAATGAAATTGTGATGAAGTAAATGGAATTCTCTTTTTGGTTGTTTTTTCCTAATTCAAACATCTACCTGATAATTTATATAAACAATAAATCTGTGTGAAACTGTACATACTGCTGCTAACAGACTCTTGTGTAATGTGTTTAATGTACTAGGAATGTGTAATGATGTGTTTATTTAGAATGACTGGTCTACATCCACTGAATGCAAGTCTGTACTGCATGTCAAAAAAAAAAATTACAATAGGACCCTCAAAATGATAACTTAAAAAATAGTGAATCAATCCAAATACAATTTCAGGGAATGAAACTGTAACTTATTACCCACGACTTGCAGAAAACCCCATCCGATTTGCTTCATTGGTCAAAGAGAAATGAGGATTATTGTAGAGCATGTCAGGAATCCCTTTCCTCAAAGTTCTGTCCATACGTGTTCACACATTATTATGCAGTTTCAAGAGCATCCAAGTGCTAAACTTGGAAGAATCACATCCGTGACATGCTTCACAACAATTCACATTTCTCTGTGACCACTTAACCAAATTGAATGGGGTTTTCTGCAAAATATAGGTAAGATGTTATATCTTTAGACCCTGAAATAGCATTCAGACAGTTTAATCGTATTGGAAGTTATCAATGCAAAAGTCTGATTGTATTTTTTTTTTTTTTTTGGGGGGGGGGGGGGAGGGGGCATACTGTATGAATGACTGAGGATTTGTTGTGTTGTGTTTCACAGCTAAAGTACTCCTAAAGCTGGTATGAAAGCAAGATATGTTAATTTGATTAAGGCGTAACAATCCTTCGTTTCACTTACTTCCATATTATTTGTTGTATTTCCAGTATATTCCTTTAAAGCCAATACATTTGTTTTCATCTGACCACCATCAAATCCAAGAAACTACTTATAATGGCAAACATTTTAATCATCATTTCTAAGAGATATTTCCAAGAAAGGGGGGGGGGGGGGAGTGCATATTCAGTTTTCCTGCATGCACTGCCAAAATGCACTGATGCGAGACAACTGTTACACACACACACACACACACACACACACACACACACACACACACACACACACACATACACACACACACACGCAATGTATCAAGATGTGCAAGACTTAGCTTAAAAGTCTTGAAAGGCCACAACACATTTTTTTTTTTTTTTAATGATCTGGTAACTCCTACCTCCCCCCCCCCCCCCCCCCCCCCATCTTTAGGATTCAGCATCATGTCATGTACAGTTTTGTCTGTTTGAAAAATACTGAAATTAAACACACAAAACAAACAATGAACATTGAGACTGAAGAAAAATGTCACCAACCTGCAAACAGTTTCTGACAATTGTGACTACAGAACAAACTTCTGGTCTTTATTCAGTCTGAAATGAATGAAAAGTGCCCATCATAAATATATATAATAATATGCTTCTCTATTCATATTGCATTCACTTGTGCATAGTAAGTACATGCTCAGTTAGTCTAAATACAGATCACAGACACAAGGAAACACAAACTTGTCATCACTGTAAACTGACATTGTTGTTTGCTTCACTTTTTCAGTAAATTCTTTTTCCAAACTTCATTTGTGACCGTACATCACAAAACCAACAAAAAGTCGCACCCCTCGATTTTAAGTGAGGACTCAAAAAAGGTGAAATGGGTCAACCGAGTCGATCTTGAGTTTTCTTATTTTCTGAAAGAGCTATCCTTCTACATTATCCTTCAGTTTGCGATCATAACATGAATAGGAAAGTGTGTTTTCAGCAGTTTTTATACAATCCTTTTTGGGGGAGAGTAAAATGATCAGGTATGTCTCAGAGGCCCCTTTTCATTTCTTGAAATCCTTTGCACACTTGACTTGACTTGACTCTAATAACTTCTGAAAGGATAATGCTACTGCATTGAAAGTCGGCATTATTCATGGACAGAATGTGTTGATAGAGCATGCTCGATTTCAATTTAATCTGATAATCCCTTCATTGTTGTTACAGTGGTGTACATCCTGTGTTTTGTCCCTGTCATCACACAGCTAGCCCAGCTTGATGAAGATAATTCATGCTTGAATAGACCCGGTACCTGAGGGCCTCTTTCTCAGTTCACACTTTTCCAGAGTGTGTGCTTTCTTTCCAGTATTTAGATACATGTAGGTTAGGGGAGTCCATTTGAATTGAGTTATACATCATTTTAAAGCTTAGACTCTGCTCTTTCCAAATCTGCCCTTAAAGGGTGTGTACAGTTCTGGTCAAGGTGAGGATTTAGCTTTTAACATTTTGCGAGATATTCAGAAACCACTCTATGAGATGTCACAGAGCATGCAATTCTAAGGGGTATCAAAAGTTTATTTGATGAAAATCGGTTTTGAAGTGGCCGAGATATCCAAAAAACAAGGTGAAACAAGGAGATCCTAATAAAGTTGGGGCATGTAGTCTTTTATTATTATCACTTTTTTGGATATCTCAGCCATTTGAAAACCAATTTTCATCAAATAAATGTTGAATCCTTCTTAAAATTACATGCTCTTTCATATTTCATAAGAGGTTTCTCATTATCTCACTTGGGAATGTTAAAACCATGAATTCCCACCTCAACCAGTACTGTACAGTCCCTTTAACTAAAAATCCACATTTGGTGACTTTTTGTTGGTTTTGTGATGCAGGGTCACATTTAGATTCATCTGAAACATGGTTTCAAACTGTAGGGAGACTATAATACAAGCAGACAAGAAATGTACATCTCTTTCTTTGGTTGGACCAAAGTCACAAAATTGAATGAGAAGCATGAAAAATAGGCAGAGGTGAAGGTAGAAAACTTTTTATGAATATTAAAACATACAAAGAGGCAAGGTGTCCTTTCTACACAGTGATGGGATCAACACTCCTTAACATCCATAATGAAGACAAAAAATTAGTGAGGATATCGCTGAATGTGTCTCCCAAAATACACTCCAAAGTTATTCTGTATATTTCACTCTACTTCTTTTCTGTCAGCCAGGCCATGTTTGAGCCCTCCAAAGCAAACTGAAACAAACGAAGCCAATGTGTACCGTACCATACCATGCCAGATTGGGAGTGGTTGAGCACTCTGTGGAGAATACGTACCTCGTGAGTTAATTTCAGACTCCTGTAAAGAGGGGCCACACATATATCTTTTATAGCAATCAACACATTTAGCTTGTGCACCTATGCAACATACAGTTGCCCCAAACAAAGAGAATCAACTCTCTATTATGATACTGTAAAAGTGGAAATTTTCGTAGATTTTGCGCAACCAGACGCTAGCGCGAAAATAAAAGCACGCAAATATTTTTGCATGCCATATGTTCCAGTAGCCGATGTCTTGATTTCGCAAAATTAAAAACACGCGAAACTCTTCTTACCTGGCCAGGCGCGAAAAATTAGTCGCGTGAAAATATCCACTTTTACAGTATATTGCATGTAATGCGCATTCTTCTCATGCCAACTCTGGTACGGTTAATATGAACGCTTTTGGAGCGCATGGGGAAGTGGTCCACTTTTGGCTCAGTGTGGCACATGGTACACATTTGAGTATTCCTCTAGTGCGGGTATGGTAAGGTATGCTTCAGCAGAGCACTCAAATGCACCCATAAACTCACACTCTTTAAAGGGTGTAGGGGCTGCAGGGTGAAGGAACTGCATTGGGACATGCAGCACCATTAGACTCATTTACCATATCATCAGACTTGCAAAGAGGTTGGTTATATATGTGTGTCATTTCTTAGGCTTGGAAGTACATTGGGAGTGATATGTCCTCACCTTCAGTATTCTATATTGCACATACCCTGGACTTTTAACCTACAAAAACAATCAGTATTATTATCAATTCTTGAAGGATGAGATGATTTTGCTATGACACATGTTTCCCATAGACACCTGCCCAAGTATACTCTACTTGGGACAACTGGTAGTCTTCAACACACACACACAAACATACAAACCATAAACAAGTCAAGACATGTATTGCTACAGTGAAGCACATTCTTCTATTCCACTGACTGCAAGAACATCTTAATCTTACACGAGGTCAAAGGTCACGCTTTGCATGAACTGTACAAAACTTCTACAAAAATCACACAACTTGATCGTTTCAGTTGATTGAAACTGTGGTCACAGTGCTCACACTCTTAAACAAAATTCATGCAACAAATGCTCAACTGCTGGTAACATCTGTGAACAAAAATAAAAATAACTGCTGAGTCAAAATGCCATTGTACACAACAGTACAAAGTATGAAGAGCTTCACTATAAATGATTCACATATTGGCCGTGGGTAAAACTGAATTTTCTAACAGCAGGATACTTCTGAATGAACATTAGTTATCATCACGTTAAAACTCTATTCGATCTCAAATGTTAATTGCTAAATGCCCGGTCACACTGCCCAAAAGTCGCGTAAACACATGTATCAAGTAAGAAATTCGAGCTTAACGCGATACATGCGCGATTTGCGCATTTCATGAGTTTGTCTGACGTGGAACCTTCGTAGTTGTCTGCCGATGTGCGCCGGATTGGTGCTTCGCGCGATTCCGGGTTTTGAGCGGCTCAAAACTCGGCTTTGCGTAAAAGTTTACGCAGTATTGCGCTGTTTTAGGTAATTGTTGCGTAGTTTGCGTAGTTCTTACGCGAACAATGGGCGAAATATGCGTGGAATATCAGTGATCATTCGCGAAAATGTTGCCACTATGGCGTTCATGCGCGATTCATATGCAGTTCATTAGTGATAATGCGCAGATTATGCATGGTTTTCCGTGGACCTCAGTCGTCGCGCACAACCACGAATTCGCCCTATTTTGGGCCTTTGCGTGCCTATGCCCTGAAAGTGCGTGGTTTGTTAGTGATTTTTGCGTGATCTTTCCGTAGTTCTTGTGCAATTCATCGGTGATTTTCATCGCGTAAATCAGCGAAAATTCTCGACGGACAAGCACGCACAACCAAATTTCTTGCGTGATTCATGCGTTTATGCGACTTTTGGGCAGTGTGACTGGGCCTTAAAGACAGATGTTGATGTAGTTTCTGCAGTTCATCACTCTATAATTTGTTGCTATTGGGTAAAGTTGAGTATGGTGGATCCTCATTATAAAGAAGTCAAATATGGCAAACCCTCTTATAACAGGCTGATTTTTGCACATCTCAACTCATTCTATTCCCTTGTTTTTGTACCCTAATATCATGAAAAACCCGACATAGCAAGAAAATTGTCATGGTTTTTAGGTCTTCGTTATTACCAGATTCCTCTGTACAGTGTACAACAAGAACAGTGAAGATTGGTAGAGCCTATAAGTATCGGTAATCATGCAATATTCATGTATCTTGTTTACACTCTGACACAATACACAGTCCCTCAAGGCTGCAAGTCAGATAAAAAAATGAGTGCAATTTCCTCCTCGTTAGTGTTATCCATTAGGCAAGGTTTTTTCATTTCACACACTATTTTAATACAAACACTTGTGTCACTTAAACAAAGACATGCATCACATCACATGCCATGACTGGTCATCTAGCATCGTGATAACACCTCTATCACTATGTCATCACAGACTGGTCAAACACTGGCACAAAGAGTGGAATGCACAGATTATCTAATCACACTGCACTGGATGATAATCCAACAATATTGCTATCTCTTGACTACATGCATCTATCAAGAAGTCTCTGTGTGCTGGTCAGGCTTAATACAATCATTGATACATATTGGCAGATCAGCTCCAGTCTCCACACACCAATATAACAGATGCAAAGCTTGAAAATAGTATTGCAGTATTCTGAGGGCCAAAGAGGTGTATTTTTGGTAGAAAACTGTATTCTTACCTTTCCTGCAATAGATACACCTGCATGTGTAGTACTACTTGTACAATATGGGGAAATTGTATTTTCTATGAAACTTGCAGAATTTTTGGCAAAAAACAAGTACAAAATACAAAAAAAAAGAAGAAGAAACTGTTGGCATCTCTGGAACTTGACAAAGAGACCTCCAATCATTGTATCTGAGATGAAATGATTGCAGTAGTTTCCACATAGTAACAACAATGACACCCATAGTTTGTCAGTAAGCTGTCAGTTACAATGTTCACCGTTCATATATTGCAAATATAAAGCTCACTGCTTGTAAGTTGTGACAATGATTGTGGCTTTATGTAGTGGCTACCATGGCGACAATACTCACAGCTGATTGGATGCTCTGAATCTGTAGTCATGGTGACAGCAGTTATTGCAAGATTTGATTGTTGTGCATGATACCAACGTCTGGATGAAGGATCAGTAGATTGTGATGACCGCAGTCATCTCAGAAGGGTGAGTTCATCCCAAGTTTGGTGCCAAACTGCAGCCGAGTTCTCTTCTGCCACCTCACAAATACTCTGCGATAATGACAAAAACACAGGAATTGCAAAAATCATTAACATCAAACTCAAGGATGTCAGCATTCAGATTTTAAAATAAGAGATTGTGGAAAGCTTTCAAGAGAGATACTTGTATGTTACATGTATCTCAATCAGCAGCAATCGACAAAGCAGGGAAGCTTTTATATTCTTCAGTCACAGCAAAAAGAAATAGTTGGTTTTTCAGGGAATCTCCTGCAAAAACAGGGACACTTGGCAGTTTTGCAAACTTTACGCCTGAAATACAACAATAAAATGGCAGATAACCTTAGTGCATCATAACACTATGCTACGTAACATATCCCAGAAAACCTTGGTTTGTTTTCTGGAAATATTTGAAGCTTAGTTAAACACTGGATCATCATTCAATATATCACATTCAAAATGACTTGTGAGTACTTTCCTTTAAAATGCAGGACCTAGCCTAGGACTTGAACACACATCACCTACTGCCTACTGCACAGCAGTACTACCACTGAGCCACAGCTAGTTCATGGCAGTGACAAGAAGAAAATTGAAATGCAAGAACTTTCTGTACGACAGATGGTGCAGGATGAATGATCACAACGGCCAACTTGGCTAAGGTGAGCTAAATATATACAAATTCAAACCTCAGAAATGTGGCATTTTGAAATTTCATGTTTCCTCCAGACACACAAGAAGAAGACAGGGTCATGTGACCATAAGGGAAGTTTATAGTCAACTTACTGAATCTCATACTGCTTGATGGCCTCACAGAAAAAGATGGCTGCCAACGGCCACAGGAAGGCCAGGAGCCAGACTGAGAGGGGAATAGCTCCAAGACCAACGGTCATCTCCCCAAAGTTTGGTGACCCCCAGATCCTTACATCCACCACAAAGTAGATGATCTCCATTATCAATCTAACATACAGACATGAAAGTGAAGAAGAAAACGATAGAAAAAAAGATAGAGAAAAATCTCCATCAATGAACATACCACATTTGACAACATAATATCACATTTGCGCAGTTTTGGTTTATTCTATATTTGAAGGGCAACATTACATAGATGTATAAGGTACATGTAAAGCTGCATTTGATGTCTTACGATGTACACTAGTACTCATTACAAGCAAATACATAGTTACTAAAAAGGCATTTTAGTTCATTAACACTGTGAAAGTTTGCACTTGACACACAAATTACCTAGTTGAAGAGATCGCTAAAGGGTAAAAAGAAGTAATAATGTTCATGCTAAGGAATTGATATGTATCTGTCAGTGACATCAGAAGACTTAGTTTACATATGGAACATTTCAAGTAATTCCCTTGGATTGTAATCTAGGTTACCGTACTACAAAATTGTTGAATCAGAAAGATGTTATTCAGACTTTTAAATTAATACACGATCTAAATTGAAGGAGATATATTTCTACAATAAGTGCATGCATGAGCATCATTCAGCAGACAAATGCTTTAGTCCATAGTAAAACTCACATGGCAACGATGACAGAGCACCAGAAACGATTTCTGAATGGTGGTTTCCTCCACACTGGCTTGAGGCAGTACACAAAACTTGCCGAAGATGAAACTGTAAAAAAGAAAATGAAAGGACTTCATTGTGAGTTTGAGTAGATTTTGAGTGAGTAACTGCAAATATTTCACACAGATTCTGTTTACATTTGGTTAGTGCTCCTTGGGACCATGAAGAGCTCAATTACAAGATTCAGACCTACAGTTAACTAATAAGAAAAAAACAAAACAAAACAAAACAACAACACACAAGTATGGCAGCACCTTTGTCTGGTCTCCCCTTTCACTCTTCTTCATTCCCACACAAACACGCATTCCACTGTCAAACACTACCTTGCCCAACGAACTCCCATAAACATCATTAACCATCTTCCAAGTAGAACTAACCACAACATCTCACCTCCTTATCCTAATACAATGAAAGCATTATGTGATTGTTTGTACATATATTATCTGCATGATACACAAATAAAAACAATCATCCTCCCAACTCTCAAAGCATGCACTTCTCATTACATCCTCTCTTTCAGCTTTGTATCACACCATGACACCCAAAACATTAAAGTTGTCCATTTCAATTTTTTTTAAAGGAACCCTATGACCATGCTGTTTAAGGAGAGCACACCTTCCCTTCTGCAAGATGATGAAAATTTGCAAGGTCCTCAATCATACATCAAGGTTGAGAGGTATGTGGTGGGTAAAAACATCTTGTCTACGGATGTAGGTAATTGACGAGATTCAAACTTTAGACCTCTGACTGAACGTCAAGAGTGTTTTCCACTATGCCACATTAACCCCACAAACACAGGACGGTCAGTAGAAATCTCCTTTGTGAGAGAACTATGTACCTCAATAATTGGTAAATCCCACTTATTCAGGTGTAGCGGGTAGGGTGAAACCCCTCTGGAAGGTTACTAAGACACAAACATTGACAATTGGTGTGATTTATCACCCTGTCATCTTGGCAGATTAACCTGGTGAAGATTAGCCCTGAGTATACTCAGGCAGGTGTCTATGGGAATATGTTATAACAAAATCAGCTTATTCTCTGAGTGGGTTAACAAAAAGTATAGACAAGGCTCACTGTGTTCTGATAGGAAGAAAAGGTCAGTACTCTCTGCTGGCCCAAGGTCATTTACCTTGTAGGTTTATGAGACATTTGTGGGTGATAGATTCTGAGTGCAAATAAAGATTTGTGACTTACCAAGGAAGAGGATCAAAATGAAGGTTTGGATGTTTTGTGCTAGAACCAGATGAGAAGAAAACTCCTCACCAAGTCCGTTCCACTCTGATGTTGAGTTTCTGACCAAGAAACAAAAGAAAACAAGTAAACAAGCAGAGAGAGAGAATAAGACAGAGAAACCATGAAACAGTGAAAAAAGTGCATATATAAATACCACTAGTCCTGCAAAGAGAAATATTTTCCCATCTCTCACAAAGAAGATGAAGAGCCATGCAGATCAATTTGATGTTTTTTCTTCCAATACTGTGCAGAACCTCCTTGGAATAAAACCGCACAACTATTCATATCCACTCATTTTAATATAGATCTATTACAAGCTGTATTTTCCTTTGCTTATTTTAAATATCAAAATACTACAAGGTGAGCAAAGAGTGAAAGAATATAGACATTTTGTCATTTTGTCCAATAGTTATAACACTGGTATTATATGAGGAGAGAGAAGATACTGTGAAGCAAGAAATTTTCGCTTCGCGAATTGGAGCCTCTGGCCTTTTTCGCGGCATAAAACTTTGGCGGGTTACCACTAGCATTCAATTCATACAGTGCAGACAAGAACTTTTGTGTGTACCTTAATTTGGTAAATCTTGGCTTTCACAAGAGATGTGAAATTAAAATACACATGAAAATTTTTAGTTTTACAGTATGAGAGGGAGGGGAGTTCCCAAGGGCTAGAGGCGGAGCTAACCTGTTAAAGAGGATGAAATGACACCCCCCTGGGAGTGGGGTCGACTCCTGACAGAAGGCATACAGGGTGAGAGCATGGCACAGGACACAGATCACCACCGAACCAAGGAACTTGAAGACGAAGGAAAACCCAAACATGAGAACATGCTGTCAAGCGGGAGAGAAAACAGAGAGTAGGAAGAGAGGGTAAATCATCAAGAATGTTGCCTTTGATGTGGATATGGCACATTCAATATTTTTGACAGTACTTTCTGTTCCTACTATGACTTCATTCATATTAATCGTTCCTGAGTTGAGTTGTTTTCATTGCAGTGATTCACAAAATGCACTTCATTGATGCAGATAAACAATCATATGACTTTTCAGTGTTTTGAGTATCAAAATGGCTAAATACCAAAAACACTGAATAATCTGTGTTTATTTATGCCGAGAAAGAGTTATTTCCTAGTATCACCTGGAATGATTTTACTCATTGACATGCTCTAAGGGAGGCTTTATCTAAAGCAAACATCAGTCTCCATACACGTATCTTCAAAAACTTGTTAACACCCATCAATAGGTCAATATCAAGACTTTCTCCCCTCATGATCTCAATGGACATCTGTATTGAGTACCGAAATGTGATGTCACAGCCATTTGTTACCATGGAAACTAGTGCTAAACAATCCCACATAGCCCAAATACCTGTGAACACAACAGTTGCTAACCATGTTCAAAACAGAAGACTGTGACATCATCACTTTTGTACTCTATAAAGAGAATGGACAGTGCCCACTATTCTCTACCCTGGACAGTCCAGGGTACTCACATCCGTGTTCTTCTCCCTCAGGTTCTTGCCGGTGGCCTGGGTCATGACCTTTGACTGGCAGTTTGACCCCATGAGGGAGCTAGCCAGGAGTGGAAGTACGACAGCAGCCAGCCAGAGAACATGGCGGCCGCTGAGTGGGGGAGGCAGGAAGAGAAGTGTGGAGAGGAGCTGGACACCGCTCACTGCTAGCAGGCCCAGCAGCATGAAGTTGAAGCAGTTCACCATGCTGTTGCAGATACCCCTAGCCTGCAGAATGGAATGGTCCAGAATGCACATATTGCTATGGATTGACTATGGGATTGGTTGTACCATTTGATGCACAGAGGTGTATTATGGTCACTATCATCACAAGTGTTCTTACATGGCATGTGACATCTTTGGCAACATCTCACTGTGCTTTAGGAATTTAAAAACAGGTCACAAAAACAGTCAAGAGAGAGATAATGCTGTATGGTAATATTTTTATCAATGCCTTGTTTTCACTGAAATGAATTGACTGGAATTAAAGATGTTTTCAATTCTTTTGCTGTATCTGCATGTTTTCATTTCACACAAGGTAATTATAACCCATCCCCAAAATCAGTGGGTAGAATCCCCAAAACTATGTTTACCACAGACATAGGTACAGTTGGAGTGTGCAGTACTGCCAAAAGGGTCTTTGTGTACATTGATGATGTACCTCCAGCATTATATCTTTCTCGCGAAAGTGTCTGATAGATTCCATGGATCCATTCCTTGACTATACTGATGCATAAATGATCAGATCTCTAGGTGACCATGGCAGCCAGGGCAATGGTAATAAGTCTTTTAATGATTCATCATCAAAACTCAGAGAGAAAACATATGCTCCATTGAAAGTATTTCTGGAATCCAAACTACTTTTTTGGTTCACTGAAATGGACCATTATCTACAATGCACAGTCAATAGGCGCGGTCAGACTGGCAAAAGATCGCGATCTTTAAGATCTCAAAGTTTTGCTAGTATGACCACAAAACTTCCCGCGAAATTTCCCGCGAAACTTCTCGATCTGTGTGCGGGCGGTGCCTCCGAAGCGCGAGGCCATTGTCACGTACAGATGTGCATTGTTACGTCACAATCCCTAGCCGTCGGACGGCGCACTCTTGCTTGCGCGCGTACCAATGGCCCAAACTTCGCGATCTTAAACTTCTCGATCTTTTGCCAGTCTGACCGCGCCTATTGTCTCTTGATTGTCCTGTGGCTCCTTCATTAGGCCAAAAAAAAAAAATTGTTGCATTGGCGTAACATGAGATTTTCAAATAGGGTCGGTCGGGCGGATGTTTTTTTTTTTTTTTTTTTTTTTTTTTTTTTGCTACCTGCATTTTACGTGTAAAACTCGTGCTCAGCTCAGTAAACAGTTACAACTGCTGCAGCGAATGTGCTGTGTTCATCTATTCTACAAATCATTTATGAGGCCGATATTACTGGAATTATACCCCTTCACAGAATTTAAAGATGTTGAAATCCCTATCCTGAATGTTTTCACTTCATATTTTACTATTTTGACTTAGATAAGATAGATGCAAATTGACCCATATGTACGATCTTTTCATCGCACACGGCGATCTCTATTACAGTCCCACATATACAGATTCGTGTAAGTTCTCCACACAAGAAACCTATGGCAAAACTGTGCACAATACATCGCAGTCTGAATGCTACGTATACACTGAATAAATCTTGTTAGAGTACGTGTCCGTGTTGGAAACAGATGACGTACTGATCAAGGAAGGCTTATGCGAGGCGCTAGATCTCTCCCTCGTACATCCGATATCCCCAGAGCCGTTTCCACTTCCGGGTTTGTGCGATCGCGATCGCAATCAACAAGATATTTGATATCGATAGCAAAAAAAAATAATAAAAAAACATGGGGTCGGCGGAATTTTTAGGGTCGGGCGGGTTACGCCAATGCAACAATTTTTTTTTTTTGGCCTTACCAAACAGAAATTAGGAAGATGGGCAGAAAACTATGGAATACTGTAAAAGTGAATATTTTCGTGCGACCAATTTTTCATGCTCGGCTGGGTAAGATGAGTTTCGCATGTTTTTAATTCCATGAAATCAAGACATCAACTATTCAAACATTTGGCAGGCAAAAACATTTGCATACTTTTATTTTTGCACTAGTTTCTGGTTGTGCCAAATGCGCAAAAATTTCAACACTGCAAAAATTTCCACTTTTACAGATTACGAAAGAATAATTACACTGAAGAAAACTGACAGCACACAAATGAGGTTTGGAAGAAGACTGGTAGCTGACCTCTTTTATGATTGCCACCAGGCTGATGTTATCAGAGCGATGGAAGGAGAGAGAGCAGGGCAGACTGGTGAGCAGTGAAGTCACCTCCATCGGAGACTGGACCTGGGCTGAAGCCGTCCAGTTTGGTGTGGGCTTGGACATGGCCTCCTCGTTGCTCATGCACACGTGTGGTGGGAAGGGCTCCAGACCAATGCTGTGTGGAAGGACAGAGAGGTAATGGTCACTATACATTTGGTCCACTAACAATGAATAGGACTATGATGGCGCAATGGTAGCCTTACATAGCTCAGCGCAATATACCTTTTATTCTAATTTGTATCAACAAGATGCCGTAACAAAAGTATGAGCCATAACTTCAGTTTATCGCATCCTCATTTTTAACCCGTTGAGGATGGTTTGAGTTTGCTACAACACGCATTTCCCATAGACACTTGCCCGAGTATACTCGGGACTCGTCCTCAACAGGTTAAGGGAGAAACAAGCCTTGTACAACCTAATCAACATCCATTGGTTTGTACATACAAACTATTTTCTTCTATAGTCTACAATCCAGCTACTTTCAGTTTACAGAGACAAGAACTGCTTCTTTACTACAACTTTCATACTATTTACCATAAATGATACAATGTCTCCTTTGGAGAGCAAACTTCAATGAGAGAAATTCAGACCTCAAACTTACAGTAGGTGATGACACTATCACTTAATCTTATTCACATCTGAGATTGTGACAAATATTTCTCTCGAATGTTTTACCTGAAGACCAGAAAGAATTGTAGATATGAAGAGTTTGTTTGCAAAAACCGATAAGTCCATTTTTGCCAAATGGAGATATTTGCGATTAAAGGTCAAGAAAAATAAAGAGAATAATAAGAAATTTTTTGCTTCTTTTGACCATAACTTCAAAATTATACCTTTATATGTAGCGACCAATATATCATTTAAAAGGTATTATTTTGTACATTATGACAAAGATCGTATTTCAAAATCTTCAAAAATGGACTTATCGGTTTTTGCAAACAAACCCTTCATATTCACTGACTTTCATATCTCTGGTCTGATTCTAGTGAGACTTTTCAGTGATCTGTTTCAGTGCTGATTTTACTCCAACAGAGTAGAGTTTCAGCTGGAGATGAGCTGCTTATTGAAACTCACCTGATGTCAGCCTGAGCAAAGATGGGAGCGTTGGTAAGGTTCAGACTACTCCCCAAGCAGCACACCACCTCCCCGTATTCCTGCATGATTTGGATCATCTCTCGGGTGGCTGGAAGGCAAATTTGGGCAGGTACAGAGAATAGGCATAGATTCGTGAACATATCATCTATTACTTCAATAGTACTCAAGGAATAAATACAAACATAAGGGATGAGGACTAAAGTTCAGTTGCTGAACACATATTTGATTTGGTAAATGGTAAATCAATATGTTTGTTTCATCAATTCTACTATTAGTGTACTTTTAGAAGTTGTGTATATATACACACTCAGGTTGCAATGTCATTGCATGTGCTGTTGAATATTTCGAAGTAGTTTTTTTATTCTTTGTATTTCAGAAGTAGTCTGATTATCACAAAACAAAGGAAATGATGCATCATAAATGCAATGTAAATATTGTATACTGCCTCAAGGCTGAACCACTGCTAACTTTGAAGAAAAGAAAGGAAATAAATCTATTCCCAAAGGACAGAATAAAGAAATAAAGGAATCGACAAACTCACTTTCAGGTGTGACATCTGTAAAGAGTGGAACAAGGAGAGGGACGTTGTCAATGTTCTCCAGGTGAGGTCGGATGTTTGAAATTCCTCGAGGGAGCTTTGCCTGATAGAATGAAGGAAGACCATAGTAGTTTTATTACAGGTCCTTGGGGGAACAATTTAAAATCTCATGATGTCTTTAGACTACAAGTGTGTTTTCATCCTCACATACAAGTGTGTACCTCCCATTCACAATCCATCACAACATCTTGCATAAACAAACTGGTGATGAATGTGTATCCTACTGAGTTTTGAAGATTCAGAAAACAGGATTGTAGCCGATCCAGGCACTGGTATATTGAAGCCATGCCTCTCATTGCCTTATGACGACAAAGACATGCAATAATCAACAAATAAATTGTAATAAAAAGCTGCATAAAGAAAATGGTATAATAGAATAGTGTAGAAACTTCCTTCAACAAAAAGAAACATTAGGATTGAAGAAGATGAATTGATTTTTTATGCATGAGAGGAGTCAGCTCACCCTGTTTGAGATATCAAATCCTCCGGCTGTTTCACTCTCAGTCAGGTGACTAAGGGTGTCTGTCTCAGCAACAGAGACGTCACTGTTAAATGTCTGTGTCTCTGAGATCTGCCTCCTGCGATTGGACAGGTCCACCTGGTCAACGGCCGAGCCGGACAATGACCGACCCAAGAGGGCATCACTCTCCTTGGCATCCTCCGAGTTGTTGCCGTTGGGAGCGGGGGATGTTGGGGAGGTGCTACGGGATACCCTCTGGGATCCGGGGAGAGAGGAGCTGGAGACATCTGACATCAGTCTCTGGCTTCCACCACTCTCTCTTCGGGATTCAATGGCCTTTCTTGATTTTGCTGCATCATCCGCTGACATGGCGTCCTCTGAGTTCTGCACCTGCCTCTCCTGAGATTGGTTAGGCTTCTCCTTGTGGCTGGAAGATGCTCCCTTTGGCTTCAGGAGCAGACGGTGGACTGCTTCATCGTCATCATCATCTTCATCTTCATCCTCGTCCTCATTGGCATCCTCCGTGTCTGCATCCCTACTGCAAGGTCTGTTCAGTTGCTGGGCTGAGGACGTTCTCATCACGATGGCCTCATCTTTTTCCTCACCTCCATCACCCTCACTGCTCATCTTTCCAGCTTTGCCAGGTTGCTCAGCAACCGCATCCCTTTCGGGTGATGCTTTGTCCTTGGGGGTCAGTTCTTCCATTTCCAGCTCTATAGCTTCTACACGATCCTCAAAGTGGACACGCTGAGGTTCAACATCAATTGTGACCTGAAGAGGATTGCATAGAAAAGTGATACAGATGAGCATGAGAAGACATAAATGTGATATAAATGCACTACTGTTAAGTCTCTACACATCAAACTATCAAAATATAACAAGGATTAAACAATATTTCTTCATTTTTTTTCCAAAAAGTGTACATTCCCTCGACTTGATCTTGACTATGATAAAGGTACCATTATTTAATTTCCCTAGCCTTGTGAAGGATAAGTAAGTGTTCTATCATCATGCTTGAAAACTGAAAGTATTTGCAAGTTTCTTTATATTTCTATAATTTGTTCTATCACTGTGGCATCACATATTTTGTAGCCTTCTCCTCCAGTGATGATGGTTCATAAATATAACAAAAACTTCAGAAAAACATTTTAACAAATAACCTGATTTTTCCACAAACTTCATTGATGTATTCTACTAGTATTTCTGCTTTCACTGAATCTAAATATATATTTGAATTATATTCCCACTTATTCAGCCAGTAAAGTTTTCAAACCTGCATTTCCTCAGAAGAGCGGGGAGAGAGTTCTGGTCCGTCAGTCTTGGACGACACAAGTATCTCCCCATTGTCACTCAGTCTGTTGCTCATCTCACCGTCCGTGATGGTGTTGTCATGACAACTGCTGCTGTGGCTGGAGTACTGGCGGCTGACGGGGGCGTTACCATGGTGAGCGGTGTGGGAGGAGGATGTTGAGGAGGGAGGCACCGTGCCGTCCTGCTGGAGGAGTGAGATGTGGCAGTTCCATCCCGCCTCCAGACCCATCTTCTCTGAGAATACCTGATGGCAGATAACAGAATTCATTGAAATAAAATCTAATCTATTCTACTCATGTAAGGGTTTCCCAGGAAAAGCATTTCATCCTTTGTGTATATGGTTTATCTTATTGATTCTACAATTTCTCTTCTGTATTTTTCAGTTAGTTGTACTGAATAAGACATATATTTTGTATAACACATAGCTGTAAAAAAAGATGAATTTCCTGTTATGGGAAATTATATCAACTTCTTTATATGATATTAATATATACATTACATTGATATTCAGTTTAGATAGCTGATTGAGAAACTCCATTTTATATTGCACTAATTACCATAGAAGTGATCACCACAAACTAAGAATTAAGACTAGTCAACACTGAAACTGAACACTTCTGAATCAAGGTATAAATTTTGCTGCACTAAGGTTGCACTTCTGAAAAGTTCTGAAGAAAGTCACATCATTTTATCAAACTCTGAGCCAATTAACTGATTTCCCTGACATAAAATATCTTGGAATCACACGAAAGCTCTCAAACAAGCATTTACTCTCTGACGTAGAGCTGGCGCAGATAAATTGCACCTTACTAAGATTTTTTGGAGGTGGTATCACATCCCTATCAAAACTCCTCTATCATCATAAATTTGTGAAAGTTCTAGTTTTACACATGACACTGACCCTGCTGCGGAGCTCCTGGTCCCGTGAGAAGTGTACAAAACGAATGCAGGCATTGTCCAGCTGCTCGATGAGAGAGACAATGTCCGGCTTGGCCTGGTAATTGCTGGTCACCATGCCGATGAAGATCTGACCACACTGTGACCTGACATCGCGTTTACAGGAAAACAAATAAATGAGCCCCATCAACCCATTGAAAACTAGTCCCGAGTAAACTTAGGCAGGTGTCTATGGGAAATACGTGTTATAGCAAAATCAGTCCGTCCTCAACGGGTTCAGGATCAAGTAGTTTGACAGACTTTAAAAAATTGATAAGTGAATTTCCCACCATAAACCAAAGAAAAGAATTACCAGTTCAGGAAAACATCCCGATTCCTACATATACAAGGTATCAATCTTTATGGGAACATTTTGAGCATGATGGTCCTCTCTGCTCTAGCTTGTCAATGGGTATCTGGTAGCAAAGCTGAATCCTGTCTTGATTAGTTTTGTTAACCCATTAACTGCAAAACAATGGAATGGATGCTTCCCTGAGTTTTAGATGACAGACCATTCTGGTCACCACGGGCCCGTTTCATAAAACTTGTCATCAGTGACAAGTTGTTATAGATGTGACAAGCTACTGAAATCCTTGCATCTGATTGGCTGAAAGCAAATTTGTCATAGAAATGTGGCAGTTGTCACTGATGACAAGTTTTATGAAACGGGCCCCAGGTCTATGCAAGTTCAATCTCTGTTTGAACATGAATTTCATAAATTTTAAAGTCGGACAAACATATGCGTCATCCTGATTTGAAAATGCATTGCCTAACCAGCTGAGAAAAATGAAAGGTACTTTGTACAAAGGTGCACATGAACTAATTACAAACTGGCTTATAAAGATGTACCTGTAACACTCTTCTGCATTTCTAATGCTGCCCAGTTTGTTCATAGCAGAGTCTAAGCTGTGATATTTCCTCGTCCGCTTCACTTCAGAGATGGAGCCTTCTCGGCTGGTATCTACATCCCATGAAGATCTGTGAGGAGGGAACATCGTTGAAAGTCTTTACATTTTTTTTAAAATATATATTAAGAATATAACATAGTTTAATACTGCAAAAAGATATCAGGATCAAATGAATGCTGTGAGGTTTAGTCATTCTAAACAATGCTATAGTATTGTGTTTTGTGGGTTGAAAGGGTAAAAATGTCACATAAATCATAAGATTTCAAATGTCATCACCAGTATTCCCACTGTCATCAGATTTATCATCATCATCTTGTTCATAGCCAATTATTGATAGCCAAAGTAATCTTGTAAATAACCATCAACTGTTCAAGATCCACAGCAAATGCCATCACAACAATCACCATTGTAGGTTTCAAACATCATCCTCACCATCAATAGATCATCATTGCTGTCATCATCATATTCAGTATCAAGACTACATTTTGTACCATCATCATCGCCATCGCCACCGCCATCACCATCACAATCATATTCAGTATTCAAGATTATCATCATCATCATCCTCATTGCGTCATCATTATCGCCACATAATGACCTCAAGAGAGAGAGCCTTCCTGTCCCTTGATCAAAGCCATGTGATCACAAACACTATAATGTCCTACATCTGTGTCAACAGAAGTGTGACATCATAGCCATTCGTCGCCATGGAAACCTCACGTAACCCAAATATCTGTGAACACAACCGATGCTAACCATGCTCGTAGCCTGTTTCAACTCACTGCCCAGACTTCTACAAACTGAGGTATTCTGTGTGGAACCAGTAATAGACTACAACAAAAGACCGTGATATCATCACTTGGGTACTCTAGTGAGTGTCAGGTTTGTGTCACCTATTCCCTTGACATATTAATCCAGTATCAATCTGTGCTGGAGTCATCTGTGACTCTCACCTGACCAAACCAGGAATCTCGGCCGATGGTTGAGATGGAGGTTCTTTCTGGTTGCCCGGTAACTCGATGTACTGGTCACCAAGACGACTGTCTATGGACTCTGCCATTGGTTGGTAGGCGAAGGAAGTGCAGTACGAGGAGAGAGTGGCCCTCTGGTAGAAGTCCAAGATCTTTTTCCTGTCATTCCAACATCAATGACAATCTCAATGAAAACATACATTATACATACAATAGATCCTTTTAACAATGCTGTTTACAGACTATATTAGGTTTTTAATGAAAGCACTCTATACCAATGAGACAGTTTAAAAGCCTTCATATGTATTCTCTTTTCTTGATTTGATATAAACTTGCTTTAAACTAAACAGTAGTTTCAGTTCTTAATCTTCCAATAAAAACATGAAGTTTGTATTCATGAAATATGAAGTTTAAAAATTCATAAAAATGTAAGGCTATCTATGCAAAGTACACTGAGTGACACATCCTTACTGTCACAGAATGACTTTTGGCATTAATGAAGCGGGGAAAAAAAGTACAGTTGAACCTCTATTATCCGGCCTCCCTTTATCCGGATCTCTCTATTATACGGACGCAATCTCGCCGTGATTTTTTTTTTTTTATAATTACGGGAGGAAAGGGGGATTCCCAACTCCTTGAGAACTCCTACACAAACACACATGAATTACATATTACTTCCAACATGATTAACATACATCAAATTTCCTTCCAAATTGCTCACATCCCCAAACATCCCCAAATGTAACAATGAAAAGGTTGCAGTATACACATTACTACATGTGGTACTACAATGGGCTACATCAGTACATGTGTATGTACATGTATAAAGCATCGAGTCTCCCATATCCGGCCAAATCCCTTATCCGGATGAGCCCCGGTCCCGACTTGTCCAGATACGAGAGGTTCAACTGTACATGGAAATCAATGTCTGCCGGATGTTTTTCTTTAACCCTAAAAGGGCCGGGGGGGGGGGGGCGGCGGAATCCGCCCCCCCCCTCGACGTTTCGCACTATAATTCTGTAACTCGAGAAGGCCTCATCGCGAGGCTTCTTGACTTTGTTTGTTCAAGTCTCACGCAACTTTTGAGACCAAATTTGCGACGTCCGCGCATACTTTTGCGAAGCCACGCCCATTTTTGTAACGGAATGTCGCCCCAAAACGGGCACAATTTTGTGATTTTGTGTACATTTCCTATGGAAAACAGTGCTCTGTCATGAAAGTCATAAAAACCTAATTATTTTTACAATTGATCACTTTCATTGATTAGTTTTGTGCTAATCATGGTAGAAAAGAGGTCAGTGACAATTTCCAATGAAAAAACAAAGAAAAAACAAAAGTTGAAAAACAAAGAAATACATAAGAAATTCTGAAAACAATAAAATACATAAGAATTGAAATGAATCTTGGAAGTTTTTGTGATGTACAATTGTTGAATATGCTAAAACAGATTTACAAATCAAAAATTAGACTCTCAATGCTTTTAATTAGGGTAAAATATGATTTTGAGCTTAATTTGCATAATTAATTAATTAAAATTAGAAATTGACTGTTTCAAAAAATCTTATGACACAATCTTGTAGATTATGATGCGGGTCTCAGGCATGCAAAATTTCATCGCGATCACACCACCGATGGCCGAGATCTCGGGGGGGGGGGGGGGGGGGGGGGGGGCAGAATCCATCCCCCCCAGTCTGAGCATAGCCAAAAAAGCCCAGCCCCTTTAGGGTTAAATGGAACAGATCTATATATATATTTTTTTAGGGTTTATAAAACAAATAATGGGTAAATATCAGACCTTTCATTATCAGTCAGGGAATAGAGGTCAATGCCATCCCAGAATTCAGTGCAGAGGTCAATCAAAAGGTCAGCTGTGCCTTGTGTCAGGAGTTGAGCTGTACCTGGGGGCAAATGGGATAGTGTAAAATAATTAGTGGCTGGCAATATCGTGGCAAGACTGTAAGAGCAACTTCTAACACTCCCCTTGCAAAGAGAAAATCCCTTTTTATAATCACCACCTTAATTAAATGGTTTGCTCATTCAAAAAGATAAGGATGGAGTTTGATTTGGACAAAATACTCTTCTGCCCAACAGAGCCTTATACAGTAGCCCATAAATCTAAAAGCAACAAATGATTCTTAAAACATGATGATGGTAACAACGGAAAAAATATCAACTTTACAGAACATTTTTGCTGTATCTCTTTTAAATTTCACATTGTGATTCATGAATCTACGATGTACTGTGCAATTCTCAGGGCATTTCCTTTCTTCTATATTTCCATCTGTTTATCATTCCTAATTACTAACTTGATAGTGATAGGTTTATTTTTAATACAAGAACACATTTACTCATCAAAACACAACATATCAGAGATGATGAGGAGAGTGAGGTACAATTTGCCAACCTCACAAATCCTTGAAATTTGAACAAATACAAAAAACATATTCCTGCTTTCAGACATGAGACAACACCATGTTTCTAGAAATAATCAACTTCCTTGTGAGTACCACTTTTTGATCTACTTGAACGCTCATCATGTAAACAGGTGTGTACAGTCCAACCTGCTACAAAAGTAATCACCTATCTCGAAAGATTCCCTTGTTCATGCATAGTAGGACACAGGACTTTGTATCTGTGCAAAGCTTGTGTGGAACCACAAACAATTTACTGCAGTTTCCGACTGCCCAAAATGGTGTAAAATTTGCATGATTGGATCCAGAGGATTGTATGTACATCTCCAGCGTTTGGCTCATAATCCTAGTAACAAACTGTGTACAGCTTTATAAGCAGCACACATGTAAAGGAAGAATCTCGCTTGACTGGGGTTGACTTTACCGATGAGCATACTCTTCAGCGTACATAATCGCTGACCAGCAATTCTATTCTAGCAGGTATGTGCTAGTTGTGGTGTTTTTTAATAAACAGCAGTGGACAGAGAATTAAGATCAATTAATTGCAACTGATTGACAAATTGCCCTACATTATAGTAAATAAGCACTGGATTGACCAGTGTTTTAGTAGTAGCCATGATAAAAAGAAATAGAAAATCATGGGCGTACGTACTTAAGCAGGATTTGAACCTATGAACTCCTGATCGGCGAACACGTTCGAATCCTGCTCGAGTACGTACGCTCATGATTTCTTTTATCATGGCTACTACTAAAACAATGATCACTTCAGCGCTTATTTACGTTGATGTAGGGCAATTTGTCAATCGGTTGCAATGAAAACAACTCGACGAATGAATTTCATGAATGTGAAGATCAACTAAATTGAAGAACCATAATATCTGATGACCGACTCCCTTAAATGTGCTGTGTTTGTAAAGACAGCTCTTTCTAACTCCCTTTGAGGAGTCACTACAGAAATGTTTCACTGTATCTATGATACAAAGCAATTTGATACTGTTATTAGAAATGTCAACTCAAAGCTAATCCCAAGAGGTAACGTCTAACCCCCATCCTACTCCTCACACCCTAAAGATGATGGGTGCTACTCTGACTACAAACCTGCAGCAGACTGTTTGACCAAGACTGACAGAGAGTGGGGAGCTGGGATCCGCTTCTTGATGAAGGAGCGAGACCGGGCCAGACGTCTTCCTCCTGCTTCATCGTCTCCATCACTCTGAATAAACACAATACATGTCATTTTCAATTGATTCCAACTGCGTCCACTTCATGTCCACTTTTCACACAACAACTCACCCTAAATAAAGCACTTTTCCCTTGTGTTTTACTTTGATAAAGTTATCAACATTAAGAGAGGAACTCCTTGTTTGATTTTCCTCTGGATGGCAGAGTCTTGTCGCATTAATCTCATACAAATAAATCATAAAATTTTCAACATGTATCAGAACAAATCACTGGCCTGGCCTAAACCCATCATGCAGAACCATCTCATCAGATTTACTCAACGAGACATGCATTTGCCAAGTATTAAACACTTGCAAAAAAGAAAAAAGAAAAAAAAAAGAAGATATCTAGTTGCCCTTGTCAGTCTTTACATTAGCATTGGTTGCTTGACAAAACTCTGCGTATTTAGAGAGGAAATACAGATAGTCTAAAGTGACGTACCGGTAGTTTGTAAAGAGCCAGTTTTTGTCTGAGCTCATAAGCCTCTGTAGCCTGCTTGGTGAAGCCCATTACTTGAGCAAGCTGACACAGACACCTGTAACATAGAGAATCAATACAGACGGGTTTAGTTTACAGCAGTATGAACAACCAGGCATTCAGACTGAACTGTCAAACATTACAAGACAGACAGGTGAATCTGACTGACATCACAGTCATCAAAATGGCATGAATCGCGATACACTTGACGGGTGTTGATAGTGCAAAGGTTTGATCATTTATTTAAATGCAGTAGATGCTGCATACATTCTGGCAAAATGAAAAAAACAGGTAACAACAACAACAACAACAACAACAACAACTATAACAACTACAGCAGCAACAACAACAACAACAAGGAAAAGGAGGAGGAGGAGGAGGAGGAGGAGGAGGAGGAGGAGGAGGAGGATGGGAAAAGGACCACTGAAAGAAAAGAAGATACATACAATAAGCAGAGGCTTATCAAAAGGCAATGATGAACCTCTGCAAGGGAGGCAGTGAGTAGTATAGTCACCGCTTTTACATATACCTGCCTTGATTCATGCATCAAATATTGTATATGCCATATATTTTAAAATAGTGAGTCTAATATTTCGCAAATCGGGACTTCCTGACAATTTCGTGAATGGTTGAATTCGCAATTGTGGAGTACAGTCCGGAATGGAGAAATGTATGTGTGCATGTCACATTCATGTCGGGATGAGAATTAATATTTTTGTGTGTTTTTAATTTTGTGAATGGCACCCAACTCATGATATTCGCGAAAATAAAAATCTCACAAAATATTCAACATATACAGTAAACTTTTACCACATATACACAGTGTGCATGATGAATGCAGTGTTACTCTTACCTCCTCTGGGACACATGGGTGAAATGCTTGCAATCTTCCCCATTGACACTGGTGTATATGTGGTCCATAAAGGTGCTGAATGTCTCTACAGTATTGGGGTTACACGTGTTCATCAGGATGGTGAGGCCCTGTTCAAAGAAAAAACAAAACAGGGTGTTAGGTGTAGTGTAGGATTCCTTCAAACACTAAAAGTGCCCAATGTACATGTACATGTACATAGGTCAGAATGTGGTTTGTTTGATTTTTTATAGTAGCATCAAACCATAACCTTGAACAAAACGACATTTTGCTGTAGGGACAAATAGAGGCACAGGCAGAAAAACATTTGTAAATACGTTACACCAGGTACATTGCAGATACTGGTAATAACAATAAACATGTGGTATGAATTCTTCATATTCCTGCTTAAATTTATTCAATGATAATAATATCCTCACTGGATTTATTTCATGAGCACAAGTCAAAGCAAATTTCACCGAAAGGAAACCATTGTGGGTCAGTAGATCAGAGACCACGGTATTTCAATCTTAAAGGGAAGGTAAACCCAAAGAACAATGTGGATTGAGTGAAAGCAGCAACATTAGTAGAACACATCAGTGAAAGTTTGAGGAAAATCGGACAATCGATGCAAAAGTTATGAATTTTTAAAGTTTTGGTGTTGGAACCGCTGGAGGAGGAGACTACTAGAGGATATGACGTATGAGTGGACAACAATACAAAGAAAATATAAAGGAAATTTAACAAAAATTCACTTTTCTAGAATTATGAAAGAGCAATGGACCAACCGCTTTCAGAAAGCAGGGGTAATAATTGCTACCCTTAACATATGTCAACATCAAGTTGATGGAATTTGTAATTTTCATGAAAAATTGATTTTTGCAGAATTTTCTTTATATTTTCTTGGTATTGTTGTCCACTCATACGTCATAACCTCTAGTAGTCTCGTCATCCAGCGGTTCCAACATCAAAACTTTAAAAATTCATAACTTTTGCATCGATTGTCCGATTTTCTTCAAACTTTCACTGATGTGTTTTACTAATGTTGTTGCTTTCACTCAATCCACATTGCTCTTGGGGTTTATCTTCCCTTTAAGGTCTCTGGTTCAAGTCCACTGGCAGATACAGTTAGGATTATTGGTAAGGCACTTAATCCTCACAGTTAATCCTCCCTAGGGGATCAAAAGTCAACAGTATCTTGGCAAGTTACCCATAAGCATGGAAGTACTCCATTGGTGGTGACATTCAATAAATTCAAAATACACACACGCACACACCAGAACTATCAGAGAAACTGGTTGAATTGAGGTAAATCATCTGTCTAGACTTACCATAGGTTTGAGTGAACTAATGTGCCTCTCCCAGTTGGTTTCATCAAACTCCACTCCAACGAGACTCTGTGATAGATAAAAATATGGAAACAATTTGATGCTATCATTGAAATGAACCCTCTTGAAACACATACCTTGGTAAGATTAGATTATGTCATTAGGAGTTTACCATTAAAACTGCCTATATCAAGACTACTTTTTTATTTCTTAATACAAATCTCATAAGACATGACATTCAACTCAATTCAATAAAGTTTACAATAGGTCACAGAGATATCAACATCAAAACTTAGCAAAAAAAAATAAGAGTGTAAAACAAAGACCCTCTTAACACTCCTTTCTTACCCCCACCCCATAGAAAGGGGGGGGGGGGGAGAGCTTTCTTGATTTTTCAGTTGAATACCAAAAGCATACATGGCACATGAACTTACAGCAGAGTTTTGAGAAAGAGTCAGAACCTCTGGGTGGTGTTCTGGATAATAGTCTGTGGGGGAAAAAAAAAGAAGGATCATTGTAAACATGGAGTAAAAATGACAGCTTCATTCTCACTGTGTCATAGATATGTGTTTCCACAGAAATCCCTCAGTAAACCAAGAACGGACAATAAGTATGGACTATTGATAAAGCTAGTCAACACAATTTAGAACTTGAAGTGACACAATGCCCTACTTGTATGTCCCAGTAAACATGCAGCATGTTAAACATTTCAACAGCTTAGCCATCCTTCACCCTTTATATGCCAAGGCATCTTTTAAGCATTCAGTAATCTCTGCAAAATTCAACTCGGTTTTACAGTTAGCAAGACCACTCACTCTGGTGTGGCTATGTGCCTCAGTCCAACATGAAGGCCAAGGTAACATGATAGTGATATGATGTTTGGGGGAATTAGGATTCTATATTCATCAACAAGTAGCTCCCAGATATGTGTACCAACCAGCGACCAATGCACTCCACCATTTGTGCCAATTCTCCCTATCGCATATAGCCGATATCAAGCGATATCACCTCGCGATACCGATATCTTATCGATCACGCTTGGGATGTACACTTCCGGTTTTGTGGTTATACCCACATCACGTCCTTCATCTATGGATATTTTCCATAATTTCGTTGTTATGCATCATCGGCCCAGCATTGAGTCGCTTCGCAAAAGAATCCTATTCATCAAATGTACAGTTACAGATTAGACAATAACTCTATTATTCTACAGATTTTGATACGATCTGTGAATACTAGTACTTCGGCATTCAACATGCATGAGAGCATACATTTACACATCGCGCATTCATAACCGGAAGTTTATATCTCAAGAATTAAAGGTAAAAAAATTTCAGAGAGCCACACACGTTCAGATTCGGAGAGCTATATGCGATAGGGAGAATTGGCGAACAAAGCAAGCAAGGGTTAGTTATCTTCAGTCAAGAAAGAGAAGAGAAGACCAACCCTCTTTGTCCAGATTGTGACCTCTCTGCTTGGACAGTCCTCCCCTCTGACCCTTCTCTCCCATCACAGCCTCATCAGAGCCAAAGACTGAACCTCCACTGCTGACACTGTCCGTGTCATCATCAGACAAGCTGCTCATGAAGAAAACTTTCTCTGGGGTGGGGTCTGGGGTGGAGAGGATCCCCCTCTTGTCTACACAGCACAAGGACTGCAGGGGGTGGGGTACATCAAAACAGATAATAAGACACCTAGAGCAATTAGACTGCTGAGCACAGTCAGTTGGGTCCCATCAAGCAATAACTATGTCTGTGGTATGCACAATGTAATTCACACATGTTTTAATAATGCTCACTAATACATATTGTATTATACATATTGTACAGTGACCTCTGACCTTGACATTGGACCTATCACTTCTAACCTGTTCATCAAAGTTCACTGTAATTGCTAATGTATTTCTGCAATGTCCAAACAACTTTACGTGGTCACTGGACATTAACAGCTGTAAGAAATGACTGAACTTGGTATTTTTGCAAATGTAACAATGACCTTGACCACAATCACTTCATGGAAATGACTACCTATTTATTTCCTATTTTCCCTACCAAATTAAAGAACAATCACATTGTGTGACAAGTCAAAGCTGCAAATTGTATCTGTGTCATCTGTTTTGCAAGGAATCATCCAAGCTGACACATGGATGGCAGAAGACCATAAGTGAGGTAAACCTTAACATAGTGGAGAAAAAAATAAAACTATTTAAATAGTATAATCCACAGACATGCCAACATGGAAATAGAAAAAAAAAAGCAACAACAAAAACTGACCCCATTCCAGTCATACTAACTGATATTCAGCTTTTTAGAAGACTGCCACTAAAGACTTTCATACTCACAGTGACTGATCCAAGACCCTGGAGTATATTCCCTGTTCTTGGTAAGTGTGGAGAGGACCCAAGGAAGCTGGTTTTGAAGCTTTGCCATATCGGTAACCATGGCAACTGTTCATCCTACATAGAACATTCAAAAGCAAGACAATATCGACACATCTTTACACATATGTACAGGTAATGATGTGATGATATTTTGACAGCACGAGCTTCTACAGAATAGTGTTCCAGTTATTTGGCATTTGAATAAAACTTCCCTTGAATGTAAGAAAATTCAAACATTGTACTTGGGTACTCTGGTTACCAGTAATTGCATAAGATCTATTATCTTTGCAACTGATTGACAAATTGCCCTACATCAATGTAAAATCAGTTGCAATGAAAACATCTCAACGGAAGAATTTCTTGAATTTGAAAGATCTATTCTCACTGACCCTATGTAAATAACGGAAAGCGGTCTTGCACCGGTACTGCTTTCATATTATGCAAATATATCAGCCTCAAAACCAAGAAAATTTTGATTATGTTATTGCTCATATCTTTGTTCAGTGACAAACTCTTGAGAACATACTTCTAAGTTCTTGTATCCCCCATGTTTTTGCACAATCTGTATAATTGCTACAACAGAAAGGGTCTTACATACACAATGATTATCAAAAACAGAGATATGGTGAATGGTCTGTGTTTGTTGATCAGACAAGCTGCATCAACATACAAACTAGGGTATCAACATCTTACATTTCAATAATAGTGACAGACACTTACCAGGATGGGTGTGCCACCATCACTGTCTTCAAACTCCCTTTCAGACGTATCAATCTGCGTGGTATGAGTCACATCAAACAGTCATAGTTCTCGTTGGGTCAAAGATATTAGGCATGGCCAGACATTCACTTTTTCCATCACTTGCCCATTGGACAAGTAACATTATCTGATTTCTAAATTTTACTTGCCAAAAAGAATCAAGCACTTGCCCGTGAATAGCATCAATGTATTAATTGACTTGAGCAGCTTCTGATCAAAATACAAAATATTACTTGTCGTTAGGGTAAGAAATCGACTTTAAAAAACCCTGAATCCCCATCTCAACCAACTACCTCCCCCCCCCCCCCCCCACATAAAAAAAAGAAAGAGAAAGGTCATAAACCTGAGTGTTGTGGATGAGTCCTTCAAATGAGATTGAAAAGTATTCTTAACCCGTTGAGGACGGACTGATTTTGCTACAACACGCATTTCCCACCCCCGAGTATACTCGGGACTCATCCTCAATGGGTAAAGTGAAGGGACAACGTGAGCAAAAGATCACTCTCCACAAAACTTGGTCTGAATAACAGGACAATGCCAAGGATCTTTCTGAGCAAATCTGACATTGGGGGAGGGAACATACGCCTATCAGTGTAGTATGACAGAGTGTGTTAGTAGGTCTGTTATCACCTTGAGTCGCTTAGACTTGTGGAAGAGAGTGATGATCCTGCCACAGCCGTAGTGATTGAGGGCGATCCACATGAGGGGTAAACTGATTGGTAGGAAGGGTAGAACGGTGTGCACCTGATGAGGAAGGATTGGATGGAGAGATGAGAGACATCATACCTTTTTGAGATTGCATTACAACAACTATATCAGGTGGAAGGACAAAATTAAAACCAATGCCATGCTAACTTTTCCTTCTACACACTACTACAACACACTACCATGTGCACTTGTGAAATCTCACTAGTACATATTTCATACTAAAGCGGTTTCTCATTATCTCACCAAAAAATGATAGAAACCTGAAGATGGGTCTCAACCACAACTATACCATCCCTTTACATAATATACACAATAGATATATGAGACTAAACATGCACAAATAAAATGTTGCAATGGTATTCTAATTTCTATTATGCTGTTACATTATTCACTGTTTTCCTTTGTTGTGGTTGTTGTTTGATTAACTTAAATAAAGTGATGATGATTTTTTTTATAAAATGATTATGAAACATGTGAATATTACACACAAGCAAAGATTGATCAGCAAACTCACAGGAATGGCAAAGAAGAGGGTTGCCCAGTGGCCCATGTCAGATTCCAAGACGAAGTATCGGATCACATTGATTGTAAATGAGAGCACCTGTGATAAAGAGATACATTGAACAGTGTTTCATAACCTTATAATATGCAGATGGCTGAAAGGCGCATCAGCTTTAATATCACAAAGAAATGTCTTTATGCAATTTTGAACAATGGGGAAACTAAACACCTGTTTTGAATATGAAGAGTCACCACTGTCCATTGAAGCTATGACAAACAATGCAAACATAATTGATACCATAGTACATTTGCAAAGATCAGATACATATCTCACCTGGGAATGTAAAAATGTTTAGAGGAAGATATTACTCAGCAATCTTTCCCTAGACATTTTTGTATCTACCGGTAATAAAACTCAGTCTGTTGGTTGTAGTAGTGCCTGGCAAGGAAGAGATAACAAATTCTTGAAGCCTCCCTAGTTTATTTTTGTCCTCACTAGTGAAATGCTGATAGAGGATTGGAAGTAATCTCCTGAAGAACAGCAAATATCCAGTTTGAAATGAATTTATATCTCTACTCACAAACTCTTTCATTACAACCAGAAAAAAATGTGACCTTGCATAGACCTATTCAATCTTAAGTTTTTCATGTTTTCTAAAAGAGCAAGACTTCATCTACATTGTGGTAAAGTTTGGGATCATAAGATGAATGGAAAATTGTGTTTCTAGTAGTTTTTCCAGAACGCCTTTTTTTTGTAGAATAGTGTGATTAGGTGTGTCTTAGAATCCCCTTTTCGGTATGGCATGCCAGCTAGGATTAAGCCCTTGAATAAACCCTATACAGTATGTCCCCCAAAAAATTACAATCAGATTTTCGCACTGCTTACACCTAATATGATTAAGTTGTCTAAACGCTACTTCAGGGTCTTAATATATAACATCTTAGCTCTATTTTGCAGAAAACCCCATTCAATTTGGTTAAGCGGTCACAGAGAAATGTGGATTGTTGTAAAGCATGTCATGAGTCTGATTCTTCCAAGTTTAACACTTGGATGCTCTTGGAACTGCACATTAATGTGTGAACACAATAGACAGAACTTGGAGGAAAGAGATTCCTGACATGCTCTACAAAATTTATAATTTCTCTTTGACTACTGACGCAAATAGATTGGGGTTTTCTGTAAGATGTGGGCATTGAGTTATAGTTTCATACCCTGAAATTGTATTTGGATTGATTGACTATTTTTAAAATTATCGTTACGGAGGGTACCGTTGTAATTTTTTGGGGGACATACGGTACTTTAGAGCCTCTTTTTCAGTACAAACTTTTCCAGAGTATGTGTTTCCTTTTCAATATTTAGACAAGTTAATAGAGTCCATCTGAAATGAATTATATCATTTTCAAGCTTTAAGGGACTGTACAGTACTGGTTGAGGTGAGGATTCAGGTTTATAACATTCCTATGCGAGATAATGAGAAACCTCTTATGAAATGTAAAAGAACATGTTATTTTAGGGAGGACTCAACGTTTATTTGACGAATATTGGTTTTCACATGACTGAGATATCCAAAAAAGTAATAATAATAAAATGCTCCAGGCCATGACTTTTATTAAGATCTCTTTGTTTCACCTTGTTTTTGGATATCTCAGCCATTTCAAAACCGATTTTCATCAAATAAACTTTTGATACCCCTTAGAATGGCATTCTCTTTGGCGTCTCATAGAGTTGTTTCTAAATATCTCGCAAAATGTTAAAAGCTAAATCCTCACCTCAACCAGAACTGTACAGTCCCTTTAAAGTCTGCTCTTTGAGATTATGTCCTTCACTTCAAATCAATGTCTGGCGACTTTTTGTTGGTTTTGTGGTGCTGGGTCACATATGCAAGAGGTTTCTACAACAACTGTAGCAATGATGGCTGCTTACCAGAGCAGATGGAGTCAGCCATCTCTCTATCATACTGAGGCAGTCAATCCTTTTATTCTCAAATGACGAGAGTGGTTTCTTTCTAGCGCCCTCTAGACATGATCTGAGAACAGGCAACAAATCAACAAAAATGCATGCACAGTAAAATTTGACGGAGCAAAGATGCAACTCAATAAATTCATGAGTCAATTCACCAAGGGTCAAGGTGCAGAAAGCTGCCTACACTGCTGTAAAATTTCACTAAACACCATCCTACATGATATCCTTTGTTTAGGATATAGTGCCGTAATCCATATTGCCTACAAGAAACATATTCTGCAGTCTTGACATGATTCTAATTTTCCTCACCTAATCTATCAAATACATGTAAATGTAGGTAACCAATTATCATTCATAGCCAAGATAACTGAGACTTCAGATTTAAAAGAATACGTGATTACTCCATAGAAATGTGATACATGGAAATGGTTTTAGTCATTCTATTTTCATTAACCATGCAAAGAGGGTCATAAACTGAGGACACACCTGATATGGGGTATGAAGGGTGTGTCCATGACATGGAACTTGGCAGGTTGCAGCGGCTGCCGTGCGGTGGGCTCCGAGCTGGGCTCTGGTACGATAGGGTGGTACACCTCCCCAGCATGCAATTCAAGATCGCTGTCATCCTAGCAGGCAGAAAAGAAGCAGGTTATGAATCAAGACTAGGAGAAATAAAGACTTTCTGGGAAAAATGACAAAGACAGACACAGAGAATGAGATGAAATTTGACTGAATTCTATTATGGGCTGTTTGAACAATCCAGTAAAGTAAAACATTTTGGAGTTTGGCTTTCTAAAACTCTGTTCAGCTCTCCTTGGAATCAAGTAGTCATAAATACATATAGTGTACAACCAAATGTTGTCTGGAGATATATTATTCATGAGTAAAACAAATGGACTGATAACCTAAAAAATGCCCGTGGAACTGTTTTGTGGAAACGGCGTACAGAAACTGACTAACCATACAGAAGAATTACCACAAGAATATTTGAATGTCTAATAGACAATTAGAAAATAAAAGATTTGTGTGGAGATTGGTTAAAAAATATATGTACAATACTTACATACAAGAACTTGAAAATGAACAAGGTATACAAAGATATTCAGGTTTGTGAATGATGACATTTACTGACACATGCTAACGGTCATTCCATGTAAATGGACTCACTGAAAATATTCTGATGTGAGTTGGTGCGACCTTTCCTGGTCGCATCATGATGATGTCATCCGTGACAAGCAACGTCCAGGGCAGGTTGACCAGCTGACCGTCCCTGTACGTCCACTGCAGCATGATTGAGTTGGTCTGTGGGCAAAACAGCGGAATGTAGTCTTCGGCTTTCCATCCAATGTCTCCTGATGTTATCTCTGGTGAACGCAATGACATTTAAGCAAAAATGAATGATGGTGGAATGAGTACAAGTACTTGAATACAACATGTGGGAAGAAATTTCAGTGTGACATAATGATACATGTATGTGAAAATACATACAAGTGTACATGAGTATACTGATTGATAGTCATTTGAACTGATGTGCAGATTAAAAATATGTACATGATTATAAAATGTAAATGAGCATACAGGACTATGCATTTCTCAATTTCATTTGGCACATCTCCCTGTCTAGAGGTACTGAGTTTCTTATTGTTAAACAGAAAAAAAAGGCTTAACTGATTATTTTGTGTGATACACTGCACACAAATTCATCAACTAGAAAACATGAATTCATAAGAAATAATCTCCAGTGGAAATAAATAGTAAGGACAGCAATGCCTAGCTTTCCATGATGGCTTTTTGATAGATGATTATTGTAATTACAATTAACACAGATGACTGACTCTTGCTGCTAATTGGTCGTTGTCCAGTTGCTATGGAAACTGGTATGAATATGTGAAGCTACTGTTGATATCTTAAGTCCGAGTTCCTGAGTAAGCAACTTCTACAAGTATTATTGCATTACAGATGACTTCAAAGAGGAAGCCAAGTGAGTTATTAGGACCAACCATCCAGTTCCTTGAGAAGTACTCTGGTCCTGTCTGCCATTTCACGGTGCTGTAGTTTGCAGTCCCAGCCAGAGAGGTAGGTGTTGAAGACCAAGTAGGCAAGGAGGATGCTGCTCTCTAGGATCAGACTTGGGTCCCAGTGAACTATAGCAGAGAAGAGCAGCAGGAGGATGGCGATGACAATAGCGACACCGCTCGTCCAGTGGAAAGATGCCCTTGGGTCGAGTCGCCAGCTTGCTGGACGACCAAGTGAGGAAAGGCAGCTCTGTTCTTTCCATGTCTCCTCCTCGTAGGCTTGCAGCTCCTTGGCAATGGCCGTCTTGAGCTTCTCTAGAGCTGTACGTGTGTCAAGTCCGGTGAATTCCAGCGACATCTAAGTTTACAAATGAGCAGTTAACGAGGAAACAATTTAAGCAAAGACTGTTGGCTATGGCTACCATGATTTTTTTTTTCATTACCTTTTCTCATTAAATAGCATGCAACTAATACCATTTATGGTGGTGTAGAGAGACACTACTTTTACAATAACAAATGTACATGTACATATGATATGAAATTTAATCATATCAATATGCACAAGAGAACAAAACATGGAACACTGATTGAGAATGGGATGGATTGATGCTGGGAAATGGACCCTAAAAAAGAATGATAATGAATCCTGTGCTCACTGGCATAGGTGATATTCAAACCTTCAAGAGTGCAGTAAGTAGTTAACCTACGTAATGATAATGATAATGAATAACATTTATATAGCGCTTAATACTGATGTTTCTAAGCGCATCAAATCGGGGAAAAATAATATATATAACGTAAAAACAAAATACAGCATTATGTACATATTATGATAACGACAGCAACAACAACAACAGCAAAATTAAGGTTGTGTAAACAGATGAGTTTTCAACAATGACTTAAACCTATCAACATTTTCAGCGTTACGAATATAAAAAGGGAGTTCATTCCAAAGAAGTGGGGAAATAACTGAAAAGGCCCTATCACCATAACGTGTACAGGTGCGGGGACCACGTGATAATTGGAGAGCGGAGGAAGAACGAAGAGAACGGGTTGAAGTGGAGGAGCGGAAGGAAATTAAATCTTTAAGATAAGATGGGGCAAGATTATTACATATCTTGTAAACAATAAGGAGGATTTTAAAAGTGATACGTTGATGGATGGGGAGCCAGTGGAGGGATTGGAAAACTGGAGTAATGTGGTCAGATCTTTTTGTAAGGGTCACAAGCCTAGCAGCTGTATTTTGAATTCTTTGAAGTGGTGCAGTACTTGAAGCAGGGAGACCAACAAGAAGGGAATTGCAGTAGTCAAGATGAGAGGAAACAAATGCGTGAATGAGACGTTCCGTGGAAGACTGATCCAATAATTTACGTATTTTACCAATTTTACAAATACCCCAAGCAGCAGAACGACATGAATTCTTAATATGTTGTTGAAAGTTCAGATGCTTATCTACAATAACTCCGAGATCTCTGACGGACTGAGAGATGGGGATAGTACTATCTTCAAAGGAAAATTCTGTTAGAGAGCTACCCCGCCTGAACTGAGAATGAACATATAAAAATTCCGATTTAACACAATTCAATTTCAAATAATTATCGTGAGACCATTGCTTGATATCATCAACGCATCTACTAAGCTTGCAGAGTGCTTCGACTTGGGTATTTGGTTGTATGATTATGTAGATTTGAGTATCGTCGGCATACATAACATGTAAAATATCGTTATGAGAGTTGATTACTGAAGACAGAGGGGCTGTGTATAGAAGAAATAGTAAAGGACCAACCACAGACCCCTGGGGGACACCATGTCTAAGAGGGAACGACTGAGAAAATGCACCGTTCACAGTAACCATCTGGTGGCGGTCGTGTAAGTAAGATGCAATCCATCTCAAGACTGTTCCCGTTAGACCAAAATTAGTCTCCAATCTGTTAAGGAGAATTTCATGATTGATAGTATCAAACGCAGCAGAATAATCTAAAAGCAGAAGAGCAACTTCATGGCCTTTGTCTACTGCTAAGAGGAGGTCATTGAGTACCTTCAATAAGGCGGTTTCGGTGGAGTGGAAGTGCCTGTAGGCAGACTGATTACTAGGAAACAACTGGTGTTCATCAAGATGATCTCTGAGTTGGCGAGCAACCACTTTCTCAAGAACTTTACCAAGAAAAGACAGATTAGCAATGGGGCGAAAATTATTCAAATCATTACGGTCTAAGCTGGGTTTCTTTAGAAAGGGCAATATGAGCGACCTTTTGAAGTGCTTAGGAACTACGCCTGATGACAACGAGAGATTCAGAATGTGAGTTATTGCAGGAAGAAATTCATCCAGACACTCTTTTAGTAGCCATGTGGGGAGAGGATCAAGAGAACAAGACTTGGACGGAAGAGAATTGATGAGACGTTTCATTTGTGACTCAGTGATTAAACCAAACTCAGAAAATACACACTCAGTGTTTATATTTATGCGTACCTAACATTAGTTGTCAAGACAAGAGGGATCCAGTAAATTTACGATATTTTTTTTTTCACTGAACATTGCTGAATCCTGGTAAAGCAGAAGCTCTGAGCCTCTATTGTATCTGGTAACATTACTCCTACTACCACACCAGATCTAGTTGTCTACCTGTATCTAACATTAAATTTACTTCCAGATCTGCATAGGCCTAACCATTACTTGACAATGTGAATCTGGCGTCACACTCACAGTGGCGACTTGGTTGGGTTTTAATTTCTCAGTTTACTTCGACAGTTTGAATATTGTCTTTTTTGTGACTTTGAAAAAAAAAACATTCTCACTGCTCCATTGTAATACAAATCATTCTAAACAATTGGCGTATGCTCTATAAATTTTGAAGCTCAATCCAATGTCGTGCCTCACTTCACTGCCAGCCTGTGGCTACGCATTCTCATCTCGCATAATCACACCTCACACATCTTTACTACAACAAGGTCCATTGGCATGCAACACACACACAAATCAATGCAATGAGAAGTGCGGAAACCTAACACAGAACACAGTAAGTGGGGCCGGTCACTGCGGCAAAACCCCCAGCCGGTCGATTGTTTAAAAACATCACATTTAACAAGAACTCACTTCTTACATTGCTATCATTTCACCATGCTTGAATAAAGGGTAAATTCCAATGAATGAGTACATGTAATCACGCCTCTATTTCAAACATGAGCAGTGCGCCTGTTCGTCGAGAGTGCAGTGGAATCGTTACGGTACCGTACAATGTACGTAGCGTAGTGTATAAACGTGCAGCAAAATATCGCTAGCGTGATAGATAGCGACCCACCTTCGCTTCGCTTCGCTCCTAGTCTTGTTAGGGCCGCGCCGATATGCGGCATGCACAATACATACGGTTCATATGCATACGATACACGCTGTGTGTGCTGTGGGATCGTCACAAGATTCGAGAGCGGAGCTTCCAGTTCTCGTGGAAAATTAGTTCTTGACGGATATCTTACACGTGAAACCAATTACCTCCCACAAAGTCGTTATCAGATTCTTCCTGGCTGGTTTCACAGCAGAAGCTGCGAATTTTACGGTTATCTAAAAGTGGTGAAGAAGGGGCAGTCACCAGGTCCAGGGAACTGAGATTGAGATGGTCACCATATTGCGTAATACATCGCTTCACGTGTGGTGTGTGTCGGCCTACAGAAGAGATCAACGAGTGAGAGATGATTCTGAATTGAAGTCGAGAGCTAAAGACAAGTAAATGTAAGCGTTTGGTGAATGGATGAGGAGAAAAAGGGGTTCCTTAATGCAGGAAGCTACCCTGATAATCAACCTGAGCCTGTGAGGTCTATAGAATTAGAAAGGCTGAGAGTGATCGTGATTAGAGAACCGCTGTCGTCTGCCGTCTGGTCGGTGATGCAATAGCTATGTAACAACACTTCAGTACTAGTACTACCCTATATATACAACACAATTCCAATACAATGAAACGTTATTTTTGATGTCATTAGTGATTGCTTGACCAGTGTTTACAATACCTACTTGTCTATGACCATCCTACATGCCTCTCACGTCTGGCATTTTCAGTTTGTGCAAACAGAATAGGGGAATTGTTGCTCTGGGAAATGCTTTTTGGAAAAATGGCCTGACTGTTCTTCGAACTTATCGATGCCATCATCATGTGAATCGTAGCATTTCGTATGGTTTTGAATCAAGGCAGAATTCAAAACATTGTCAAAGACTAAGGGTTCATCCTGCCTTACGCAGTGGCAAGTCTGCGTGTGGTTCGTCACAAGTTTTCCTGAAGAGGCGCTCGTCACATTGGGAGATGGCGGCGGAGAAGGCGAAACTGAGGTTCCTGAAGAATAGGGAGAAACGAGCTCAGCTGGACAAGGGTCCCCAGCAGAGCTCTGTGGTGTCACTGCAGATCATTGGGGATGGATCCTTGGACAGCCCGCAGTCTCTTCTGATCATCACTGATATGTCTCGGTATGCTGAGTTACATTTCCTGTGAAGTCTAGGATCTCTTTTGTAAACATGTGGATGTACAGTTTGTATCTTTCATTGCCCTCTTTGATTGTTAACCAAAAATCATCACTGTACGATGTACCTCTCTGCATTTGCCATTGATTATTGAATTTATGTCGATGAATAGAATAGTGCAAGACTGTACATTTTCTTTTTTTTTTTTCTTGCCTTTAGCCTTAGTTATGATGAAGTATATCCTTGCAGCAGCATGTATGATAATCTACATGCTGTAGACTGGAATAGATGGTGCAATGAGAGTGTTGCAGTGAATATTAGTTGACATACAGTGTACTTTCATTTTACATTGATAGGGAGTGTCATGTGCTCAGGCATCAGACAAAGTTTATTATTGGCTATGTTTTGCGTCGAAACTGATTTTAGGATGTCTGGAGTGTGGTGATAGTGATGGTCAATACTCTAGATTGGGACTGAGCTTTGATACCTTTTGGTTTATGGCATTACATGTACAAGCAGCCCCTATTTGTGGTTGCATGTGTTTATCATCTCAAGTCCTGAATGCACAATAACATGGAAATGATTGATAAATTTACATAATTAATGCAAATTTAGTAAAAAGTACAATGGAGGCTAATGGGTTTTTTTGTTTTGTTTTGTTTCTCATGTATAACAACATGGTGATAAGTGAATGTACAAGTATGTGGTGTCATTTTCATTTTCATTTTTTTTTTTTTAGATACTTGTTCAACTGTGGAGAAGGTACACAGAGACTCCTGATGGAATGTGGGTGAGTGTCATCTTCTGAATCTTAAAGGTTTTTAACTGCATGTATTCAGATTACAGCATCACATCAGTTGTCAGTATCTTGGAGTCATCTAGTGATATGTTTTTTTCACCCTGTCAAAAGTTGACAAACAGACAAGTTTACGAGCAGACAAACAGAATGACAAAAGGAGAAGCATAGTATAGTCACAAGCTTAAACTTTAAAGACTTGTCTTGTTTCAACTAGTCCTTTGACTCACTTGTTTGTCCATAATGAAAACTGTGGGTTGAAATTTTCAGTCCCTATTATACTGGGCTTACTGTAGAAGATCAGTTTTGAGTACCGGTACTGTATGAGTGTACAACTTGTGAGAAGTTCACAATTCCTAGTTCATAAAACTCTTCAAGTGAACATACCCAGTAAATGGTCTGCTAAAATGTCAAGTATTTCTGATAACCTGATACAAATGGAGAATTGACCGTCAGCATTTAGCAGAACCGAAAAATAATGGTTGTAAAACACCTGTTTTAAGCATTCCCATTATTGTTAAATGTACAACAATGAATTATAGTCTCTCATTCATGCACTGTATGTTATTGTCTTGTTTTCTTTCTTTTACTACAGCACAAGAAATCTGTCCAAGTTGGAGCATATTTTCTTCACCCGAATGTCTTGGGAGAACATTGGCGGGTCAATCGGTAATCACTTTTTTGTGTTCATCTTTCAGCCAGCCCATGGACTCTTTAAGTCAGCGATATGGGCATATCAAATTGTGAATTTTTTCTATGAACGCATAACAGTACCTATGGAATGTAATCACAATATTCAGTTCACAAATGCTCCTTTCTGCTTTTATGACAGACTTCATTTATGAAATGACTTTAAACAGTAATCATTTTGATGAAGAAAGTTATGGGAACAGAAACATTTGATTGCAAAAGGTGTCATGCTTAAATTCTACTGTGATCTGAAGAACACTACTTGCAAGCCTTTTGTGATTTGCTATACTGTCGCTTGTTGCAACTTCATTATAAATATTGTTAAGTGTGTGTGGAATGAATCCTTAATATGTGTTTATATGCAGTGTAAGCCTTACATATTTTTACTTCATTTTCTCTCCCTGTTCTACATAGGGATGACAATAACTTTGAAGAACATTGGTCTCCCACGAGTCACCATGTATGGACCCCAGAGTCTGGTTCGTAACTCTCATACATTTCAAAAGCTCTAGGTAGCTTCTCTAAATGTGCATTAAAAGTGAAATATCAATGTTGCAAATTGTTTGAAAGTTATATTTCTTCAAACAGTAACTACATATTTCTTCAAACAGTAGCTACCTCATGGTTGTTATAGTGTATTAGTATTGACTTTTGTAGAAACTCAGACTGTTGTGTCACCCAGAATGTTGTTTTATTATGAAGTCATTTCTTTCATTTCCTTTCTATCCATCTGTCATGACAATATGGGATAATGTATTTTAGTGACAGGTATCAATTTCACTCAGTATTTCTTTCTGTTCATGGGCAAGTCCAAGATAAGGTCCCCTCAGAAGGCAAAATTTCATCTTTGCTCAATATTGACATGTTTGGTATCATTTTGAAGCTTATGAGTTGAAGTTTTGATTTCCATGGAGGAAAAAATTATATTACGTAAATTGATGCAAATTTCAAGGGCTTCATTTGCATAAATGTGAAACACAGCGTTACGTATGGGACATTTATAAAAATTCATATTAATTCAAAGGAAAGCAAATGATATTTGATTAATATGTGGACATAAGAAGTTCATCAAATAGTTTAACTTGGTATGAACATTTAGGGATTATGCATATGATTATGCAAATTAGCTCGTGTCCTGTCATGAGATGTCCCATACGTAACAAATTGAGGTCATTTTTTTAGGTTTTTTCTGAAATTGCTAAGGTTATATTAATGCCCTTTTGGAAAGTTCTAATTTATCGTTTAGAGAAATTAAATATCATAGAAAAAAGAAAAAAACAGTAAAAGAAATATTTTTTATTAGGCATTGAAATAATGTTACGTATGGGACAAATGCGTTACGTGTGGGACATCCTCATACATAATGCATGTGAATGCATGTAGCTAGCTGGGAAGGTCTCTCAGTACACAAATGGTTCATCATCCTGAAGAAAGCATCCCAACTTTGTAGCTACTTTTTGAGTTATAGACACTTTAAACAATACATGTACTTGACTGAACAATTTTCAGAAAGGGGGAGGGGAAAATGGCAAAATACACAATGAAAAATCAGCATTAAAGGGATGGTATAGTTTTTTGTAGAAATGGGGATTCAGTTTTCAACATTTAATGAGATGATTGGAAACCAATTCTATGAATTACTAAAGAGCATACAATCCTAAGACTACAGGAATTCAAAGTTTAGTGATGGAGTTCTAATTTGAAATGGTTGTGATATATATTAAAAAAATATAAAGTAAAATGATTTTTTTTTATTGCAAGTGATACACAAATTGTCCTTATTCAGTTTTCAATAATAGCCATGACAAAATTCATGGGTATACATACTGAGGTGTGACTCGAATCAATGACCTGACTGCTAGACAGACATCATATATCTACTCGATCACTGGGGTTCCACGCAGCAGGTATTGCTTATTTATAAAAATTAATATGTCTTGTGTCAAGTTGTTTTTTATTGAAACGAAATGGCAAACTGCCCTTCATCAATGGAAGTAAACACTTTAAACTATTCAATTTTTCAGTAGTAACTATCCTGATAAAAATAGGGCATACATACTCAGGTTGGTCATAAAAATATAGAATATGATTAAATATGATTATGATGGTAAATATTTGGGGAATATTGTTACCTTGTCAATCTGGATCAGTATTTGAGTAATTTCAACTGATTCCATTTCAATAATTATGCAAAAATTTGTTTATGGGTATTTTGCAAAATACCCAAAAACATGTCTCTCCACACACTAAACGAATGGGGGACAAAGGGCATGCATACTCAGGTTGGTCATAAAAATATAAAAATATGATTGAATATGATTAGGATGGTGAATATTTGGGGAATATTGTTTCCTTGACAATCTGGATCAGTATTTGAGTAGTTTCAACTGATTTTACTTCAATAATTATGCAAAATACCCATAAACATGGTTCTTCACACACTAAATGAATGGGGGACAAACTGTCCCATACGTAACTGTCCCATACGTAACACGTCATGTCTGTCTTTAATTAGAACCTGTAATTAGAGCTTTTTACCTAATGACACGAAACTTACCTGTGATAATCTTGAGTGTTGTGACTTTCATCACAGTGAGTTACAAGTTGTAGAATGAAATACTTTCAGAGAGTTTTGAGGTTGAAAAAAATGGTCAAAAAGACAAAATTTTTCTGGTCCCATACGTAACGGCACATATTTTCTCTTCTAGAATATAATTGTGAAGGTCATTTTTCTCCATTTTTTGCATGATTATACTTCTAGATATCAATCACCATGATAAAGTTTAAAATGATCAAAAGCAATAAACACTATTTTTCAGGTCATAAAAGTCTCTGAATGTCCCATACGTAACGCGCGTGTTATCTTGGACTTGCCCTCATTTCTCTTCCAGTGATGAAATTAACACATTCTTGTGTAGAACCTTCGTCTTTAAATTCTGAGAGGCAATCATTACCCACTATTAGCCATCCTGTTTCATAGGTGTCATTTTAACAGTCACCTAGTGGTCAACATCATGTCTAAAACACCTTTAATAAAGATCTAGAATTCTTTTGTCTCTTTTCAGGTTCCATTTGTGAAATTATTGTGTCCAGAAGACAATTTTGCTCCTATCTTCTTCCAAATTAATTGCTCTGACTTCACTCGAGTCTATTTGAAAAGTTGTTTTCTTTCTTGCCTTTGATTGCCATCTTTCTACCCCCTCAAAAAAGATAAGAAAAGAAGTAAATTAATGTAATTATAGTTTCACATTGAAGGCAGATACACTGTATACTCACATGAAGTGTTTTTATATAATCTGTCCATAGAACTGTTTAAGATCTCTTTTGACTGGCTGAATATTGTGCATCAAATTTATAGTGTACTTTTCTTGTGTTTACACCTATACAGGAAGACTTCAAGAAGGCACTTCAGATATTTGCCAAGCAGGAGGCCATTGATATTAGTAAGATGATCATTATTTGTTTTATAAACTTGAATTTGACCATGGCAGTATATTACCTCACAGTTTTCATTATTTTTTAATTCATATCGATAAGCATGAAAAGGATACTTAAATTTATAAAAACACTGAAAACAAAATATCTGACATTATGGTATCATTTGATTGTTGTTTATTTTTTCCATTTGAATATTTGAAATGAGGCAGACATTCTGTATTGTGAACAGCCGACAGAGAATCATAATTTTGCTATTTATCAGAAATTGCATATCATACTGGCACAGAGGGAATGTGATGGCACATCACATTACAGCAGTGTGTGTTAACGTTTTGATTTTTTATTCATTCCTTCTTGGCATATTGACAAACTCAGTAGATTTGTGCTTGAAATTTTGAATTTAATGTGGTATTTCCCTGCAGACATCAAGCCGTACACTGATGGTCCCTTCAAGAATGATACCATGGTGGTTACACCAATTCCACTCTTGCGTAAGTCACCCAGTGAATGTACGTACCATGCCTACAGCTTTGTGTCTGTGTTTATGCTTGCTTGTCGAGAAAAGATGCCATATTTATTTACAGATGAAACTTTTTTTTGAGAAGGAGTTTTCTTTTCAAAGAAAGTCGTTTGATGAATAGTTTCATAAGGCTGATGTCTGTACTTTTCTAAAATACTTGTATACATTTTGTTTTCATGCCACCACAAACTAGTGAGTAGTGGTTGAGGATGCCCCTCATCCATCTGTGAATGAATATTCTTATTACCATCATTTAATTATATGGAGGATGAAGGAAAGCATCACAATAACATTTTGAAAATATTAGTTTGACAAACAAAATGTAAGCCTTGCCTGCATTGGGTTTTGTGGGTGAAAGGTCAGGGGTTGAGGTCACAGAGCAACAGTGAAATTGTATGCAGCCATGGAATCAAGAGCTGTACATTGTATTTGGTCAAATCTGAAGTCTATCACTTTCTGCAATCAATTTTTACGACCACAGTCTTTCTGTTTAGTAGTCATCATACTACCCTTACCTTCCAAAGTAATAGTTATGAAATTAATATGAAAATTCAAATAAGTGCCATTGCATGAGCTTAATTTTCATAGAGTTGGAATGATTATGAACTCAGTCAAGAGCGTATGTATGCAAGGTGTGTGCTGTAATCCCTCTATCTCTCTTATTTCCCCCTGTAGCTGTCTCCAGTGGAGAAGCTGCTGCTTCAGGAGATGATGTGACTGATGACCAAACCTCTGATGAGAATGAATCTGAAGAAGGCACTCTTCCAATGGAGGAAGACTCAGGCTCCAAGAGGAAGTTGTCCACCCCCTTGGATGTGATTTCAGAAATGGCTGTCAAATCCCAGCACACAGGTATTGGAAGCTCATATATGAAGACAATATTAGAAATGTATTGATAACTCATAACGTGCATGATTATTTTCCTGAGTAGGTTTTTTATGCCTCCGCAACGAAGTGGCCGGAGGCATTATGTTTTCGGGTCGTCCGTCCGTCCGTCCGTCCGTCTGTCCGTACGTCCGTACGTCCGTACGTCCGTCCGTACGTCCGTCCGTCCCGTTTTGTTTTTGTCGATATCTCAAGAACCGTGTGGTGGTTTTACATCAAACTTGGTATGAGGGTATATCCTTGGGGGATAATACTTTGTGTGGATTTTAGGGTCACAGGGTCAAAGGTCAAAGGTCACAGGTTATTTTGTGAAAAAAAATTGAAATTTCATGTTTTTCTCCATATCTCGCAAATGGTTCAAGGTATCTTCATGGAACTTAGTATATATGCTTGTACTGATGGGCAGTGATTATCTAGGGAAGTTGGGGTCGTGGGTCAAAGGTCAGGGGGTCAAAGGTCAAGGTCAACTCCTCAAAATATCACTACTTTCCTTAGAATGCAATATGCCTGAAGGTTGTTTTTTTTTAAACTTGATGTATGGCATGTATTACCCAATATATATTTTTGGGGAAGTTTCTTGCCAAAAGGTCAAAGGTCAAAGGTCAAGTGAAAGTGCTAAATTGCACTTTTTCCTCCATATCTCGAAAGTAACTCCAGGTATCATCATGAAACTTACATATTTATGCATGTTCAACCTAACAGTGATTCTCTTTGGAACTGTGAGGTCAAAGGTCAAAGGCCAGGTTTAGATAATGCTATTTTCCCATTTGATACTGAAATTATACTTTTCCTCAATACCTTGAAAATTACTCAATGCATAAACTTATAAAAGGGTCAAAAGTCAAGTAAAAATCATCAGTTCCCCAAATACCTGCACTCTGACATTTTAATCATTCATCCAATTGAACCTAGTTCTAGGAAAGTGAACATTCAGCACATTTGTGTCAAACCTGTCCTTTTAATATTTTGCTAGTTGTGTGAAACTGTCATCACACATTGTCAAGACATTGTACTATAGACCTATTAGGAGAACCATGCATTATGGCGGAGGCATATCAGTAGCCGTAGCGATATGTCTAGTTTTTTTTTTTTTCATGCATAAAACTTTACGGATTGAAAAGAAAGAAATCCTTGTCAATATTTTTATTGCGTTTTTGTAATGTGGATGAAGCAGCTGTTAAACCATGTCATTCGATATCATACTTTAACCTGTTTAGGACGGACTGATTTTGCTATCACATGCATTTCCCATAGACACCTGCCCAAGTATTCTGTGGACTGGTCTTTAATGGGTTAACCTTTTGTCTACTTTTCAAGATAGCACATTCACCTTGTGTCAGAGAAGAAATGGTAGGTCATAGGTCACTAGCTAGCTCTGTGTTCATTAAATGCCAAATGTAAAGTATTAAAGCTCCTCATTTGTTTGTGTATAACTTTTTTACAGTCTTGGAAAATGTAGGAGTCTGAAATCTGTCTTACATTGTCATAGTATTGACAAATCTCATGTAATTGTGGGAACATGAAATCATATTCATACTGAGGAAAAAAAAAAGGAAAAATATGTGAAGAGTGCAAATGATGTGCAGTCCAAAGAGTCTTAACAGCATTTTGTTGATTTTTTTTTTTCACAGGTGCAAAGAAGAGGAAGAAAGAAAGATTATCTGATTTCAGCATAGCATACGTCTGCAAGGTGGGTGACATATTTCTGGCATTGGTATATTTCACTGAACCAAGTTTTGTTAGAGTGTACATGTTTATGCACTCATGGACTGTAGCCTTTTCCTTGATCTATATGTCCTGGACATACAGATCAAAGAAAAGGCTAGAGATAAACAAGTACTGTCCATTAATATAATTTGTTGTGTGAAAATCACATATTCTTAGAAAGAAAGTTAAAGTTTTACACTAAACTATCTCAATTCTCTACTAGCTCTGAAATCTTCTATATCCTTATTTACTCAGAATCTTGTTGTGTTGATTCTTTTTAGTTTGTGTATGTTCTGTGATTGCAGTGTGAGTCACATTTTATCCCCGTTTGTAATCTATTTTGTTTGCTACGTGTCATTGCAAAGTTTGGCCCTTGTAGTGTATGTGGTTATTTACTACTGTCTATCATAAGAAGGCATTACTCCAGCACAAGAAATGTCTTTTTAACTAGTATTTTGATATTTGTAATACCATTATTGTTTATTCTGTATTTGTCCTGAATCCAGCTCCATGACAAACCAGGCAAGCTGCTAGCAAAGAGAGCGACAGAATTGGGACTAAAGCCGTAAGTTACGTTGTGTTGTTAAATTGGGTTCTAAAATCTGTTCTCTGTAACACTAAAGTTATAGTGACCATTTCCAAAACAATGCTCTTACAAAACTATGTTTGAGTTAGGTTGTTTCTTTGTTGTTGTTTTTTTTTTTGTGTGTGTGATTCTATTGTTTATCAGACACAACATTGGGAGAGAACTTTACTGACACAGATATTCAAATTTATTTCAATTTATTTGTCAGTCACAAAAATGGAAAAACAAGTGATTACAATAGACATTTGGGAGTTTCAAAGGTTATGAATCCTCAAGACTGGAAACTATAGAAATAATCAAAATGCATTGAAAGTTATGGGTTTTTCCGACCCACAAATTTCTGTCACTCCGAGTATTTTTGGTTTATTTTTGAATTGCTCTAAGCATGAAGTGAAAATGACACATAATTTTGGTATTAAATAATATTTCAATGACTTTATAATTAGCCTCATTATGTGTGCAAATGGGCTTTGCTTATGAAGCAGTGAAACATAATAAATGCCTTCAGACCCTTCCCCTTATTAACCATCTTGTTGTATAGTCAATTTGGTGAAGTAATAAATGTATGGATTTCTATGATTGCTTGTGTGATTTGCAGGAGATTCAACCATTAGTAGCTCTTGTAGAAAAAAAAATGTATTAAGTGTTTTGGTGCACCATGACTTCACGGCCAGGGGATATATTCACTTTTTTTTTTTTATAGAAACAATATCTTTCATATTTTGGTGTCATTTAAGCTTCTGTTTCTAAGTTTACTTAAGTCAACAGTCATTATGTAATTTAATTGTGGGCAATGCACTGTTTCCATGTTGATTTGATGTCAACATTCATTCTTTTATTGAATGATTGGGAGTTCAGTTTTGTAATTTTCATTCCAATGCCCTTTCAGAAGCTTACACTTTGAGAGAGCCAAAGCTGGGGAGACCATCACACTGGATGATGGCCGGACGGTAAGCAAACTAGTTCATTCTCCCTTAAGTCAAAGCATAAACTGATGTATTGGATATGTGTGCTGTGTTTGCAAACAGAATCAAATTCGTGTTTAAAAACAGACAGAAGTGTACCAAAAATGTTCACATACAGTCATTAAGTACATTATAATCTCAAAGAAAATTTGCAGTTTGTCAATCCAAGAGACATTTTGTGTCGTAATGGTAGGCCCTATATTAAAATTGATCTGCAGGAGTGTTTGATGTACTATTTAGTTTACTCTTCCACTTCCTTTTATGTTTGTTAAGTGAGAGGCAAGCCACAAAAATCATTAAAAAAACTCATTCTTTATGACAATTCAATGTGATAGGCATATTAGATTGTTATTTCTGTCATCATTGTCATCACCATTATCAATAGCAGCACATAGAATGCAGACAGGAGGTAATTTATCATCTACAGCTGATGTTAAACTCCAGCTGATTTCAGTTTGACCCCACTCTTTATACATGGGACTGTTCAGATACAAAGTTGTCAACTTTACACAAATTCCAACAGGTGGGACCACAGGATGTTCTTGGACCAACGATTCCTGGCCAAGTCTTCATTGGTGAGTGCATTAAGAAAGGATGCAGAGGACCTTTCAGATGTCAGTAGAACATGTAGATTACATGCCATCTTCTGATCAAAATCATTTGTAAATGATATTGCTCATGAGACACTTCTTGCTTATAGATTGGACCGCCATTCAAAATAGTTGTGCTTTACCTTATTCCTCATTATTTTTTCCTTTTTGGTGGGGGGGGGGGGGGGGGGGGGGAGACAGTGAGATGATTAAAATCTTTTGTAAGCCCAGTAGAATGGAGTTATTATGCATACATTTTTTAAAGAATCGAAATTTTGTAATAAGGAAGCAAATATAAGTTTAAATGATTTGCATTTTCAGAAAGTAGTCTGTAATACTGTAGCCATGTATTCACATGAACATTTTTGCTCTTTTAATGACATTATCCTCTCATACATTGTTTTAATTGAGGTCTTCCAGCCATCTTGGTGTGTAGATACTGTTTAATCTTGTTTATATCATTAGTTTGGCGTGTGATGATTTTGTCTTTATTTTTCTGTTACAGTTTTAGAATGTCCATCACTAGAATACATCGAACCTGTTATTACGAATGAAACATTTCCAAGGTGAGTGAAGTGCTGTGTGTCAGCATGTTTATGGCTTTATATATAAAAATCATCACACGCCAAACTAATGATATGAATCGTTGGTCCAAGAACATCCTGTGGTCCCACCTGTTGGAATTTGTGTAAAGTTGGGGGGGTGGTAAGAGGGTTCCTAATAGAATACGATCAAAGAGCATATCAGTCATACAGTGTGTAGTTTAACAATTTATATGGCAGTTGATGAAATACAACATTCTACATTGGTTTTACACCATTTACCCACAGCATTATTCAAATTTGATTGCAGCTGTACAGACAATGGATTGCAGTATTGCAAATTTCATAATTTCATACCTGATTTCATTTTTGTAATTATATTCATAGAAGTTTGTAAGACATGTAATCAAGTGTGTGTGTGTGTGTGTGTGTGTGTGTGTGTGTGTGTGTGTGTGTGTGTGTGTGTGTGAGAGAGAGAGAGAGAGTGTGAGAGTTACGGGATGATTTATGTATCTGTCATACAGGAGTGTTTTATGGATGTGGTATTTAAGGATCATCTTTACTGTAGTGTTTCCTTCAGGGATTCATTGATAAAGCATTTTATCTTTGTACTACTACTCTAGCAAAAGGTTAAAGTTTATGTATCATGTGAGACCTACAAAGAGATGCCCAATGCACAATTAAAGAAAGTTAGAAAGAAAGACTTGCATTAAGTCCTGTGTGGATGATGTGCAGGTGATGAATCATACCCTGTCACCTTGGCAGTAAAGAATGAGGCAGAAATTCACTGGATGCATTTATCATGTTGGATTTCTGCAGACATTTTGCTGACTGTGGTGATGAGACGGCAGCACTGGTACTCCACATGTGTCCTGAGGAGGTCCTGGGTGATACCAGATACCAGGAATGGATCTCAAGGTATCAACCTGTCATCTTGGTGTGAAATGAATTGTTTGTAGTTTCTAGCACATTTCAAGACTTCTTGTAATCCTCATCTCAACAGTTTGTGTAAAACATTGTTTTAATACCAGTAGTATGTACTGGTGATGATCACAAAACTTTAGGTTGACTTCAGTTTGCCAGGACCCATTCAATAAACATGTCTGACTCAGAAACATCAGAACTTTTAACCAATGAATTCACGCTCTTGTCTTTGATAAGAATAATTCTTGATCAGTGTAGTCTTACCATAAAATTCTATTCACTGTTCTTTCGTCCACCTGCCAGAAACATTGTTTACACCATGAATATTCAAATACATATTTGCTGGCAGAAAAGTAAAAAGTATCCCATATTCAGATATTCAGTGAAGAGGATGTTTATGAATTTCAGGATTTAATGAAAATATTTGTCAGTCTGTTTGAAATACTAGTTCTTAAAGACCTGGTACTGTATCATAGAGACAGAGACTCCAACCCAAAGCACCTTCTGATCTGGAGATTCTCCCGCCTGAAACCCCTAGCAAACGGGAGACTCCAAGTTGATGTGTGCAAAGCGCGAAGTTCCTAGGGTTCTAGATGCTTTCTGGTGCTATCAAAGGCTTAATTTTGTCAACATACAATAGCAATAAGTAAGAAATCCTTTCCCAACGGGAGACACAAAGCCAAGGCGGGAGAAATTAAATTTTTAAGCGGGAGAACGGGAGATTTTGCAAAAATGGGTTTTCGGCGGGAGATCTCCCGTAGAAATCGGGAGAGTTGGAGTCTCTGTAGAGATTCATGGAGTGGGAAGGCTGGCCCGGTTCAGATATATCAGAGAATCCCTGTAACGAACTGTATACAGATTTATCACTGATCTCTAGGGTATGTTTAGTACACAAGCAGCAGAAGAATCTCGACTGCAGTTGATCGTTACCAATGAACATATGCTGCGATGCACATATCATTGCTGACTGGTGCTATTTGTGGTTTTCGACTGTAACCTGGTGGGCAACAATATTGGGCCACCCATGAGTCCCCACACTTCTGGGTCTTTAACATCTCTCTCATTTTACATCATGCACAGGTTTGGACCCTCAACAGAACATGTCGTCTTCAACCGATCGTGCCAGAGTCTGAAGTTTGATGCCAGTAGAGGGCAGCAGACATTCCTGAATCAACTTCACAACGACATCTTCCCAGTACTTCCAAGCCATTCTCTCAGACTGTCTCAGTCTCTACCATCAATCAATGTGAGTTACTGAATCTCTGTATGTTGCAGATTGAGATGGAGAAGAAAAGTGGCCAAAGTTTAGACTTTGTGATTGGAGAACCAGAAAGGCAGTCATGCAAAAATGTGATTCTCTCTGCTTTGCAGTGAGATTTTACTCTTCTTTATGTGTGTGCACATATAAGCACCTTTTGTTAGCTTAATGTTTGTGGCTAGTTGATATGCAAAGTACACTGATACACAACTTGTTCTACGAGATACCACCTTTCATTGATGTTACAGACAAACCATAGTAGTCAGAATTGTATTTGATGTCTGGTGTTTTTTGTTTTTTTAATGCAGGTATGAGAGCAAAGTGAGTATGGTTTAGGATTACTATCATGAAAAAGAACCGCATCGCTTCCATGGTATCCTTTTGGTCCACAATGAACAGCAGTAATAATCATCACACTTTGCTGTTTGTCACCAAATCTTTTCAACATAATGATTCATTTTTTGAAAGATATTGACTAGTATTTTTTATGAAAATTCACAGTAAAAGTGAACCATAAACTTCTTAACATTTAAAGAAAGAATATCAGTTGATTTGCTTTTCACTATGTAGTATTACCTTGTATAAATCAGCAGATTATTCCATGGAAAGCAAAATCAATTTCTGTTTCAATTTACCTCTTTCTGTATAAATAGATTGATGGTGAACAGCAGGCCAAGCTGATGTTTGCTGAGATATACAACAAATATCACATGAAGCCTGCCAAGGGATGGGAGAGGTAAGGCCATCATTTCCTGTCTATCTAAATCTCTGATATTTTCTTCTGTTAGATATATATTTTTTTCATAGCTTGATCTTAGCAAATAGTACATTACACCAACAGCGGAAACCTTTGCTCAGTTCATTTTTCACTCTTGTCCAATTTCAGTACTATAAAAGTGGAAATTTTCATGGTGTTGAAATTTTTGCACATTTCGCGCAACCAGAAACTAGCACGAAAATAAAAGCACGCAAATATTTTTGCTGCCCGTATGTTACAGTAGTTGCCATCTTGTTCTGCAGAATTAAAAACATGCGAAACCCTTCTTGCCCGGCCGAACGCGAAAAATTTGTCATCCGAATTTATCCACTTTTACAATATCTTGTAGATGATTGAGTGGATGACAGTATATGTGTACATATATTAATGTCGTCAAAATGTATTCGCAGGTTATTATCATGAAAGATCTTTGGAATGCAACATTTGCACAAATTTCCACACTTTGATATATTGCATGTCAACATAATCCTATAAAAGAGTACACTTTGTATGTTACTCAGGAGTTTTTATAACTCTTTCCAATGATATGGTCAAATTTACCTGGATCAAATATGAAGAGTTTTCAAAGAGAAACAAAAAGGTTAGGAAAGGCAATAATGTGCAATGTAGCTAATGGGTCTGGTTTGGGTTGAGAGAATGAAGTGGCCCTTTGTAAGTTAAATTTTGAGCCAATGCTAATGTCCTCTGGTATGTGTGAGATGAACTGTTGGATTTGGATGGGCAGTTATCAGTTAGACCTCTAATAGAATGATTTAAGATGTGAAATTGCAGTGTGCAACACCATTATTGTAAGTTGCCTGTTGCATGCCTCTCCTTGGTGTATACTTACAGGGACTTCATCGTCTGTGAAGACAGACAGAGATTCCTGGATGAGTTAGCCTCACTTCAAGACTTCCAGACCAGCCTAAAGTCCATGAGGGAGTCGTTGGAAGGGTTCAAAGGTCAAGGACCTCTGACAGAAAGGGGGAAGTACCCTGAGGTTGTGTTCCTTGGCACAGGGTCAGCCATGCCAAACAAGGCCAGAAACGTCTCGGGAATTCTCCTCAATACAAGGTTAGTGTTTGTCTTTTCCTGTCTTTTCCTCTCCTCCTTTTTGATTTCTTTATGATTACTGTTTTTCTGTCTTTCTGTCCTTTGAACTTTTTGTCTGTTTGTCCCCTTTTCTCATTCCCTCCTTTCCCCTTTTTTGTGTATTCTCCCTGTTTTCTTGTCAGTCAGAACTCGCTGAGTATAAAGTGATCTCAGAAACTAGAATGGAAGCAGAGGCACCATGACAACTGAAAAATTGTATTCATTTGTTTGTTTCATTCATGGTCTTGATATAATTCTATCTGAGAAAATAGATTCACATTTGACAGTTACCTAGAATTTGCTTACAGCAATAGTGATAAGTAATGTGAAAGAGAATTCACATTTATTTTTTGTATGTGTTCTTATATTTTGATTGAAAGATAGATTATTTTGTGAGACATTTCATTGCAATGTAGTCAAGAATGTGCAAATTACAGTTTTTATGAAGTAACCTCAGAAAAAATAGGTTAAGTTCTTTAACCTTTGTGCCTACTTTGTGTTACTGTACTATAACTTGTCTCAACAGTGAGACCAGATCATTGATCATGGACTGTGGTGAGGGGACTTTTGGTCAGCTGTGTCGTTACTACGGCGACAAGGTGGATGACATCATTTCCCGCGTCCAGTGCATCTTCATTTCCCACATTCATGCTGATCACCATGCAGTAAGTTGTGTCAAAGGTCATGAATTCTTGAGTTAGTTGCAGTGGATTCGCTTCATATAGAAACTTGTGCACTCAACTCGTCACTTAGACATTTATTTCGAATAAAGAAATGACAAATGAATGAATGGAGTGGATTTTGTGTAAATACCTTACTTTTGGCTATAATTGAGATATAGGCATGTGAATTCAGTTTCAAAACATACCTGCCTCATATGGTAATCGCAGCATCATATGTTCATTTCCTTACTTGTTTGTTTGTTTGTTTGTTTTTTGTTTGTTTTGCTTGTGTGTGTATGTGTGAGTGTGTGTGTGATTTGTGCATTGAGATGTTGTGGGTATGGGAGAATAAACTATTTTCATCTATTTTTTTTTCAGGGTCTTATAAACCTGTTGAGGCATTGGAATAAAGTGACAGTGAGTATACTTCAGTCTATTTTTCTGTTGTTTTTTTTTAGATAATCACATGACAGTATAGTTCCAGTTGTCTAGTGTTATTGAGAGAGCGCTGACAGCTATGTCCTTGGCATTTTGCCAAGTTTCTTCCTGAAGTTTTATGGAGTATAAATTACATTGCAAGGTCAAAGGTTACGTCTCAAATCAAAGACATTATTGACTGGCTTCCATATTGAAAAACTAGCATCCTAAAGCAAACTGCACAAAAACATTCTTTGTAGAAATTTGTAGTAAAATATGGACAAGATCGATGTTGCAATGTACTTGATGTATTAAAGAACATGGGAATTATATCTGTGCATTAGGAGGAAGAGAAACTTGATGTTGATAGGGGTCAATTACTTGTATGGCATATTGCTCTTCTTATTGACCCCATTCCCATGATCTCATTTGTTTTTTATTCTCTTTGATCATCCCTTCTATGATCACTGTTATACTAGTATATATCCTTATGATATTTTTGTTTATTGTACAATGTGTGTAGATACATGTCATACAGTTGTTGTTTTATGTAAGATGACTAGAAATAAAAATGAGATTGTATTTTGGTACTGTTTGATGTGACTCTAATGTCTCTGTCATCCCTCATCCACCCACAGGGAGATGATGCTGGTACTAACCTCCTCCTGGTGGGGCCAAAGAGGATGTTCATCTGGCTCAATGAATACCACAATCACTGTGAGAGCTTCATCAACAGACTCAGGTGATGATTCTTCCTGGGCTCGTTCATAAAACTTGTTGTCAGTGACAAATTGTCATAGTTATTATAAGCTACTGAAATCCTTGCATCTGATTGGCTAAGAGCAAATTTGTCATAGAAATGTGGCAGTTATCACTGATAACAAGTTTTATGAAACTGGTCCCTGATCTACGACTCTCATCACTCAGACAGCAAGTCTTTTAAAGGCATAATTTACCATTTAGCTTTAGTGCTTTAGTGCTTCAAAATAGTTCTAAAATGTGAGTTAGGAACAGAAACAATCAATGTAAGAATCTGAATCAGTAGAATCAATGCTATTAAAGTATTGTTAAGTATACAAATGTCAACAATAGTCATAATAGAAATGTTTCTAGACTAAACCGTCTACAGTTATGGTTTATTGAGAAAAATAGTGATATTTCTGTACATTTTAGGCGTTATTGCAAAAATTGTATATGGTATAATGTTTTGTGATACACCTGACCTACACATATGCATCAAATGTGATATCTTGAACATCTTTAAAATCACTGCTCCCAGTGGTAAACAATACCTTTAAAGCTGCAGAACAAAGCAGCTTGTTCAGACATCGTAGACCAGAGTACACACTTGTCACCCCTGTCCTACCTGGATTGCACTGACTTTGTGTTGATGAAATGAATGCATTTAGTTACAAGTCTATTGTCATGACATACAAATGCATTCATAACAGGGCACTTGCAACAAAGGAAGCTTGGTGGGAATTTGCACCCACAAATACAAATGCTCTGAGGGTGATCGGATGATTAGAATATTAATTAATCAAGAACTTACTTGATGTCATATTGGCTTTATTAGATTACAGCCAAAGTAGCACAGTGACAACACCATGCTTCAGTAATGATATCTTGATAAAATGAAACTTTCCTAGTTTCCTTCTTTGTAAAATAAGGCAGAGTCTTGAACTGTTTACATATCATAAATTTTAGATAATCTGTGCCACTGTTCACTTACAAAAAAGTGAAAAGGTTAGGGAACATGATACTTGACACTAATATTTCAGTGGAAAGCAGTATGATGTCACACTTAGAGCATGAAGCCACTCATACGTACTCTTTTTTTGTTCGATTTTTATTTGATTCTGTGCAGGTTTATAGAACTGGGAGACATCAATGTGAAGACTCCTGAGGAAGAGAGATCCAAGCATGAATCATCTCTCCTCTCCAGGCTCAATCTCCAGGAGGTAATATTATATAGATATTGCCTTCAGAGATGTGATATAACACTTGACATCCCTGTGGGATTTATATTTTCCCAAAGCAGGCAGCACTGGGAAAAAACATTGTCTCAAGGAGAAAGGATAACTCATAAGCTCTAATGTACAAGTAGAGCCCTTGTTCCTCGAGGCTCGTTAAAAAGTAGGGGAAACTTCTGTCTATCTTTTTATCTTTTAGCTTTCAAACCTTTGTATAGGCTGTTGCAATACACTTGTCTGTAATCATGTGATCAATTAATTCATAATTTTGTGAAGACCTATTTGATGTTTGTTCCATGAAAAAAAAAGAACAAATATTCACCATGATTGGCAAGGCAGGATATATCAACTGACAGAAACTTGACAATTTTATGTCATCGTTTACGTAGTACTGACGACGAAATGGCAATGAAATGTGAGAGTCAAAGAATAGGCGAGAGATGTTGCTATCATAGTTTTCATAGAGGCTCATATCCACTGTTGGTTACACAAAACATTTCAGTGAATTCATTCACAATCAAGAAATGTTTGAAGGAGGTAGCTCAAACTTCATAGGAATTGTTCATGTTTTTATCGACTGGTAAAAAAAAAATTATGAATATAGATTGTAATCCTGATGCAATGGTAGTAACATCTTTTAACCTGGTGAAGTGGTCCCGTCTCACATCCAACTGGACCCCATGGAAGACCAGCTTAGTGTAGCTGAATATGGGCTATCCAGCCATCTTCTCAGATGGAAAATGAACGAACAAACAAACAAACTTCATGCCTACTATTTCAAGCGTTAGCTTCATTGTCATTCTGTCCCTGCTTCCCATTACAGTTTAACTCTGTGTATGTGCGTCACTGCCCTAATGCCCATGGATTGACTCTCACACACCAGGATGGATGGAAGGTGGTTTACTCTGGAGATACCATGCCCTCTGATGCTCTTATTGAAGCAGGTAATCACTGATTTTACACCTTTGGCAGACATATGTTTTTCAAATCTTTATGCTGGAATCAATTTTGTCAAAGATAAGTTAGAAACTACTTCAAGACTCTCTCACAGGATGTACAGTAACAGAGGAAATCCATAATTTTGGTTTTATGTGTTGATGTTGTGTTGATGAGTTGGACCAAAGACTTTGTGCTTGATCGTGTAGTAAACATACTAAAAACTAGAGAAGCGCTCTGAGAGCGCAAACCTCTGCCAAGCAGCTCATTTCCGCCACTGATCTTGTTCTTCCATAGAGATCAGTGATTTCCACCCATATGTATGCTTGCCAAAAATCACCTGATTTCCCCAAATAATAGCCTTTTGTTACAATGTATGTCATTAACTTCCAACTGCGTGGCGCACCTCGCCCCAGCAGAAACTAGAGCATGCACTTTAATGCGCGTATGAAAACCTCAAAAATGCGCAGCTTGAACTCCCAAGTTCAGTGACCCTACCTGTCAATATATCAAAAATCCTTCATAAATTCCCTCAAAATTCTAGGATCACTACCAAAGTTTAATCATTTGTTACTTGTGTCATTCTCAACCTTTCCTGTAAAAGTTTCATCCAAATCCATTAACTACTTTTTGAGTTATTTTGCACATGACAAACAAACGCTGTTGAAAACATAACCTCCTCCCTTGGCAGAGGTACAAACATAAGGCAAATTATAATGAGTAATTACTGTATTTGTTTCTCTCCATCTTGATGGGAAACTTTACTGCCTAGGCTTACTACAGCAGGCTGGTTTACTATTTGTTCATTTTTGCATTCTTTTTTTCCTCTATGACCAAAGTATATCATTTATAATCCATTTTCATATTAATTGAATATTCTGCAAAATCGTAATCATTTTGGAAAGATTGATGTTGCCATGCTGGGCAAGCCTTTTGCAAGGTGTAGTTGCCTGGAAACACATTTGTAGTACGGGTATGCATCACATACTGTAGATGTGTCAGTAAACTGTGTTATCAAACTTATATTTGCCCGTTGTAAGAATGATTGGGTCTAAGTCTGGGGACAGCTGTGATTATGGTTTTATGCTTCCTAGTCCATGGAAACCTAAAGACATGGTTGCCTCAATTCTACAAAAATTATGTATTATAATTATAGAATCATATTTTTGGTTGGTTCCAGGCAAGGGAGCAGATCTTCTGATTCATGAAGCCACACTGGAAGATGGGATGAATGAAGAAGCAAAGAAGAAGAGACACAGGTACAGAAGGAATTATTATTATCAAATTTGCTGTTGGAGAGATTCTGTGTCAGTATGCCAATGATTTTTTTATTCAATTATCTTATTTTTTTTAAATTGCCAATTGTGTTCCAAGATCCAACACAATATCAAATGTGGCATAAAGATGAATGCAAAGGACAACTTGAAGCACAATTAGAATTGTTAAAAATGTGGTTTGGGGAGATTTGTGTTTGGTTTGTTAGTTTTCATGAGATTCCTGTCCTGCTGTTAAAATGAAAAATAAGGGTTATTTCGCAGATGTGAATACTTAATTATAACGATTACGTATCCGGCATGTTCAATGTGGCATCATTGAAAGGTCTAACATGTATATGAAGCTTCTTTGTGAATGCAGGTTCTAGTGGAAGTCATTCATAATTATAATGTTTTAAGAGTTACTTTTCAGACAAACACTATATGGCGGTAGAAATATCAGGAAGTGTTTATGCATTTCAATTTGTATTTAAGTGTATGCATTTTCAATCTTGACATCCTAGCAGACAATTATTTTCTTGCCAACTGTATACATTTGAAATTCTCTTGTCTAAGGCAAATCTGAATGCATATTTTAAGTAAACATTCGTTAGGCAAGCCGTGGGATGGTCACATGTAAACAATTGTCATCGAATCATGCAAGAGATTTGAATGATTTCAAAGAGAGATATCAAAATTTGCTGGTATTTCATTTCTGTATAACCAGAAGGGAGCTAAATCCACAGATATTGTACACTGATAGAACCGACCTGGTATTCAGCCATGCCTTCTGCTTGAAGTCTAAACGCCTGTGTGTCCGTCATTGTTTCATTCCAGCATGATATCCGAAGCCATTCAGGTAGGCCAAGCCATGGAGGCCAAGTTTCTCCTCCTGACACACTTCAGCCAGCGTTACCCCAAGGTTCCCCTCATCGACTCCTCCTCCACCTCCAGCCGGGTTGGCATCGCCTTCGACAACATGAGGGTGAGTTAGGACTTCAGGACTATTTGCCACCAGTGACTTCCATTACAATAAAGTCCTTGAGCCCTGCAGTTTTCTTTCATTGTAACAAAATTTTGTTATAGCCAAACAGTAAAGTACTATGTAAAGAAATGTAGATGATAATTTTGGTACTTGGATTTTTGCTTCATTGTAATGAGAATTTCAATAGAACCGTGTTTGTTATAAGTAAAATGGGAGTGCACTGTACAGTGGACTCCTGTTATAACGAAGTCCTCGGGACCGGCAGTTTTCTTTTGTTATATCAAAATTTTGTTGCAACCGAACAAATAAACAATGAAAGAACATAGAGCTGATAATTTTGGGACCTGGATTTTCACTTCGTTGTAACCAGAATTTTGTTATAACCATGTTCGTTATAACAGGAGTGCACTGTAGAAGTGAGTACCCCATGCTTGCTAGAATCCGAACTTTCAAATGTATTTAATGGGAACTTGCAATAGAATACATTGTAGCTTGATGCAAGGCTCCAAAAGAAAAATATCCACAAAACTGAAAGCTGTAGTGTCAATTGAGGAGGACCATTGAGAAACTCTATTCATTCAGTATTCTTTGTACCAACTGTTGGACTGTCTGTCTCCAGGTCTCCTTCTCAGAGCTGGAGGTACTCCCAGTCTTTCTACCAGTCCTTAAGCACCTCTTTGCAGAGGAGATCCAAGAGTTGGAGGTCAACCGAGACAAGAAGGCGGAGAAGAAGAGCAGCCTGAAGTCAATGAGACAACACCCTAAATCATGACGCTACTTCCATCAATGCATATCATTTATTTTGTACATTAATCATGTCTCATGATAAGACTGGTTGTTACTGAATCTTCCGTGTTGGTTGAACTGAAATGCCCTGAAGGATGCACTCCCTGTCGCTTGGTGTGGTCGGGTGTGTCTGGGAACCCTCATTTTTGCAGCTATATAGTAGCAGTTTTGATGAAATTATAATCCTCAAGGTACACCTGCCATCTGCCAAATGTCCCTAATTGAAAGAAATAATCCTTTTTACAGGTAAAAACTAACTATTAAACTTTATTTCAAGTTTCATAAACATCTGTTATTTGTCGAAAATTCCTCTGCTTTCAAGTTACACCCAAAGTGTTCATATTTGTCAAGCTGCAGATTTTTGTTGCAGGTATGCAAGGAAAAACATGTGCAGAAATTTGATGTGACATTTTGTCAGTTAGTTACGTCTAAATAGCTCTGCTTGTGCCAAAGTTTTTGGACATTATCCTCTCTGGTGTACATGTTCATTTGATACCTTGTTTTGGAATACAGAAAAGTAAAAGTAAACCTCGGAGATAAGGTTGATAGTGACCCATCCAGGTATTCATGTGGAGATACAGTACGTGGAGTATTGTACTTGTAGGTAGCTTGTATTAATTAAACCCATTGAAGACTAGTTTCCCATCCCCGAGTATACTCAGGCAGGTTGTCTTTGGGAAATGCATGTTATAGCACAATCAGCCTGTCTTCAACGGGTTAACTTTGACATCTAGCCATCCAGACAACCTAGACCCTCTTCTGAATGAAACAAAAAGTGTCATCTTTCTGTGTATGCAATGAAAAATAAGACCCCCAAAGTGGTTACCATCTACATCAAATACACTCTGATCTGACAACTTAGGCACACATGTAAACTCTTCAATGTTGGCAGTTGTAACCATGTTGTGTAAACATTCTGACTTTCATGTGGAATGAACACACTAACTTGCTGTGTCCTGGTAATATGTACCATAATCGTTCTGTCCAACAGAATATGTATTAATCTGACAGTGAGCCATACTGGCTTATGAATAGGTTAATCAATATCACTTCAGTTTTATTCATTTATATGTTATAGATTTTTCAGAGTACATGAACTCAATCCACAAAACAATGTGTTCCGTATAAAGTAATTTAATGCATAAGCACCTGACTTAGAGACCGTGTGTGAGTTTCACTTACATTATATGTCAGGGTTGATAAAAGCATGTTCTGGATCAAAATCCTGAGCTGCTAATGAGCAAAAAATAACCGCAATAATAAATGAGAAATTCATTCATAGCATCGCAAAGTGATTTGTTTCCAGTATCCTGTATCATTTTTTTCCCATCTTTTTCTTGGGGGGGGGGGGGGGGAAGAATGGAGCAGTGTAATCTTCCACAACAGATTTGACAGCCAAGAAGATGAAACCTTCATTGTAGAGGTGTCTGGCTCAAGTCTGTCTTCTAGTCTCATCCTATTACAGTGCACTCCCGTTATAACGAAATGCTCGGGACCGGCGGTTTTCTTTCGTTATAACCGAACAAATACAATATATAACGAAAACACGGAAGCCACGCATATATCATATTCTGTTTGTTGAATACTCCGTCATACACTGGAAAGCTATGTGAACAATAAAACAAATAGTTAATATTCAATTTCAGATTATTGTATTACAATAACGCAAGTTCCCCTCGGAAACTGTGCGTGACACACCAAGCAAACACACAGTGATGTGACGCGTTCGCCCATGCAGAGACGCTATAAATACTCATTCCACTACGTATTTTCTAAAGCGATCCTCAGTTCATTATAGCGAAGCACATTTCTTTTGTTTTTCTTTGTCAGTGGCGCTCGGAAAAGACTTCGTTATAACGAAAATTTCGTTGTAACTGTGTTCGTTATAAGTGAATTTTGTACCATAGACTTTAATGGCGATAATTTTGGGACCAGAAGTTTTACTTCATTACAACAAAATTTCGTTATAACCGTGTTCGTTGTAACGGGAGTGCACTGTATATTGCTGGGTTTAGATGTCATCTCAGGGGGCTAGAATACTACTTTCCATTGTCATACTCCTACTTGGTTGTGGCACATTCAACAAATATTTCATAAAAAGTCTGAAGAAGCATCTAGGCCCAATTCCACACAGGTACATGGTGAAATCAATACTCACAGCTGATTGGTCATTATCCATGGTAACTGCAATGTTATGATTGTTGCTCTAGTTGAAAAAAAAAATGTGATGGGAAATTACCTGTGGTATATGTATTTGAAGTGTGTCAAAGAAAGAAAGAAAGAAAGTTGTATACCATATCATATGGCATGCACAATGAAAGGTATGATAATTTTATAATACATGTACAATGTTTGTATGTTCAATTAAATCATGAATACTTGCTATCATAATTTCATTCTTGTTGTCTTTTAAATGAAATCATCCTGTGTACTGAATCTGAATACAATGTCATACGTACAATATTATGTACATTCAGCAAGTCTTTTTTCATGCAGTTACATGTATGTCTTACTGTTATTACACACAAATATCTGAAGCACACATATACACGCATACATGTATTCCCGGTTGTGTTACATGTTCTAGCAGATGTAACTGCTGGTAAACCTGAAAACAGTCTTTATTCTCGGCAAGACTAGGCATATAATACTGACTCCACAAGTTAGTCGGCTATCTAGGAATATTTCCTTTCACAAAAGCAAAGAAAAGAAGTGGTGAAATACGAATAAGTTTTGTTTGTTTGTTTTTATTGAACTGAATACAATAATACGTAGTTGGAATGCAGAAACATGCTTACCTTCATTTCAACACTCTATACTCGAGTGAAGGAATCCATAGATGCACCACGTGTACCATGCAAAAGCTATGCATTCTCTTTTTCTCATACCATTTAGCAATTATTATGTTTTGGTCTTTTTTATACAATTTTGATACATTTTCATCATGCATATTCAACATGCGGAGTAACCAAATTATCCTTTGATGCAACAAATGTAGGAACATATGTTTATATATTGTACATCATTTGATTAATTCTTGACTCTGGTTGGTTGAAATTGCGGCATGAATTCAATGATTGCTTGCGCAGCTTCATAGCATCCAGGCTGAAAAGCATGAAATGCTGCTGAATTATCAGTGGAATTAAACAGATTAGGTGGATCAAACTCACAATTCTGGCAAGTCAGGCACTATGTAGCTATTTTAATTCATTGTAATTACCATCATTTGCTTCATGTACAGTTTCACAAATATAATATCTGTACCTATTCAGGACAGATGTACTAAGACTCCAGCTTTGTGCAATATGAATACAATTATGTCTTTACAACAAAGTCATACATTGTATTGTCTTCTGATAACCGAAATTGACATAAAAATTGATCAGCTTGATTTACAAAACTAAAACAAAGAGATAGAGCAATTAATATCATTTAGTGTTAAAAAGAGCAAACTGCATGTCTCTTTAATCCCTACTTGTACTCGCAAATGTATTTAAAGGGATTGTATAGTTTTGGTTGAGACCTAAGTTCAGGTTTCTAACATTTTCTGTTGAGATAATGAGAAACCTCTTATGAAATGTGAAAGAGCATGTAATTTTAAGAGGAATTGAACATTTATTCGATGAAAATTGGCTTTGAAATGGTAGTGATATCCAAAACAGAGCAATCCTAATAAAAGGTGGGACCCACCCTTTATTACGGTCGCTTTGTTTTACTTTGATTTTGGATGTCTCAGCCAGTCCAAAACCGATTTTCATCAAATAAACTTTGAATGCCTCTTAGAATAGAATGTTCTGTACTATTTCATAAGTGGTTTCTTGGTATCTTGCAAAAAGCTAAAAGCCCAATTCTCATCTCTACCAATACTATACCATCCCTTTAAATTATAAATACTTAGTAAATTGCACGTGTCACTTTCAGACCAAGGTCAAGGAATGGTGATTTTTACCTTACATGTACATTAATAATACTTTATGGCAACAATGCTGAAGAAGACAAGGATGAAGATGAGGATGATGAAGAATCAGAAAAGATTAAAAGAACAAGGACTTCTGTCTTCACTGAAACTTGAAGTAAAAGAATAGGAAATGAAGAAAATGGCTCAGAAATACTTCCTCTTCACACATTTCTAATTCAACAGAATTTTCAGAAGACAGTTCATATCACACATACAAAACTGAGTGTACTTTCTGTAGACAAATAATGCCCAAATGTGTACAAATTGTAAAACAAGCAGACAAAGTCAACATCTGCTAATGTCTGTTGCAGACTAGAGATCTCACCAAGGACCAAGGCCTTGTCATTTCGCTCCGTCAAAACGCAATGGCCTTTAAAACAAGTGGCAGAGTTACTACAAGCGGTATCAACATTAGCATTTCGTTTGCATGTACTGTAAAATGAGGAATGTTCGCATGAATTTTAATTACGCGAATTTCGCGAGAGCCAAGATTCACGAAATTAAAACGCACGCGAAGGCTCTTGTCTACACTATATGCATTGAATGCCAGAGGGACTTCGCGAAAACTTCATGCTGTGAAAAAGGCTGTCAGCTCCAATTTGTGAGAATTTCATGCTGCTAAAATATCATGTTTTACAGTACGTAAATGAGCAATTAGAATATATCAATATGATCATGCCAACATTTTGATCATTCTTTGAAAGAGCTACGAAATGAACACAGCTTGCACCTGCAGGAATCTCTACATGTAGTTCATTAAATGTGCCTTCATTTCTGCAGTACACATGACTGTGTTGATGTGAGTGTACAGTAGTCCTCTAGGCAGCCTCGTATAGTCCATTTCATGCACATGCACTTAACTCAAGACAGTTATTGCCACTATTGACAGCCATATGATGGCTGCTATCAGATAAGTCACTCTTCATTTTCCAGATGTAGCAACTTCACCCTGTAATTCCACTTTCACAGTTACACCATGTACACCCCAAGAGGGCGACATACAAATCACAGTTCATGGAACAGGTCAAGGGTCGGCCATAACTTGGAATGTCATACGATGCCAAAGGTCCACTCAGGATGCGGAGATGTTGACCTTTGAAGGGTCAAACTCTGTCCCTTTGAACGGTGACCCTTCGGCATCCCAAGCCTTTCTCAGCATGCTGTGGGTTTCCTGGAAGAGAGAAAGAAAGAGAGAGAGCTCTGACCACTGAGCCAATTCACCCCAAACTCTTAATGTGCCTGTGAACTTAGATGCAACTTGTCAAGCTGTTTTGTTAATCCTGGTCAATAACTAAATTAAACTGGACTTCACGATTCCAGGACATTTGCTCCTGTGACAATTGCTCCCATGAAATATCTGTGCACTAAGCCAAACATTAATTCTACCCACAAACATAATCCTAACCATAATCCTCAGTCCTTGTAGAAAATACGACCGGAGCAATTGTGAAGTAAGGGGGTTTGTAACTTTTAATTTTTTTTTTTTCCTCAGACAAGATCAGTATGAACAGCAGGACAAAATAGTCAACATAACTCTTCACAAGTTATGAACAATAAAAGTTGGTTGGTGATCCTACGCTACCTGCTCTTTGCTCGTCGGCAAGCCTTGTCTCTTGCGCTCCATGTCGTACATGACTCTCTGGTAGTCCAGCTGAGACTCATCGTCCATCTCATGGACATACTGGACGTTGTCAATACTCTTCTGGTCAATCTCTGGCTCTCCCACAAACACCGCCTTCCACCATGTCTGCTTGCGCTTCTCCAAATTCAGCTGTTTTCAATACAAATCAGAATCAAATCAATGGCTGACAAAGGATAAAAATCAGATACATAAATGCTTTGTTGTATACGTATGTGCACTGCACATACACATACCACGGCTCAGCACTAACTTTGTTCTCTGGTGGCTCTTTCGAGCCACTAAAATCTTTGAAATTGAAAAGTACTGGCCCATTATGAAGAAAATATCAAAATCTAATTAAAATTTTAGCTGCCCTATCGGGCCACCGAAATATAGCGTTTTCAGAAACTTGGTGGCCCAACGTCAATTTTTAGTGGCCCTGGGCCACGGATGTCAAGCCCTGTATATACATAATAATACATACACACAGTCAAACCTATCTATAGCAGCACCCAAGGGAAACAAAAAAGTGGCCATTATAGACAGGTGGTTGCTATATAGACAGGGTTTTTTAAGTGGCCTTTCGGGGGGGGGGGGGGAATTTATGTGTTGCTTGAAGGTTTGGTAATTTATTGAAGGGGGGAATCTATTTTGTGGCTGTATATGACAGGTGGCCTGTATTTACATGTAAGTACATTAACTTTGAAAAGTCATCACATATGGCAGAAAAAATCAATAATAACCACCTGTATGCATTTGCCAGGCTCCAGGCTCCATATTGACTCTTCACCTTTGACCTTCTCTACAAGTTGACCCTCGACAAGAACCTTTTCTCCTTGGCCGTCACTTGAGGAACCCTTCATGGATACCTAGGTCAAGGGCACAAACATTTATCATGTGCTTCACGTTCATGAAATAGGCATAATATTATTGTGAAAAAGACTATTTATCAACAAGGCAAATAGATCCAGACCAAAGAAACTCTTGATTTTCGTCCACTGAACATCTTTGCACTTGAACATATTCACATTACGCAATCTTGGCTCTACCACTTCTGAAATGACACTAGAGTTTTGAATATGAGCTGTATTATCTCCTCCATACTATTAGAAAGAACCGCCTCTACAAAAATACAAAATGAAAAGCAACTACATATGTACTACATATTTAAATCCTCGACAACTAACGCAGTTATCGACTAAAGAAATTCAGCTCTATAAGTTCTAGAATTGTGTTAATTAGCCAAATATCGTTACCTGTTTATAGAATTTGATTGAAAGGATTCAATCATGCACATTTAACAGAGGAAAATCAGTAAACATTATGCACAACAAACCTTGGACGATGAGTGATTTATACAATTAATGACAACAGCTCATGGCTTGAGTGAAGTTAATATGAAATCAAATTATGTCTTTCAGTTTGACCATACCAATAAAGAAAAGGCAACGATCACATATTCACAGAAGGGAAAATACCAACCTTTATCTGATCATTCTTGACGTCGACGGTGACCTGCTTGGCTTTGGTAACGTTTGACGGCACAAATACTTTGATGTCCACATCTTTTAGTGTCTGTGACCATGCATAGTTTTCTCTCAGCGCACCGTTGTATGTGTCCGCTTTGTTCAGCTGCAGCCTACATTCATGAAATAGCAGATAAAATTGGTAGAGCATAGTAAATCAGCACTCTGTGATCAAGCATACAGGAGAAGATAAAAAGTTGTATAAATTAATAGAGTGGAAACTGGTCAGTTGGGTCAGTGGATGTTGGCAAACTTCTCCCTTAGAATGCCACACCAACCTACCTTGGAGTGCAGTTGGATAGGCAGTTGACCTACAAGGAGCACCTCAAGGCTATAAGTCCATAAGTGTCCTCAAGGAACAATCCCCTTTGCCGACTTGCAGGCTCAAAGTGGGGTGCCAGTGCAACCACTCTTCGCACCAGTGCACTAGCACTGGTATACAGTGCCGCGGAATACGCCTCCCCTGCGTGGTGTATGAGCTCTCACACCAAGAAACTTGACACGGTCCTGAATGACACCTTGAGGCTCATTACAGGATGTCTCCGGCCAACACCAACAGAATTTCTCCCTATTCTTTAAGGCATTGCTCCCGCTCCAACACGTCGAGAACTCCATACCCATAAGCTGGTCACCAAGGCCTCCAGCCACCCGAACAACCTCCTCCAAGATGTAGTTGAGGGCTCTCTATCTCTGGGCAAGCAGCAGCGACTGAAGTCCCGTCGCCCTTTCTCCCGCCACGCAACAACGCTGAGGGGATCAGACTTTAACATCTGCCGGGCATGGCGTGGAGAGCAAGCTGGCAAGACACTCCACAACCTGCCCAACTCGTTATCAAGCCCAATACATCTGTCCCCCAGGTCCGAACCTCCCAAGGAGGGAGTGAGTGCCATTGAATCAGATTCGAACGGGAGTTGGGCGTTTCAACGTAGCCATGCATCGGTGGGGGCTGTGCTTGTCAGCAGCTTGCCAGTGTGGTGCACCAGAACAGACTGCTCAACACATCTTGAGTAAGTGCCCTGATCTCTGACCACCTAACAACATGGACCTAACACACCCTACTCCTGAGACTGTAACTTGGCTAGAACAACTGAGAGACATTACTTAGCTGCTGCATACACAAGAAGAAGTGGATGTTCCATCAATGTGTGACAAGATGATAACAAAGATAACTAATTTTAAAATCTGTATTACTGCAAAAGTGCAAAACTGTCGTAGTCCTGAAATCATAAGGTTCCTAGTTCAAGTTCCCTGGCTGCGGTGGATATGCGGTGATCTAGCAGTTGGTCTACTCCCACTTGGTCTAATAGCCATTTGGTCTCAACCCACATAGTCTAATCCCAGTCCATCTACAACCAGTTCATCTATTGACCATTTAGTCCAATTGCCACTTAACCTAATAACTGTACCAGTTGGTCTACTTCCAGATGGGCTTTGCCCACTTCGTCTAATACCCTCAGTTTATTAGACAAAATGGGAAAAAGTCCAAGGAGACAAAACTGCAGTTAGACCATCTGGTCATTAGACGATGCGATAAGAAGCCAAACTGGGAAGTAGACCATCTGATAGTAGACCAAGTGGTAATAAACAGGCTATGGTTTATGGCTAGGCATGGTGCTTCATACTTTTGTTTCGTCTTTCGGAGGGACTTAAAGAGCTCTATTGGTTTCATGGCTGCTTGGTTTACAAGCATTTATTGCTTTCCTGGTGGTGATGTAAAACAAATCACTTCAAATCATTGTTATTTCCTCATTGGCAAATACCCAAAAGAAAGCACCACTGGAAATATTGGAAATTTACCCACTGGAAACTGAAAGAGTATACATATCAAGTCTATGTAAATCTTAGAGTGTTCATGGTTTACCATAATCTGCAATATTCAGCAATATCATTTCGGGAAGTGCTTTCACTAAAACTAACTTTCATCACTGTTTAAACTACATCCCAGAAGACCTACGCCCATGGATAAAATGTCCTTGATATCATACATAGCCACTTTTGATACACATATCTAAAGCTTCATTAAGCAACACCTTTCTATCTGTTGGACTCTGGTACAACCAAATGCAGACAAGTTCCCTCTTCATCCAAAAGGCCTTCATAAATTCTCATTTCAATACAACAACTAGAAATGTCGCTATGGCGACTGGTATGCCTCCGCCATAATGCATGATTCTCCTAAAAGGTCAAGATAGTACATGTAGACAATGTGTGATTACATTTTCACAAAATTGGCAAAATATCAAAATGACAAGTTCGTCACAAATGTGTTGGAATGTTCACCTTCCTTGACCTAGGTTTAATTGGATGAATAGGAGAGCATGTATTTGGGATTTAAGGACTTTACCTTGACTTTGACCCATTCATACATTTATGCATTGAGTAATTTTCAAGGTATGGAGAAAAAGTGCAATTTCTGTATTGAATAGTAAATTGTTACCAATTTCATCTGGTCTTTGACCCTAAAATTCATAAGATAATCACTGTCAGGCAAAACATGCATAAATATGTAGTACATTTCAAGGTAACTTGAGCCACTTCGGAGATATGGAGGAAAAACTTAGTTCAGCACTTTCACTTGATTTTTGACCTTTTGACCTTTGAGGCAAAAACAAAAGAAAAAAAAAAACTTTCCAGAGAATTTCTATTGGGTTATACATGCATATTACACCAAGTTAAAAAAAAATAATAATCCTGCTGGCATTGCATAAACATGACGGAAATAGTAAAATTTTGAAGTGCTGCCCTTGACCTTTGACCCCTGACCTTTGACCCCACGAACCCTAAATTCTTTAGATAATCACTGCTAGTCAGTACATATATATATGCTATGTTCTATGAAGATACCTTGAACAATTTCCAAGGTACAGAGAAAAAAGGTGAAGTTTTAATATTATTACTTGACCTTTTGACCTTTGACCTTTGACCTCATGACCCAAACTTTCACCAGAGAATCTTAATTGGGTAATATATGTATACACTAAGTTTCAAGAAAATATCTTCAGGCATTGCATAGATATGGTGGAAATAGTGAAATTTTAGGTATTTGACCTTGACCTTTTGACCTTTGACCTTGAGCATGTGCACCCAAAAGTTGATAGGCACAACTTCACCCCCTAATACACATACATGCCAAGTTTCATTAGGATACCTCAAAAGGTTTTGATAGTTACCCTGTCCACAAAATTCATTACGGACGGACGGAAGGACGGACGGACGGACGGACGGACAACCCGAAAACATAATGCCTCCGGCACCACTTCGTGGCGGAGGCATAACAACAACAACAACAACAACAACAACAACAACAACAACAACAACAACAACAACAACAACAACAACAACAACAACAACAACAACAACAACAACAACACCAAGAACAACAACAACAACAACAGCAGCAGCAACTTTCCTATTTACAGACAAAGAATCTTTGCTCTACTACCAGGACTGAGTTCACATCAAATGAATTCAATGACCTACTCTTTTGAAGTTGAAGTCTTATCCTTTGTTGTTGTTGTTGTCGTTGTTGACCTCTGACCTCCAGTTGCTCCACCACACCCCTGAATGACCTCACCGGTGTCTGGGTTGGTCATTACTGGCTGCGGGCCATCAGTACTGGCCCCTGTCTCAGCACAGGTACCGCCCACTGGCCTGGGACCACCCGGAAGCTCTGAGGTGTCCGTGGTGGCCACTTCCACTGTCTCCAATGCAGGAGGTGGCTCTTTGTATTGGGGGCAGATATTGAATGACAGTTTAATGATTGCTTCATATGGCAGAAGCCTTTGTTCACATCATCAGTCATAACTCTCTCGTCACTAATGTCTTAAATTCTTATTACAACTTCATCTCCTAGTCTTGCTTACTGGCTCTGGGATAACATATACATAGAAATGAGCCTTCAATTCAATTCAATTCATACATTCATTCAATGATAATAATTGTTTCAAAATACAATATGAACTGTATATAAAATGCAAATGTCTTTGCACACAGAGCGCGACTATAGAGACTGCAATGGGATAACTGTCCAGTTCCTTAAAAAAAGAAACAGAAAAGAAAAAAATGTTACATTTTCTAAATTCTAGAGGTGTGTTGTACTACTCATTTCATCTGAAGATGTTATCTGGTGTCAACGTTTACATTTACTAGTCTCTGCCTAATGTTGACACATATCTTTTTTTTTTTATTGCTGATATGATCATTTGGAGGGGCATCATCTAAAGTACACAGAGTGTAAAGTAGCAAAAGATAGAAGATACAGAGGCTGACTCACCATCCACATTCTCAGCAGCAGCGCCTTTTTTCTCCCCCTTGGATGACACTTTCTTTTCTATTTCCTGTGACATGCGTTCATACTTCATATATGCCTAGATGCATTGCAAGAAAAGATGGGAGGGGAAAACATTGTACAACACTCAGACTCATTGCTTTGTACAATGTACAGTGTACTCTTGTTAAAACAAACGCATTTATGACAAAATTCTTGTTACAATGAGGTAAAAATTCAGTTCCCCCAAAACATTAATGTGTCTTAGAATGTGTACTTTACTGTTCAGCTATTATGAAATTTCGATATAACCAAAAAAAAACAAAACAAAACAACAACAACAGCAAAACTGCTGGTCCTGAGGACTTTGTTATAATGGGAGTTGCCTGTACAACAAACAGTATGACCAGAAGCATTGTGAATAAACAGGTTCATAAAATGTTAGCCATATCAGTGCTGGAGTAAGACAACATTTCAAAACATTAGGCAAGGGTGGGGAAAAAATGTATCCAAATATAACACCATTAATAATGACATAGTAAATGAACAAGATATAAAAAGCTACACCTGCTATTGCTCTTGCAATACAGTGCATGGAGAGCCATATTTTGTATTTTCCAAAAATTTCAATGATAGAATATAACTTCAGAGAAATTATTCAGGACAATCACAGCTAAAGATAACCATGCCTAGTATGCAGCAGTTACAAATACTGCCAAGGTTTGTTGTCTGATGCAAAAAATGCTACCAACCGATGAAGGCTACCACATACTAGTTTGTTCTATGACAATCCGACCCAAGAAGAGTATGATGGAAATGTTACCTGCATCACATATTTGCGAGCTATACCTGGCGGCAATCCAATCGTATCATCCTCATGCTTCATTATGTGGTAGAAGTCAGTCCTGTGCAAATAAGAAGGAATAAAGGAATAAAAACTTCAACACCAATGGAAAATAATGTTCTTTTGAAATTTGTACCGGTATATAACCCCCTGTCATTAAATTCTTTAAATCAAGAAAAAGAGCTATTTTGCCTCTGTTTTGAGAGAAATTATGATTGTCTGCACAATCTGAAGTAGAAGTTTAATAGTCAATAATCTTTCAAGTAGCCAGGGGCTAATAATCAGTGTTCAAATGATTTACAGCAAGATGAATGAAGTGCCTTGAGAAATGCATTTCCTAGATTATAGAGAGCACACAACCACAAACAGACAAACAAACAAAGATAGACAGACAAATTTATGCATGTGCATATTTCTCAACTGACTTCTTTCAACTTACCATAATCATTGTACATTGATATCTAGCTAACATGTAGAGTCCTGGCCCTGAAATATGGTACATTGCACAATATTATATGGCCAACTTCAGTTTCAGATTGTGTAGGCAGTGTACACCACAATCTCTCAAGAGTTGTTTTGAGCAATGACACGAAAGTCAACATTGATATTATTGATGCTTTCCAGCAACTGCTTTGGTTCAGTATCAGGTGAATGATTGGAAATAAGCTATATAGTAAGTGCTGTGAGTTTGGTGTAATTTGGTTAAGGAGAATTTGAGATATTCATGGATACAGAAGTACATTAGCGCCAAACTGCTTACCTCCTATATAAGAATTCAAAGACAACATCCAAGAAAGAATCTATCTGTCTCACATTCTGCATAATGTCTCCAAGATTAGCATCAAAGCGTCCACTTGTGGTGTCTGCCATGTTCTGGGGAAAAAAGAAAAAGAAATACAGACATCATGCATTGTGTTTGCTTGATGAAAAGTGCTTGTACTAGTGACTACTAGTACTACCTACCATACTCTGTAGTTGGTAGTTACTTCTCCTCATGACAAGCAATGAACATGCATGATGACACTAAGATTTATTAGTATTGAGAGCTGTTTTGCGGGTTAATTCATTCCATTTGATTTGCCACTGGACCAGGATGGCATAGATCGTCTATCAATACATCTTCAAGAGCAGATGCTAGAACACTCACCTAAGCTTCCCTACAGAGTCCACAAAGACAGGAAGCAAGGCAAACCCCAGTGGACACAGAAGGCAACACTGCACACTGGCACTGGTCTGATGGTCCAGGACCAGTAAGAATTATTCTTGGACCAGTAACCTTTTTCAGGAATGGACTAGTAAAAAATAGAAAAACTGGGTACTTACTGGTCCGAAAGACAGGTCGGACCAATAGAAAAACAGGGTTATCGTGCAGTCCTGCAGAAGGTGAAGAGCGCTTACTCACTCTCCTGGAATATCAACCTGGAAAAAATGGAAGCTGGCCGAGAAACTAAAAGATGGGTACCTTCTGTGGAAGTCATACTTGGAGGTCAAACAGTCCTTTAGAAGATCTCTCAGGCAATCAGAAGCATCCTAAAATTTAGCTACACAGGGGAAGTTAGAGCTTACCAGTGAAAGAAATGACACCTTATTCTACACTTTGAGCTGAAAAAAGTTGAATAGGTGTGGCAGATCTCTGACACAAGACCTCCCCTTCCTGACATACAAAGACACCACCTTTCATGGTAAGAATATCATGGAGGGTTGGCAGGCCTACTTCCAAGACCTCTCATCTGGTGCCAGTAGGGATGATCTACCATCTCCATCCACACACCATCAGGAGGGCACAGATATCCAACTACAATCCTGTGCTCAGCATTCCAATGCATCACATCTCAGTTACAACAGACAAGGCACAGGAAATCATACTCTCACAGGAGATTATACTCTCACTTTACACCATGTTGATGATACCACTCAGAAACTCCAGCCACGTTCTACCCAGATGCTGTTTGGCTGTGGAACTCCCCACCACCTTCCACCATTAGCTGCACCTCCTTGGAGATCTTCAAAAAAGAAGGTGCAACTTGTAAAGCTCCTATGAGCTTTTGTCTTGTTTTTAGCTGCACATAGAAAATTGTACAGGATTTTTACCTGCACATTGTACACCCAGCACTTGACAAGCACAAGGTACGATGATATGCCAGAGGCGGACTGTACAAAACCAGACTGGAAGAAGAAAAGAAGCCACACAAAGTTTGGGGCCTCGACAACATTACGACACAGCACCTGGTCCACTCAGGACCGATCCTCCGCAGGCTGCTTCTCCTGCCCCAGAACTCTATTACACTTGCACATCTTCCTGTATCTCTGAAAGAGGCTCTTATCATCCCACTGCACAAAGGAAGAAACAAGCCAGTTAATGACCCATCCAGCTACAGAGGAATCTCGCTGACCCCAACTCTGTCTAAGCTACTGGAAACAGCTCTGCAGCCTAAGAGAGAAGACTCTCAAACAGAAACCAGTATTCCAGATGAACCTCAGTTTGGATTTCAAGCCACCAGTTCCTGCCTGCTAATATTAATGACCCCAGTTGATCATTGAACTCAACTCTTCCCAGAAAAGAAAATCAATATACCTAGCACTCCAAGATGCAGCCAAAGCTTTGCTGTGTGTGGCATTCTGGCTAATTCCAGAAGCTCTCCACCACACCAATCCCAAGTGAACCTCAAAGCACTCTACAATGAATTATATTGTGAATGATATTAATTGATATTCTTTTTTTAAGTGATGAATAATTTGAAATTCGTAAATACTTTGTTTTTTAATCAAACTTGTACACTGTAGTATTATGTCTTTGTGAGGAAATGTTACAATTCAGCCATTTGGCTGCGAGAACGTTTTATCTAATAAACCATACCATACCATACCATAACAGTCTCTAAGAAATGCACAACAGAGCTGCTAGTCGGGTTCTGTGGAAAGGTGTTTTTAACTCCACTTTCCCACTTCAGAATGGAGTTAGGCATGGAGGAATCCTCTCCCCTCTCCTCTACAACATCTTCATTGACGGACTGATAAAGATGCTGAAAGTTGAAGACTTGGGTTGCCACTTTCATATTAAATCTACTTGCTGGAGTAATTGTCTTGGCAGATGACATTGCCCTAATTGCTTCATCAGCGGAGGAGCTGCAATTGATGCTCAACATCACCCACACCTACACTGTATGCTACCACCAGGAAATACAGGATAAATCCAGCGAAGAGTGCCATCCTAGTCTACAGCCACAAATAGGAAGTAATACACACACCTAGCATCTGAACAAAGAACAAATCAAGAAGTTGACCCAGATCCTCACCTAGGTGTCACCAAGCCAATGCAACCGTAAAGACTCAGCTCCAAACATTGTCACATGACATCCTGTTCTCCCTAACTGGAGGACCAGCCTCACGGAACAACTTTTGGCCTCCCACCATCACAAAGTTGTGGTCTGCATACTGTATCCACAGGATGTTGTGCGAGGTTGCCATTGTGAAGTTCGACAAAAGGTCGCAGGAAAAGCTTGACTCTGCACAGGACCTGTTCAAGAAACATCTTGGTCTCCTGAAAAGTGCGGTGAATGAAGCTGTCTTCCTCTTAATAGGCAAGCTTCCTCTCTCCCTTCAAGTAGATCTCTGTACTATTCTCTCCTTGGGACAACTAGTCACACTGCCCTCAGACAGATTCGAGCACAGGATCCTCCTTCATGCACTGGCAAACAACACTCCCTCTATCCCCAACTGGAAGCGGCTTCTTGCCAAGCTCAATTTAAGCCTGTTTAGTACTCTCTGGCACCTTAAGGCTTTGACTACCCTAACTGGAAAAGGTTGTGTCGTCGGTTATCCACGACCACCACAATGCTATACCGGCTTGCGACGCCATAGAAAATAAGTGCACCCTTGCTCCATGGAAGCAATGTAGCACTAGCAGCCTTCCAGCCCTTGAATGTTCCCAGCTGCCCTGCCCCCACATCTCCCTCTGTAGTACCTCAAGACTCCGCTCCCAGCAAGCAACTTGCACTTACCCAATGCTGCACACTGGCACTGGTCCGATGGTCCAGGACCTGTAAAAATCACTGTCAAACCAGTAACTTTTTCAGGTATGGATCAGTATTAATGGAAAAACTGGGTACCTACTACACTGGTACAACAGACATGTCGGACCAGTAGAAAAAATGGGTTAGTGTGTGGCCCTGACTTATCCAACGCAGTACCAACTGATGATAATAAATATTCATAGGCAAGTCTTCAACCTTCATCTGTAGACTCTGCAGCATTGAGGAAGAGAACACCATCCAGTGATCCACTTTGTTGCCTCTTGCCCAGCCCTCCAAACTATCATGCTGCATTCACTCCAGATCAGATTACCCAGGCATTCACTACACATGGCATCTCCATCCTTGCCACTAGGAATTTGTTCCCTTTTCTACCAATATCCACCTCTCTTTCTACCAACATTATGTCCAACTAGCTGCCTCCTCCGTAGCTCCGATACATTCCTCAAATACATCTTTGCTGGTCGTCCCAACATTATCTTTGTTACACCTTGGTAAAACAGCTTGACGTGGAAAACTGCTGATCTTGGACTACCGGAGGAAGAATAATCAAAAAGAAGAAGACACACAATACCACAATACATCCACTGTAACAGCAATACTAGAGGAACTGCAGTCTAGTGGCCCTCTCTTGCAGACTAGCAATGCTGTACAAGATAACACATACCCTACAGTAATTTTGCACATATGATTAAAGAACAACTTCAACGACTCCCAAACATGTCCAAGAAGAACTCACAACTATTAATACCTGGTCCCACCAATATGTACCAAGCAGAACTCTTTATCACCAAAACTCCTCCTTACCAAGAACCATCAAAGACTGGAACAGATGACCCCAGGAGGTGGTTGAGGCCAGTTGGCAATACCATCACATCAGCCCAGTTGTGTTGCGAGCCTTGGCCTACATATTGTACATAGGATCATAGGAGTAGTTGCTTACAACTCATTTTTCATTTATAATTAAGATTGTTATCATAATTACTATCGTTAATGGACTTGTCAGTTTATTGATTATTCATTTATGCATTCATTTGGATGATAATTATTTCTGCAACTACTTGAACCCTTTGAAGACTCGCATAAATTTAACTTAGAAAGTTAGAGGGACCCCCCCCCCTCCAAAATGAAGAGCGACAACATAATCAGCAACGCGACGGAGTTGATTGTGGCATGTGGGCATGTATCATCATACATGTATGGCTCATTAAGATTAAGATTTACTATGGAGTACCTAAGGTTCTGTATAAGACCAAGGGTTTTGGTTTGATCTTGCCGCAGTGCAGCGTGTGAGCTGAGCGAGGAGCACGAGCACTAGGATCTATAACTGCGACAGCTGGCATACGAAGTGTGGCGGCTGCGCCGTTTTCCGCATTCAGATCTTAATGTTTTGTATACAAAACGGGTGTCGTTCCGGCGCTATATTTCCTTAATTTTTCAACAAAAACTACTAGGAATACTTACATGGGTCGATTAAACCTAAATGATTCCAATCGGCGACTGTTTGATGCATTTCATTGCTTATGATGCAGAAAATGTTGTCTTATAAGGCGAATTATCTTCAGCTCACCGATGCTCATTAAACTCACAATAACTTGCACATGCGCACAGCATGAGCTGTATTGCTAGCCTTTTGTCAAGGCCCTCTCACTGTAACGGACGAGCGAACGGACGAGCGAAGTGAGTCCATCCAAGTGCGCAGTGCTACCACACTTGGCTGGGCTCTCTACACCATACAGTGAGAGGGCCTTGACAAAAAGCTACTGTATTACTCGCTACAGGCGTAAATATTCATAAATGAATGATACACGCCAAAAAAATTTAAATAACAACAACAACATGGTGTTGCAATTTTATATCGTACCCTTAATGCGCCGAAGAAATGTGTCCCAGAACCCAGTAATGCTGCTTGAATCGCTTACAAAATAATAATAATAATTCATTTCACCTTGTAATTACGCACTGTGCGATGATGCATTATTCATTGAGCTTCCGTAACGTTGACATCATTGTTCACGCATGCGTAGATGCGTACTAATGATGGATATACACGTTCAAAATGACAGCAAGGCTCTCCACTAGGGCAGGTCGCTTAGGCCTACTCCTAAAAAATGTGGAAAATTTTGCAGTTTCCAGATCATTAATTGGTGAGAAGAACCAAGGCAAATGGGGTAAACTAATGTAAAATATATTTCATTTTTTATTGCCACTGTGTTTATGATAGAAATTTAGCCATGCTTTATTTGTGAAGTCGCCGTATGTGGCAATAGGAAGTTATTCGTGATTTTTGCTCCAGCTAAACTGCGAGGTAGCCGCCCCAGGACCGCGCCTTGCGGCGCGGTCTCCGGGGCTATAGACCTAGTAATCTTAGTATCGTTAGGACGTAGGAGTAGGACCTATAAATTAAAGGCCCATGGTAAAGAATACACAGACAGAAATGGATGGGACTATTACAGGGACACTTGTACCCGTCTGTCACGTGCGAGAGCGTTGTTTTCAATTATAGGAGATCTTAAACTACACTTAGTCTGACCATGTGTAACGACTAACTTTCCATAATATGATTTCAAGCTTACCACACTCTGAATTTACTGCAAGGTACCGAAAAAGAGCACAAACTTGAATCCACCTCAGACACAAATCGAAAAATGTCTCCTCCCTCCGCGCGTTCTGACGTACAAACAACAAGAACACACAGAATGAACTTTCCTGTCGACCGACCGAGGCGTAAAATGAATGACTTCAAGATCACATGCGCGATTCTCTTCAGCAAATACACGGAAGTCATTCAGAAAACACATGCGGGCGGAACGACCCACACTGATTGCGCTCCTTGTATCCCTCGTTGACAGTGCAAGTGCGCAATGTAGGGTAAGTTCCCCGGAATGGTCAGCAGCAGCCCATCCCTAAACATACACACAAGAGAGGAACAAACGAAGCCAAAATCGAAGGTTAATTGTCTGTAAGTATCTTTAATTTATTATCTCATTCACTCAACAATAAATGATTGAAGAGATTTGTGTCGAAATTGTAAGACGAAATGATCAAACTGGATTGGTAAAACACTCTAGTCTCTACAGCGAAAGGCGGGTCTTCATTCCAGTCGGGTGACTGTAAGGTAGCCACCGTGGTCCGTGGACCCCTGCTGTCGCTGTCTCCTCGGGGTTGCGCTCCCGGTCTGATCCAGTCAACGTTACCCCAATCTGGGCCTGCGCCCGCCCGGGAGCGCTGCACAATTATAATCTCAGTGTGATAGCCATATCGAAGCAAGTATCTTATTAACCGTCAAGTTGTTCAGTCAACATAATAACATTATTTTGGATCATGCCTGTATGGCCCAATATTATCGGTATTCCCCGTGTGCCAAAGTGATACCACATACTGTACGAGCTGAAATTTTTGCGTAGGTCTGCAGATATATTTTTGCGAATTGCTACTTGGATTATTGGAGGACGTTTTTTTCGCGTGTTGTTAATTTCGCGGTTGCGAGGGTCTAACTGAACTTACTTATTGGCGCATTTTTTTCGCAGTTCAAAGGCGATTCATGAAATTCGCGAAAATAAAACCACCGCGAAAATTTCAGCTCGTACAATATTCCATGAACTGATGAACCACCACGCACTGAGCAGCCGGCGAGCTGCTCTTATGGAACACTGTTTGACAAATTATAACATCCCTAAAGGCAGCCCTCCATACCCTGCGATTTTGATGTGTCGAACACTGTGTGATAACGCGTGTCTTTGCTCGCCACTACAGGATTATCGAGCTTTACATTATTTACTAAAATAACATTGCATATCATGCATTGCAGAAAATTGCCATGATCATGGCGCAAAGTGTAAAGAAGTCTGCAATACAGTACAGTAGCTTTAATCCTTGAACATCCTAGCGAGCCACATCAATTACGATCAAACATCAAATACGATAGACCTCTATTTTGATACCTCCTTCATCCATCCACAGCCATCGCATTTTGTGCAAACCACTCATCGCGATCGCAGGCAGGAGAGGCTTGTGTGTGTGTGTGTGTGTGTGTGGTTTGTGTGTCTTTGTGTGTAGTGGTCGGTGTACCGTAAAATCGGTGTACTGTAAAAGCGAATATTTTTGCGCAACGGATTTTTCGCGCTTGGCCAGGTAAGAAGAGTTTTGTGTGTTTTTAATTCCGTGAAATCAAGACATCAGCTACTGGAACATATGGCACGCAAAAATATTCGCATGCTTTTATTTTTGCGCTAGCTTCTGGTAGCACGAAATGCGAGAAAATTTCGACTTTTACAGTACCTGTGCAGGCAGTAACAGGTCCTAGACTGGTGGATCGATTTTTGTGGATTTTCTTTGTAGTTGTTCTTTATATCCCATAATGATTTTGCCAAGGACAGTGAACATAATAGTATACCCCTCCACAGTACGTTCATTAGTGATTCCCTGCTTGAGATATCTAACACAGTATCCATTCATTTAAAATCATGAATGAAGGACGAAAGTTTACAGCTGTTGAGTTGTGTTGCGTGCCATGCAAATAGTATCTCCTTATAAATAGGCATTATTGCAAAATTTTCTTATGGTGGGATGTTTCGTATTATTACCTATACGAGGGAGTTTTGCGAGGCAATTCCAGTTGTTATTTTGCAGGGTTAGAGGTCAGCAGTCAATATGCTTTTCGCAATGTCGCTGCGTGTCGGTTACACACACCGCACCGTACACAAAACAATGTGTGCAAACAGTGCAGTCATCCGGTTTAGGGAGGTTGGAAGAGAGTGGAATCTCTCTCCCCACCTCCCTGCTTTAAACATAAACATTCCGATCGACCACGAAAAGAAAACTTTCCAGGACGTCCAGGGTGTCAGTTACACGCACCGCAGAAGAACGCTGATAAATCAGCTCATACAAGGTCGACCACTTACAGCAGCACTAGGCAATGACTAGTCCATTTGTGCTCAGTAATTGCACAGTGACAACTCTCCAACTTTAAACAGAGAAGTAAAAATAGAGTGTAAGAGCGTTCAGAAGTTTAAAGTTTGCCTGTTACAACTACATGTATCTTTGAAGTTGGAGTTGAATGATATACGTTGATGAACAATCTTGCAATTACTCAACATGTTGATGGTCTAACAGGTAGTCAAATGTGGCTTGATCTGTATCAGTGTATAGCCGTATTCACATATTTTCTGAATTTACCGAAGGGATAGGTAATAATTATGATATTGACTGGCCTTTCTTTCGGGAGGTACCAGATAAATATTGCCCGCACTGAAAACATATTGCCCTCGTCTTCGACTCGGGCAATATGCTTTCAGTTTGGGCAATATTTTCTGGTACCTCCCTCAGGGCCAGTCAATATTATATAAATATAAGGACCTACACATTTATATGCATCAAACGTGATAAATTTCCAACATTTTTTTTTTTTTTTTTTCAAATCACTGAGTGTTCCCATTGGAAAACAGTACCTTTAAACTCTCCTTAAATCTCTTTCAAGGCACTTTTGTGTTCTATACACCAGTTTTGTTAGCTGCTATTCATAATCCATTTGTGCAAACAGTTCCAAGAAGCCAAGATTATTGGACAACAAGCAGGAAACATGCCAACATTTTTCTGTGATGTAACAACAACTGAAGCATGCAAAAGGGACACTCGGTATTGAAATGTTTTGAATTGCAATACAAATGTAGTGACAGGTGAATTCAATAGCTCGTTGCTAAGCCCCGAGATGGGGGTGGTGGGGATGGGGGGGGGGGGGGGGGGGGGCGGATCATTACTAGATGCACAAGTGAACAGTCCTCAAAGAAAAGGGTAATCTTTTTAAGTATGATGTACATGTCTATTGTACCATGTCTACACAGCTGTTACTGTTATTAAAGGTCTCTTCTGTTTGACTTTATAAAAGTGTCATTCATTTGCATTGTTCTACCCTCTTATAATAAGTTTTGAAGCCTGTTGACCCCCCCCCCCCCCCCCCCTGTTAGTGGCATTTGAGTGACTTCAAGCGTATATTAATGTATTGCCAAGAAATCTGCTTATGGGTAAATAAAGAGTTTCCTTGCCATAACATGAATTCAGTTTTCTTACATTACAGTGAATTTCATATTCATATCTGGAAAATGTCAAAACACTTATATAGACACAAAAAAAGAACTATCTGTATGGTGCAAAGAATACCGTGTATTAGTCGTCCAAGCTGAAGAGTAATTACTAGAATGCAATAGTCAGATGCAATGTGAATAGCAGTAAGGAACACATTGTTTGCCTTTTCAGCCAGGTGAGAAAAATTACATGTATCATGTAATGTATAAATGAAGCATCCTGTTTAATGTAATTTTAGGTAATAATCTCTACATTTGACATTGCCATATATTCTATTTTTGTTTGTCCTTTGTGTCAGAAAAAAATACTTTGATTAGGTATAGGGATGAAATACATATACTGGATATGTTTTTCTGTCTGCATTTAAGAATAAAGGGCATTTAAGATAATAGAAATTGGAAACCAGAAATAGAGGCAAAACATTAAACTCTGCTGACGTAAAAGACAAGATACAAGTTAATAGTATCTATGCATAACGTATGAGTACACATGATGCAAAAATTGATGTAAACTGTAAAGCCAGTAAGATGACTTGTTATGCATGAAGCAGTTTCATGCCCACTTTTGCATGAAGTGGAACTGTGTGGTCTTTAATACCAGGTTCAATTAATTAGTTTCAGTGGCAAGTAAACACTAGTTAATATGAATCATAGGTGAGCAAAAATATAATCTTTTCTCACAGTAGTTGACAAAGTGTACATATAAATTTGCAAAAAGAGACTAGTTTTATTCCAGTGTTAAGTTAATATTTGATGTAATGAACATTACAAGGTACTCATTCGAGACATACAGTAGTATTGCCACATTGGTTTGGTAGTGTTGTATTTTAGACTGCCAGTATATCTACCACGTACCAGCAATAGACATATAAAGTTTCATGAATCTGCCTTCTACTAGTAATATCTTTGTCAATCTGCATTTTTGCAAAAGTGATATCAAATTTTCTTTGTGTTTCTTATTTGATAAACTCTAACTATGCTAGTCTATATCGTGGTATCTGAGAGTTCTTTTCCAGATTTTATAGTGGACACTTTAGAGATTTCATAACACTTTGCCCCTTGATGTAACCTTAAAGGTGAGAGAGGGCACCTCCTATGCCTTGATCAGGGATTATCACCTTTAGATGGTTTAGCATGACACCCAGATATATGTCATTCATTAGGGACCTTCACACGTGTAGGAGAACTGGATTTAAATCCTGTTCTAGGGATCTTCACATGTGTATTAACAGTTCACCAGATATTAAATCCTGTCCGGGCATCATGGCACTATGGCATCAAGCAAACATGCATGTTGAGTACGATGGTAGGCTGGCTCAATCTTTGCAGGAATGTGGTTGGACTTCTAAAAAAACAGTAACTGATCCATACTTAATTTTTCAACAAAAAAAAAGAAGAAAGTCATTTAAAAGAATTGCAGTTGAATTCAAATTTACTTTAAAATGACACTTTTCTTTGAGATTGTGGTAAGATCATTCAAACTGCAATGCAAAAAAAAAAAAAAAAAAAGGAAGAAGAGAAAGCAATGATGCTATTTAAAAATGATAAATAATTATTGCTTATTTCCATATTTGATATAAATGTCCTACAATTGTACATACAGCCAGTATTGGATGGACTCCATATTTGTAAATGTCGGTCTTCATGTAAATCATAAAACTCACAGACAATTCGCTGAGCCTACAGGATAAAATGGACACTCCCTCTGTGGGCTATTGTGAATTAATTGATACAGTGGATAAGTTGGTACAATTATGAGACAATGAATCTTCCTTCAAGTATGTAAAATACCTGCTTATCCTACCCTCAGTAAAGCAAATCCTGACTTAATTTGCGCTCCTCACATTTTATAATGAAAATTGTTTGCCCCATCAGACAGGAGTCAATTCTCTGTCTGATTGCATTTTTTAATGTCAGTTGTCTTTCTCCCCCCCCCCCCCCCCCCCCCCCCCCCCCCCCCACCCCCCAGCCCCAAAGAATGAAAGAGAAAGAAGGACAGAAAACCTTCCTTTTATGCGAGTTTGTAGAATAAACCTTCCCGGTAGAGTAAACTGGGGCACTGACTCCTTTAGGGCACATCCTGAATGCATTATCTGAACTCAACCGACTGTAGCTCTGAGAAAACCTCTTTCTTCCTATCTGGATCTACATGTTTATGACTGCATTATTTAGTGGTATAGCAAAAACCACCATCAAACTTTAAAGGCACTGTTCCACATCATGGTGGCTTAATTTCAGAAATTGCCAAACTCTGCATGAATGACAATTCCTTTGATTGCGTGAAAACATGGCCGCTTACTAAAACTTTGACTCATGAGAATAATGATGCCAGTATCAAGGGGTCTTTGAACAAATCACTAAAGAAAGTGTTTACTAAATAGTTTAAATTCTAATGCTAACAATGAAACTATAATTCAACAAAGAACCCAAGAGAAAGAGTGAGAGAAGGTGAGAAAAAAAGTAAAAGAGAAAAAATGTGTACTACAAATTATCCATTGTTTGTGTCGATATGTGTTTTACTCAAACTAATGAAATATTTAAGAGTTTGTAAAACTGGGAAATATTTTAGAAAATACAGGAGTGCCATTTCTGTTTTAAACTACTCTTTTTTTCAGGATTATTTTGATAAATAGACAAGGATTAGAAGGTGGGTGGATTGGAAACAGGTACCGTAAAGACACTGCATACATCAACTGTCTGTATGTTAGCAAGGTGAATCTTTGAACTTCCTGTTATTTATGCATGATTAGCAGTTGGGTGGTACGGAAGGGGGGGGGGGTGGACTGGGTGGGATAAACTGGAACTGATGTACTGTTGACCGAATCCTGTCTTTTCATTTCCTAATCCAGGTCTGATGATCTCACGCCCATCCTGCCCTGACTGTATTCGGCACCCAGCCACAAAGCGTTTGACAGATAGCGGGATGGCTGGTCAGTTAATCGGAGGTCAGCCCTCCTGACGGAACCCCCCCCCCCCTTCCCAGTCTCTGAGGGAGACACATGTGATTGGGTATCTTTTAGCCCACCTTGATCACTCGGTATACCTCAAGCAGAAAAAAAAAGGAGGAAAAGGCAGAAGCTGGATTTAGAAAGTCTCTAAGTTGAGAGTTCCCTGGGCCATCACGTGAGGCAAAGGTGAATGGAATAGCCGCTTCTGGAGCTATATTTAGCCGCCACCACGGATCTATGACACATGTGTCGAGTCAACCGACGGGCAGTGTGAGCAAAAACCAGATCTGTGACGCATCAGCAAGCGACAAATACTTGCAGCCACCATTACAAGGAGGCTGCAGGCTCACCCATGCCTCTGTGTCTTTGTTGGAGAAATCACTAAGACTGTATAGATAAGGTGCAGATACTCGTGTTTATATGCGAGTGTCTGTGAGAATTATAGGCCATTATTTTGTGCCAAATTCGGATTTAACTGTACTGAACAGAGCAAGATAGATGGGATTGTTGAATTTCGAGAAATCTTTCAGGGATCTTACAGAGGATTACCACATTGGCAACACTTTTCAGCTCATGGCTCACATCCTCTTCACTTCATGGAAACAATGATGTGTGTGTCGGCTGGCTGTTGACCACCCTGTGTCTTCACAAACTTCAAAATTGTGCACAATTTTGGCACTTTGTTAAAGACACTCATTTCTTTACTGGCGCAAAAAAACTAAGAAATCATTTCCGAATTGATTTACCTGTTGGATATTTTCCTGGATTTTAGTGTCACTTAGCATTCATAGGAGTGACCATGCCCCTGTCAGGGTCCAAAGCGCTCCAGGAATGGTGCAAGCGGGTGACCGCTGGCTACCCAGGGGTCAAGGTGGAAAACATGACCAAATCCTGGAAGGATGGCTTGGCTTTTTGTGCCATTATCCACCACTACAAGCCAGAACTAATGTGAGTTTGTTGATTTTTTTTTTTTGTGACAGCTATAATCTAAATATCATTGTTAATTATGTTATTCTTCTTGTTATTATTGTCATTATTTTTATTGTTCTTATTACTATTATCATTAACATTATCATCATTATCATCATTATTATTATCATTACTACTACTTCTTCTACTTATGGTATGAACATTGTCAATATTGTAATTTTTTATCATTATTATAATCATAATATCAATTACAGTATCATCATTATCAAAATTGTCAATATTACTGTCTAATTCCTCATATTCTGGTTGCCGAGCGCATTTTTGTTTTACATGCTTTCTACCTGGAGGCAGCCCATTAGAATCTTCCTCATCCTTTTGTAAATTACCCTAATCAATCAAGTCTCATTCAGGGCCCCATTTCATAAAAAGTTGATATGATAACAAGTCTTGCTGGAATGTCAATTGTCATGGTAACGACATGAATGGAGCTTCCTGATTGGCTGTTGCTATAGGAAGTTGTCATTCCAGCAAGAGTTGACATCCTAACATCTTTTATGAAACGGGGCCCAGGTTGTCTGTGTGTTGAGCCATTGTTTTATCACCAGCCATATTGCTTCATGCAGTGTACAGTATTGGGGCGTCTGGTATCTCTTGGCTTGTGTTAACAAAATTCATTCTGATAGCATGGGGATTCATGGTTGGCCCAATATATTCGCTGTCCACACGAGTACATTTTTGAAAACCATGAATAGCACCAGTCAGTGAATATACGTACAATTGTATACTATGTGCATCCAAGCGTACGTGTATGCGCATCCGTAATCGACTCCAGTCAAGATTCTTTGGTGGAGTATACAGTACTTATTTACGCAGAGATTTGTGAAAAGCTGTACAATATTTGTTATGGAGATTCTTGGAGCTGGGCCAGCCACACGACTGGGTCATGAATCAGAGATTTAAACACTCCTTTCAAAACCAACAACCCCCCTTCCCCCACCCCCCCCCCCCCACCCCACAAACAAACAAACAAGTAAACAAACAAACAACAATAACGCAGAGCTTGACCAAAATTTTACATCTGAAAATCTATTTGTGCTGGCAAACTTTTGACTGTATATATATGATTACTGCAAAACTTTGTCAATATCAACATTACTGGCCTTTCAGAATTCACATGGTAAGGCTCTTCAAGTTTTGCAGACTCATGGTCAGAGAGATATTGAACAAACTTGATCTGAGAGTTGCGGTGCCAGTGAATTTGCTACAAGATTACAGCTTACAGCAGAACCTGATATGTGGTAATGCTACTGGAGTTGTCAGTGATCTGTTTAAGAAAGGAAAGCTGATATTACATCAATTGTCTTCTAACTGTGTTAGGAGAGGTTTTGTTGTAATCTGCTGTGGCGATATTTTATGTGTGTGGGTGTGTGTGTGTGTGTGGATGGGTTTTTTTCAAGGGATTTTTAGCAAAACTTGACAATGCAGCAAACAGTCATTTTTACCAAGACTTTGCAACTAGCCGAAACAGATATTCGCAGGAGTTGTTATTAATTTACAGTGTAGTTTTCAAGGTGGGTATCTTTCAGTTGAGAATATCAATGCCTCATTTCATTTTCAAGGCTAAAATGAGGTCCTCCATCAGTTTAGCCTTGTTTCAAGAAGCTAATGGTCACTTGTGTCCTGCTGTACTTTGAGTTTGGCTCCTAAAATTACAAATACAGTGCACTCCCGTTATAACGAAATGCTCGGGACCGGCAGTTTTCTTTCGTTATAACCGAACAAATGCAATATAGCGAAAACAAGGAAGCCAAGCATACATGTATATGATATTCTGTTTGTTGAATACTCGTCATACAATGGAAAGCTATGTGAACAATAAAACAAATAGTTATTCAATTTCAGATTATTGTATTACAAATAACGCAAGTTCCCCTCGGAAACTGTGCGTGACACACCAAGCGAACATACAGTGATGTGACGCGTTTGCCCAGGCAGAGATGCTATAGATGCTTGTTCCTCTTCGTATTTTCGAAAGCAATCCTCAGTTCGTTATAACGGAGCACATTTCTTTTGTTTTTCTCTGTCAGTGGCGCTTGGAAAAGACTTCGTTATAGCGAAAATTTCGCTATAACCGTGTTCGTTATAAGCAAATTTTGTACCATAGACTATAATGGCCATTATTTTGGGACCAGAAGTTTTACTTCGTTATAACGAAATTTCGTTATAAACGTGTTCGTTGTAACGGGAGTGCACTGTAGTAGGTCAGACCAGAGTGGTAGTGCATTGGACCTTTGATGGTGAGGTTGTGTATTTCAAGAATCACAGGATATTGAATGATGGTTTAGCCTGACAGTTAATAGTTTCAATTTCAATTTTTGTAAATATTTGCTGAAATATGGAAAGAGAACTTTGATCTATAATTTGTTGCATTAGAAGGGGATGGTACATGAGTAGCTGTTCAGGAATTCTCTGTACCATTGCCAAGTTTGTGTTTTGTTGATTTCTCTGAACAGTTCAGAGCGGTGAACTCACTTTGTGGTTTTTCAGCCTCCTATCCCTGTATCACTAACAAAGAGCTTCGTCCAATTTTTATGAGAAACCACTGAGGAAGTTTCACATTAACTTTAATCACAAGCTTGATCCTACACAAGTAAGCATGTAACATTATGTTTAGGCAATGGTAAAAAAAATATGAATTGATGGTAAATTTCAATGCTGACATCCTTTCATATCAATGGGTGCGTTTATCAACTCCTTTTCTCGGCAGAAACAGGTTATCCAAACAGCTTTCAAGGAATTTTTACGAGTTGATAAACGCAAAGCTGTTTTGAAAGCCCTTCAGGAAAGCCTTTTACGAAAGGGTGCGTTTATCAACTCTCCTTTCTCGGCAGAAACAGGTTATCCAAACAGCTTTCAAGGAATTTTCACGAGTTGATAAACGCAAAGCTGTTTTGAAAGCCCTTTAGGAAAGCCTTTTCGAAAGCCCGAAATTTGTGACGATCCAGACAGCTTTCCTAAACAGGTTATCAGAAACCTGTTTGTAAAAGCCTTTCGAAGTTGATAAACGCAAAGCTGTTTTGAAAGCCCTTTAGGTCGCCCTACTGCGGTTACGCAACCATGTGTTTCCAGTTTCTGAAAAGACGCGCGCCACGTTAAGTGCACACGAGTACGTGTACACAGGTGTATACATACAGCTGTGTGTAATGCACGCATATGCTTGGAACAAGGAGGTGTTTCTCTCACCAGCAAGGTTTGAGAAATAGAGTAACAACAGTCTCATTCCCTTTGATCCCATGTCTCATGCCGCCACTCAGAAATATTTGAAGTGTGTGCTAAACTGGAGCTGCCTCACAGATAGGAAGACAATTGATTCATGTGGCATTGTATCATGACTTGTCACTCTCAAAGGAAGATATGTCTTTATGATGGTAATTGCTTTTCGCCGTCCCGTCTTAGAAAACAAGCGGCACATTAATAGTACAGGCAGTCAGGGCTTTGGAAAGGGCTCTCGAAAGGGCTATGGAAAGGGCTATGGAAAGGGCTATCGAAAGTTGATAAACGCAGCCGACGAAAACAAGCGGCACATTAATAGTACAGGGAGTAGACAGGGCTTTCGAAAGGGCTATGGAAAGGGCTTTCGAAAGGGCTATGGAAAGGGCTATCGAAAGGGCTATCGAAAGGGCTATCGAAAGGGCTTTCGAAAGTCGTTTAAACTGGGGAAAGTTGATAAACGCAGCCAATGATACACATACCCTTTGACAAGGATAATTACTCATGATTTTACTAGAAGAAACTTAATGGTTTTTAAACTATCAAACTACTGGTACTGTAAAACGAGGAATGTTCCTGTGCCTTTTAATTTCGTGAATTTCGCGATCGCCAAAATTTGCGAAATTAAGATGCATGCGAAAGTTCTTGTCTTCATTACAGAGTTTACGCATTGAATGCCAATGGCAATTCATGAAAATTTCATGCCGCTCAAAAGGCCGTCGGCTCCAATCAGCGAAAATTTCATGCCGCAAATATATCATGTTTTACAGTTGATTTTATGAATCCATTTCAGAAGACTCATGGGAAAGGTTTACAGCATCATGTGAAGAAAATATCAAACTACATTCACAGTGTCAATGGGAAATATGAGATCATAGACAACAAGACCACCATGGATGTATAAAGTGCAAATGTACATGTAGCTGGCTAAATAGTTTCACAGCATGAAATTTTCGTAAATCGGAGACGACGGCCTTTTTAGCGACATGAGATTTTCGCGAGTTGCCTCGAACATTCAATGCGTATAGTGTAGGCAAGAACTTTTACATGCATTTTAATTAAATTGCGAACCTTGGCACTCGCGAAATTCGCGAAATTGGAATGCACGCGGACATTCGTCATTAATACAGTATATGACAGGATTAGACAGTGGCACAGTGTGAGTTGTTCTGTACTGTTCCACAGCTTATTCAATGTTGCTCTACACTTTTGCACTGTTTGCAGTGGTACAGTGTGATTAATTTCACATGGATTACTAAAAATTTGCAAGCTGTCATGCAATGTAGCTTTGTTCCGTAGTGTGTCTACAGCTCTAGCGTATTGAAGTGAAGTACACTCGTACGGATTTACAGTATACCGTGTGGTGTTGCATGTTGCTATTCCACAGCTGACAAATTACATCAAATACATTGTAGTTTAATTATAAAAAGGCACTTTTTCATTGCCAACACTGCTTCTGCTTCAGCATGGTTGTTCATTTTTTTTTTCGGGGGGGGGGGGGGGGGGGCAAACTACAGTTAAAGGGATGAGTACAGTATTGGTGGAGAGGAGAATTGGGCTTTTAACTTTTTGCGAGATACCAAGAAAACACTTATGAAATAGTACAGAGCATACCATTTTAAGAGGAATTCAAAGTTTATTTGATGAAAATCGGGCTTGGAATGACTAAAACATCCAAAAACAAAGTAAAACAAAGCGATCGTAATAAAATGTGGGTCCCACACTTTATTAGAATCGCTCTGTTTTGGATATCTCAGCCATTTCAAAACCAATTTTCATCAAATAAACGTTGAATTCCTCGTGGAATTACATGCTTTTTCATATTTCATAAGAGATTTCTCATTATCTCACCAACAAATGTTAGAAACCTGAAATTAGGTCTCAACCAAAACTATACGATCCCTTTAATGTAAAATGTTTCTGAAAGTGAACAAAAAAGTTTTTTTTTTTTCAAAGTACACACAGTGCCATTGATAATCAAATTACTTTGCTGTATTTCAGAGGAGCTGTCTGTTGAGTCACTTTTGATTGGTAAATGAATTATCTTTCTAAATCTTCAGAATAAACAAGAAAATACTGTAACACCTACAGTGTCGCTTCTACAGTCACACGGCAGTTGCATCATTGACCTAAAAAAATCAACTTTCACAAAGAATCTTGTGAGATGAGTAGCGGTGTGCCAGCCAATCTTTTTATATAATCTGATATCTGTTTATCTAGCAATGACTGTTGACGAGCCAGCCGCAACTGTTTAATGGAAAGTTTGTTGTGTGTAATCATATTTCCCTGAGCTTGAAATCTTGAACATGACTGTTAGCGTTCATGTTCCATGTCACCCTGCATCATGATTGATGAAAGAGGGAAATAAAGAGAGCTATCTTTAGCTGTGGGACAATTTTAGAATTTCCTCCCACCAGCCAATGAGTCAAGCAGGGACGAACATCTCTCTTTCAGCTTTAGTTAATAGTAAGTGTAAGAGATTGAAAATGCAGGCATGTTTGCAAGTCTGTGCACGATTTGATATTGACATACCCTAGATAGTATCACAGGCATTACAGTATTGCAGACAAGAACGGAGATGAACAGAGAAAATGTAAATTTTGAAAAAAATGACAGACTTTTTATGAATTTTCAGTTGACAAATTTTGCCAAATCATTTTTGTTTGCATTTTGAGATTCAGACATGCATTTTTTTAAAATTGCACACCAGTTTCAATTGTCTGTGAATAATCTCTGTGAGATATTCTTCTATATGTTGAGTAATTAGTTGATGTATAGAAACATTTGATGATTTGGCCAAAAAAGTATATTCATTGTACGGAATTATATAACGCCTAAATTGATCCTTGTCATTTGATTGGTTGTTTGACATTGATCATTCTTCCCATTTCATTCTGACATCATCATTCATGCAAGTTGGTTTGTAGCTTCATGATTGCACGCACGCCGAGAGCCCGGTACACTACACACTAATGTAAAATGCTTGCGTTTGCAGTGTGTATGTGAGACAGCGCGCTAGCGTACAAGCGCTCAGTGAGCATTCTCTCGATCTTAGATCCCGCACATTCTCTCTTGTTTCTAAATTCATAAAGTATCAAGTGACAAGGATCTATTTTAGGCGTTATATAAAACAAATAATGAATGTATTTCATTTGTGCAATGGACAGAATATTTCTTTAGGTAAAAGATTAAATTCTTGATCCATTCAACGAGGCGCAGCCTAGTTGAATGGATCATTTAAACTTTCACCTCATGAAATATTCTGTTCATTGTACTCATAAACATTCATTATTTATACACATTGTATAATCTACAATGTATCACATCAAGACCTAGCACAAAGCAGCAACAAGAAGTAAGCCCAATAATTATACACACGTATATGCACATTTCTCCACGTGGGTTTTTTTTAGGATAATTTTTGTGACCAAAATATGACTTAGGCTACTTGACTGAATCCACATTTTTAGAAGAGATACTTATGGTTTAGCAAGAGCTGCTTCCCTATTCATCGACTGATAACTTGGCGTAAAGTTGAATGTTTCTCATATCCAGATAATCTGTGGATGGGTTTCAGAGTCTCCTCGGGGAGGTTCAAAAGCCCGCTTGAAAAAGCCGTCTCTTCTCTGTTTTTACTACTTGGGCTGGTTTCGCCCATGAAGGCCCAACTGGCTCGGTTCCCATGGTATCCGAGGTCTCCTCCGATACACGGCATGGGCTTTTGAATTTCTTACATTTGTACATTTCCATTGAGCATGAAAGTGTGCAACTTGTGCAACATATGTCAGTACTTGGTTAGTTTTAATAAAGGATGACTGGTTTGTTTACATTGGCTGGCGATGACCTTTAGTGATGATATCTTCCGGGTCGGCAAAAAAAGCGGGTTCTCAAACCTCCTAGCATATACAGTATATACTGCAGTGGTAGACTCTTCGAGGCTGCTATAAATTGTACAATGTATAGACTGCAGGCTCTCAAACCACCACAGTGGTTTCAGAACCCAACCTGATTGGATCTCCTTTTCTGAATTTTGTCTTTATACTGGGCTGAAAGGCTGCTCGAAGCTATTTGTAGGAGGCTTCAGAACCCCCTCTTTCCTTAGTCTAATACGGGGTGAGAGATTACTCACCAGCAGCTGACCTCTATTGATCTTAAATTAGAAATTTCTTTAAGAGCCATGCGAATCAAAAGCTCACAAGATATCACAAAATTGCAGAAAAAAAAAAAGATCCATCATATACAGTAGATACTTTGTGGAGGTAAATCCTGAATAGCACCTTGACATTTCTGGCAACATCAACCTCAACTCAGACAAGGAAGTTATTAAAATTTACATTATTTGTGTCGGCTAGACTAATTGTGTGCTTATGGAGCTTAAAGGGATGGTATAGTTTTTGTTGAGACGGGGGATTCAGATTTTAACTTTTTATGAGATAATCAAGAAACCACTGTTAAAGAGCATACAATTCTTAAAGAGGTATTCAAAGTTTATATGATGAACATTGGTTTTGAAATGGATGAGACATCCAACAACAGAGTAAAACATTGAAGTGGTTCTAAAATTTGAAGAAGGTGAATCCCACTGGTCTTTTACTTGGACCTCTTTGTTTCTGAATATCTCAGCCTTTTCAACTAATTTTCATCAAATGAACTTTGAATTTCTTTTCAAATTGTATGTGTTTTCATATTTCATAAAAAGTATGTATATCATCATCATCTCATGAAAAAAAGTTAGAAACTTGAAGCCCCATCTCAACCAAAACTATATCACCCCTTTAAATTGTAGTGGTTTATGATAGAGGGCTGATATGAAGGGGCAAGGAACACACATTGCACATGTCTCACCCTTTCCCAGTGGGCACACACACACACACATTTACATTGCTGTATGCACACAGGCATAGACACACAGTTGGGGAAGTTTAGTGTCTGAAGAGTTTAAATTATGCTAGACATATGAAAATGAATCACTACCTCTTCACTTTAGTCGGGTTAAAGAGTGTGATGAGTAGTTATATCAGTTCTTGGCTGCAAGTCCGTTATTACCCCATCAAGAATCAACACTAAGTCCAGAACAATATTCCTATGATCATATTTGTAACCTACTTACAAGTGTTCAATGCCAATAGCATCTTAGAGTGTGGTCCTGAAAGGGATAATGTGGACCAATGCATAGTTTATAAACAGTTATTGAAGTGGGGCAAAGTGCTGCCAGCTTTGTTTCACATTTCATACTTGTGAAGTTTATGTGTTATGTTTTGACATTGAATTGATGTTGATGAGTAGTAAGTACACTGTTGAATCATTCCCAGTGTAAAATCCTTTAAAGGCACACTTGACTGTTTTCAAGTTCATTCATCCCTTTTGCAACCCTTGAAATTAGGTTTCTTTCATTAACTGGTACAGTGTACATATTGTAAAGGAAGGTAATTCAGACCTTTTTTCAGAATAATAGAACTGGAAATTTCTTTTGATGGACAGGGAAACAATACTGAAGATTTTCAATGAATTTATTAGGACCCCGAAAAAAATTCAAATTGATATGCTCAGTAGAAAAGGAGAGTATATTATTTTAAAAGTGACATCTAGATAAAGTAAATATTCATTTCTTTTGTTAAAAAGAACCTTCTAAGGTCTATTACCATAAGATTTTTTTACACCATGATGGAAGACATTATTCTTTTAATTATGCAAAATGTCCCAATATTTGCTAAAGGGATAGATGACCTTTATGTTTAACAATATTTCTGGTTTGTTAAACATCAGCTGCTTACTCCTTTATTCTACTAGAGTTTCTAATATTTTAAGCTATGTTATAAAAAAAAAATTCAAATTAAATTGTTGGTGGTGTATCTGTTTAGGGTGCAAGTTCGTATCCCAGCAAGAGTTGCTGAGCAATGAACTGTGTGTTATCATGCCTCCCCCACTAGTACAGTGCACTCCCGTTACAACAAACACGGTTATAACGAAATTTCGTTATAAAGAAGTAAATCTTCTGGTCCCAAAATTATCACCATTAAAATCTATGGTACAAAATTCGCTTATAACGAACACGGTTATAGCAAAATTTCTGTTATAACGAAGTCTTTTCCGAGCGCCACATTGAAAGAAAAACAAAGGAAATGTGCTCCGTTATAACGAAATGCGAATTGCTTTTAAAAATACGTAGCGGAACAAGCATAATATATAGCGTTTCTGCATGGGTGAACGCTTCTCACCACTGTGTGTTCGCTCCTTGTGTCATGCACAGTTTCTGAGGGGAACTTGCGTTTCTTATTGTGATACAGTTATCCCATCACATTTCACATAGCTTTCTGGTGTATGATGAGTATTCAGCAAACAGAATATGATATATATACGTGGTTTCCTTGTTTTTGTTATATATTGTATTTGTTCGGTTATAACGAAATTTCGTTATAACGAAAGAAAACTGCCGGTCCCGAGCATTTCGTTATAACGGATGTGCACTGTACAGACAAAGCACTGTCCTCAAATAGGACATATAAAATGGACATTCCTTGTATACATTTTGTAAGAGAGTTAAATACAACCCACATTGGTCAAAGATCCTGCTTCATTCATTCATTTCAAAGTGTCAGGTGTACTGTAAAAGTGGAAATTTTCGCGGTGTTCAAATTTTCGCGCATTTCGCGCAACCAGAAACTAGCGCGAAAATAAAAGCACGCGAATATTTTTGCTTGCCATATGTACCTGTGCGTGATGTCTTGATTCCGCGGAATTAAAAACACGCGAAACTCTTCCGACCCGGCCAAGCGCGAAAAATTAGTCACGCGAAAATATCCACTTTTACAGTATAACCGAATAAAATGGCCAAATCCAAACTGGACCCTATGGAAGACCAGCTACTGTGTAGTTGTAGCTGCACATCTACAGTTTGTATCAATAGGCTATCCAGCTATCATGTCAGATGCAAATTGAAAACAGACAAATACGTGTACATGTATGTAAACAAACCAACCATACTCAATAGTTCCTGTAAACTGTAGTGTTACAATTTAATTTGAATAGTAGTTGGTTTATTAGCATAGTGGTACAGTATTCGTTCTTACAAAATGGGTTCAAAAATGCAGCCAGTCAGAAGCACTGGAATGAATCACATTACTAACTTACAATGTACACATGCAACGGCATGCAAAAAGAATAAAGCAAAAAAAAAAAAAATGTAATGACATGCTATACTGACATTATGCTTTAGCAGCACATACTCAATCATGAACAGTGTATTGAAGGACAAGTTCACCTTCATAAACATAAGGATTGAGAGAATGCAGCAATATTGGTAGAACACATCCGTGAAAGTTTGAGGAAAATTGGACAATCGATGCAAAAGTTATGAATTTTTAAAATTTTTGTGTTGGAACCACTGGATGAGGAGACTACTACAGCTTGTGAGTCAAATGCGTACAACAGTATAAAGAAAATGTAAAGAAAATTCAACATAATTTCACTTTTTTCGCATAATAATAGAGTACTTGACTTGCCTCTTTCTAAAGGCAGGGGGAATAATATTACCCATAACATTTGTCGGTAACGAGTCGGGGGAATGTGTACTTTTTTCAAAAGATGAAATTTTGTGAAATTCTCTTTATATTTTCTTTATATTGTTGTACGCATGTGACATCTAAGTTATTCACACACTGCAGTAGTCTTCTCATCCAGCGGTTACTGCACAAAAACTTCAAAAATTCATAACTTTTGAACGGATTGCCCAATTTTCCTCAAACTTTCAATGATGTGTTCTACTAATTTTGCTACATTCTCTCAATCCTTAATATGTTTATGAAGGTGTACTTGTCCTTTAAAGATTATCTAAGTTCGTGTTCAGTGTGTTTAGAACATAATTATTAGCTTTGGACATCTGTGCTTTTTAGCAAGTTTTTCATGTAGCTAGCTGGTATCAATTATCATAGAGTGAGATAAGTAATAGTTCACAGACCCATTTTATAAAACAAATAATGCACAGTTTTAAGTTATTGATGTTAGACGAGATGCAACTCACTCTCAGGTATTTACAATATTGTGCAACATGCACTCAGCTGCGCCTCTTGAGTGTGTCACCATTGTAAATACCCTTGAGTATGCTGCATCTCCACTAATACACCCTTACTTGTACATTATTTGTTTTTATAGATCTCTTCCGACATTGATAGTGACTGCATGATTCTCAGAATAGAGTGTTTGTTCATTAAACATCGTCGTACAGCTCAGTGGGCAAAGTTCAACAAGTTCTGACATTGCACTACTACAATGGATGGTGACTGGCATTTTCCAACGATACTGCAAATGGGTTTATGATTCGCTTATTTGCTGTGGCTATTGTACTTCCCTTTCATACATGTATATCTTACTTTATGTTATTTTAGAGATACTTGAATTATTGTATGGGTGCAAGAGTGTAGTTAGAAATGTCAAATTTCAGAACAGGCCAGCCAATAGCTTGAAACTCTTCACTTCTGATGTTGATGGATGTGTTACTTCAGGATGGTGTGATTCCCCTCTGATATTAGTAAAAGACAGTGAAAATCTAGTGTCAAGGACCAATGGGTTAATCAAAGATTATGTTGAAGATTGCGATCTGTAAAACCTGCAATTCAAGAGCCACACTTTCAAAACATTCTGAATGTGCAACTAAGCAGAAATATCAGCAAATTCAATGCCCAGATGCAGTTTTACTTTCATTTACAAGTGTATACTCATTGAGAATGAGGTGATTTTGCTACAACACGTGTTTCCCATAGATACATGTACCTGCGTGAGTATACGCGAGACTAGTCTTTAGTGAGTTAAGTGGATGTACAAGTGTAGCCATTTACACACGTGTGTATGTCATCATAAATTTAATAGCCGCCATTCTCTCTCATAATTTTCAGCCTTGTTCATTAGTATACAGCTCCTTATTCATGCCCACAATACAATATATCAAAATGGTTTTAGCACTCTGTCCAGTATGGAATCGATCCACACAAAAAAAGAAGGTTTTTGCCTGTGATACATGATGATAAATAAAACATTCTTACTGTCATTTTTTAATGATAACAAGCTCCTTTGTATCACACAAGAGGAGTTTCTGTTAGTGTTAAGCAGTAAGTTTTAGCAAGTTCCGAGTTTTTTTGTGCGAAACCAAAGTTGGATAATTTTTTTAAAAAAGGAAAACAAAGCTACACAAAGAAAATCATGAAGATTCACATTTCGATGTTGATCATTGAGATTTTGTGTGGAGGTTTCTTATTCCTGCAATACAGCGTAATAAATGTCATGCACATTGCATATCAGTTGTATCCAGGAAGAGTGGGAGTGAAGTCTGCATTCCAGTATTTGCAGTTAGAGTTTTTAACTTTTGAGTTGACATCTGATTGTAAAGCGCTACACACATCGGAGATGTAGTTTAGCCAAAATACACGTATAAACTTTGAACATTTGCTTTAGGCACCATATGCCCCCCCCCCAAAAAAAAAAAATAAAAAAATAAAAAAATAAATAAAAAATAATAATAATAAATAACTAAATAATGATAATAATTAAAGAATTGTGTAATTTGAGGAAAGCTTGTGTGCATGTTACTCTGAGACCCTATTCTACAGTTTGAACATAAAAAAGTCAGGTACAGTGTCTATTTGCATGGTAATTCCATTGATTAGGGACTATTTTAACACCTAGATAGTTTCCACTGAATGAATAATTTGATTTTTTACATTTTCTCACTTGTATTTGTGGTTATCATGAATTGTGTTATTTCAAAGAGTGATTTCTTTCTTTATACCAGAAATGCTGGTTTATATTATTATACTGTATTCTGTAATGAAAGATATATCTATTTCTTTTTCTTGCAGAGACTTCAATTCACTCTCTAAGAAGAACATCCGTGAAAATAACACTCTTGTAAGTATGCTCGCCATCAAAAGCTTGCAAGTCATTTCTGTTGCAATTTCACTGGTTTGCTATTTGTGTAATTTAACTTAACTGCCATCAATTTCATCTTCTCAGAAATGTTCCATACTGTTCTCTCAAATTCCTAGATGTGACTAGATCTTCTGCACTTCACATCAGTTTTTTTTTTTCAGTATAAAATCAGGATATCATTGCACTATTGTTATTGTGACTATTCATACCTTTTGATTGACATCTCCCAGACAGAACATGTTTTGAAGTCTATGTGAAGGGTTTTGAGTTCAAGTAGGGATATAATTTGTGTGTGTAGACATCCAAGGTCAAAATCATCAGCTGGAAAACTGGAGAGTAGAGACCTCCTGTGAATGTCTGATACTTAAACAGCTATCTCTTTCAACCCCTATCGTAGAGAGTTCATACTGGCAGCGGTGCATACTGGAGAGTAGAGACCCCTGTGACTGTGTGATAATCAGCTCACCCTCAACCCCTTTCATACTAGAAAGTTCCTGTATAAATTTATAAAGTATGGAAAACTTATGACATATTTTTTGTAGAACTTCTATGTATATCTAGGCCTATGTGTCTGTGAATGGCCATGTATCGATACAAAACTGCATCATATGACTATACATCGTTTATCAAAACTATGGTTTGAGCATCGTTTCTATGACATATTCATACGATGCTCTCATATCCATATTTTGTCAAAGTAGGTGGGGCTGATTTGGAAGGTTAGCATAAATTTCCAAATGGATCCGATGCAATGTAAATACACTGTGTGCAAAGAAAGTTCACACTGTACAAGGGAGAGACTCAAACAAGTTTTGAGCTTCTCATGAAACATGACAGTGCACGATGTCTTTAATATGCTGCCATATAATCGTTGGACATCGAAACATTGTAAAACATGTCTGAGTGGTCTCATTTCAATATGTCGTATCCAGATACAAGGTGTGAATATAAAGTTGGATGTGTCTGAAAGCTCTGTCCGTATTTAGTGCATGAGTTGGTGCAAATCTGAGCTCTGTCGGTAGGCTGGTAGACCAATGTCCTACAGAGCAGTGTTTATCAAAGGCTCAGATTTCTGTTGAGCTACAAAGAAAGGGGAGAAAATGATAATATTACAAGGAAGTATGGTGCCTGGTATAGCAATTGTAGTATTATCAGGGGCGATGAGGAGTGATTAAAGGAACATTCCAGACGATTTTCATAATTTCACATCATGTAGTACATATCGAAAACTCCATGTATAGATATGTGGAATTTATTGTGGTTCTTGAGCAGAGAAACACTACTTTGAAAAACCTTAAACGAATTACACTGAACAAGGATGATGACATAGGAGGTTCACATATTTCAGAAATGTAGCTGTGTAATGCCACTACAATACCGCTTGCTTGCGAGTTCACCTGTGAATAATCTATGCATGCCTTTTCTTTTGTTCTACTTCCTTGAGCCCCAACTCATGCATTCTTATGGTGACTCTGCCATGTCATCATCCTTGTTCATTACAATTTGTTCTAAATTTTGAAAATGTTCTAATTCTTCATCCCAATTATCACAAATTCTGAAACTCTGCTCTCAGTATAAGGGTGGGATTTCACGGAGCACGCAAACGATTTGCGATGGACGCGAATGACAAAATCCAACATTCGGAAAAGTTTTTCTCCGAATGTGTTCCGACAATGAAGCCGAAAACTATTCTTGCGCACTTTGTGCGAAGTTCCCATGACGTATGTGCGATTGTCGTGTGTATCATTGCTAAAGTACAGCATGTTACGTACACGAAGAACACGCGACGGAAATGCGAACAACGAAAAATTTTCATGGGAGAAAATGTAGCAAGGAGAGGTGGAAGCAATAAAAAAGAGATCAACTCAAATCAGCTTTCTTGAGTTGATTTTTTTTCTTTCCTCTATTTCTCTTTTCGTTTTCTCTCATTTCTCTATCGTGTGTTTGCCTACATTTTTTTCCCCTAGGACGTATCTCCACTAGTAAAGCATTTGATCTTTTTTTTTTGCAGTTCCTCCAACACATAATCTCTATAGTTCAAATGAAATTTACATACTTAAGATTGATTTTAAGTATATTCTGCGAAATTTTTTTTTTTTGTATATCAAATATTCTTTCTCTTTGCTAGTCTATAATTTCTTTTGTTACTATAGTTATTAATAATTGTTTGATGTTTAGATGTATGCTACGATTTCTATTTGCAGAAAACGTACAGGGCATACATCCCCCAAACGTGCGCTAAACGTTCGCGAGAATGTCTCAAAAGGTACGCGAACAGTTTGCGATTACGTCGTAAAATGATCGGAAAAACTTCGCAGATTTCGCGTAACACACGCGAGACATTCTCAGAAGCTTCGGAGTCTGTTTGGGGTTTCACGAACATTTTGCGAACATCACGCGTGTCTTGCGAAGGTCTTGCACATATGACGAAGCTTTAAAGACACTTTCGAGAACAATTCACGAGCAAATCCCGACTAAGTGTGCGGAAAAGGTTCGCGAAAAATTTCAAACTTTTTTGAAATTCTCGCCGAAGTAAAAACGACATTCGCGAACAATTGACGACGCTTCCGAACCCTCACGTTTGTTTGGCGATCTTTTGCAGACTAAAATGCGAATGCTGGATTTTGCCATTCGCGTCCTTCGCAAATCGTTCGCGTGCTCCGTGAAATCCCACCCTTACTAATCTATAGTTGTTCAAATAATGTAAACATCTGAAAATCATCTGGAGGTCTCCTTTAATGAGTTGGCAAGGAAATGGAAGATTTTAAAGGGTGTGTACAGTTCTGGTCGAGGTAAGGATTTAGCTTTTAGCATTTTGCGAGATATTCAGAAACCACACTATGAGATGTCAAAGAGCATGCAATTCTAAGGGGTATCAAAAGTTTATTTGATGAAAAGCGGTTTTGAAGTGGCCGAGATATCTAAAAACAAGGTGAAACAAAGAGATCCTAATAAAGTTGGGGCATGTAGTCTTTTATTATCATCACTTTTTTGGATATCTCAGCCATTTGAAAACCAATTTTCATCAAATAAACGTTGAATCCTTCTTGAAATTACATGCTCTTTCATATTTCATAACAGGTTTCTCATTATCTCACTTAGGAATGTAAAAACCATGAATCCCCACCTCAACCAGTACTGTACAGCCCCTTTAATCTACAAAGTGATTTTATGTGAGAACACAGACATACAGTACGTGATCTGAGTCCAGTTGAGTGGTACAATGTATGTCTTGATTAATTGCAAATATTTAGAACAAGACAGCCTAGGAGTGAATATAGGCCAAGGATGTGAATCTATACATAGGTAGTTTACTACATACAGTCAAATCTGCCTTAGTGGCCACCTGTCTATAGTGGCCACCTGCTGCATATGGCCACCAAATTAATTTTCATAACAAAATTCCTTTGCAGCAAAGCTGTGTTAAGGACCTTGTCTGTAACAGCCTCCTGTCTATCATATAATTTGTAGCAGTCATTTTTGTCGAGCCTATCGGAGGTGTGGGGAGACTAAGGGATCGCCTGCGGCGTCTGTCCGACCGTCGTCCGTCCGTAACGCTTCAAAAACTTCAATAACTCTTTACTCTGGGCTTCAATTGCAATCAAACTTCGAGGGAAGAGGGGTCATACAAAGTTTCACATTTTACCATATATGAAGGTCACCTCAAGGTCAAAGCTCACAGGCAGGGGTCAACAAACTTTTAGAGCACAATCTTAAGTTTTTATGGTGCGTTTCTATTATGGGTCATAACTTTTGATCCATAACTCCATTTGTGACTAAACTTGGATGGTAGATGTCCTTTGGGGAGTGGATGATCACCACAAGGTCAAAGGTCACAAGCAGGGGTCAACGTACTTTTAGAGCCCAATGTTAAAATTTTTATGGGGCGTTTCTATTATGGGTCATAACTTTTGATCCATAACTCCATTTGTGACTAAACTTGGATGGTAGATGTCCCTTGGGGAGTGGATGGTCACCACAAGGTCAAAGGTCACAGGCAGGGGTCAACAAGCTTTAAGGGCCCAATGTTTAGTTTTTATGGCACTTTCTTTTTTGCCATAAATTTTTACCCTTTTATATATCTTTTTATCTGTTATATCTCTTTTTTTATCTGTTATATCCCATTCGCATACAATTTCATGTACGTGAGTGGGCGAGACACATTATGGCACTTGCCTTGTTTTTTTTTTTTGTCTCCCTTGTGGATGGCCGCTGTTGACAGGTTTGATTATATTTCATTGCTAGTATTCTAGAATTTATAGCTTTTACTTTATAAGTTCAAGGAACCACGATTCTGCATTAAGTGAAATATTTTTCTTTTGCTATTTTTTCAATGTTTTATAAATAGTATATCATAGACTAATGTAATTTTAAACATTATGTCTTTGCCATAAAGTACTAGTATCCCATCATCCTAGTTTCCCCATGAAGCTGCAAACCCGGAAGACAAAACAAAGCTAAATAACTCGAAGTTATTAAACAATATATGTGGGAATGTTATGAAATTTAAAAGATATGTGTTCATGAGGTATAATGTGGTATTAAGAATATGAACCTGTCAGCAAGAGAGGGCAGTTTATAATACTATATGCCTGGGGGCAGCTTATCGTCACTTTAGTAATTGTGTTGGGAGAACAAAAAAAATCGTAATTGTATTTTTTTGTTGTTCTTCTTCTTCTTTGAAAATCTTTGCAGACATCACAAATCAGGGTTACACAGTGACTGCCAAATTGATGGCACACATTTTTATCATATTGTGCTTCAAATGATGACTGTTATTAAACAATAGCTAAATGGTCTCTGTAACTATTGGCAATGCATGGATTAGCCTGGAAGTTTAACAATGTACAGGAGGTGTCCCCTTTACTTAACATCATGACTGGTTGTTTCTTTGGCTGCCAGCTGGATTAATGCCAGGATTAGGGTGAGGGTTAGGGAAATATGATTGTGCAATCTTGAGCTTTTCTAGTATTAACTGTATGAGACAGGCAGACTCTTGTGGAAAGAAACCATTTTCCCTTTATGCTTTATTGCTTGCACAGAGGTGACAAAACACATTGCAATTATCCTTTGTGACTTTTCATTGTTTGGGCACCCCCTCCCTCCCCCCCCCCCCCCAAAAAAAAAAAGGTATTAGTGATGATAGTACAATGAAGAAATTTATGAAAGAATACCCTTTATAGCCTGTTTTAAAGAAGATATACAGTCTGCACAAACCAATGAATGTGATGCAGGTTTCAGAAATATTGCTCAAATGTTGAGACATGAATCAGAATTTTAGTTGAGATTATTTGTTTATAATCTCTTAGAAATCAATTACTGTATGTTCCCATATGGCATCATACAAACATACTAGTACGTATTGTGTCATCTAAGTCAGTGTATTTTGTCACTAGCATTGTTACATTATTTGTATGGCTGAGTCTTTTGATTCATATTATAAACAAGGATTCTTATTTCATGTTAAATAAAACAGGCCTGTTCATCAAAGTGTTTTCATTTTTTTTTTAAATGTTCATTTTGATAACCAAACTTTGCTGGGATATCAGTGCCACATGTGACCAGGAGAGTGCATTCATCCTTACAGTTCAAGCCGTTTGTCTCTGGCCATTGTTCTCGTGTCATTAAGCCTGATCAATTAATAATTTCCTTCCTTGTCAAAAGTTTTGATTGCTGTGGAGAGATACACCCATCCATGTGGCAGACCTTTTGGTCATCACACTCAAGAGGTGGTCAGTGATCAGATGCTTGACCATCAAGTCCTAAAAACCATGTTTTATGTGGTTTTGGCTTGGTGCTGTACCCTTTTATTGTTTAATGTTTAGTTTTCCATTATAGGTAAAATTGAAATAAAAAAGTCTTTTGAGCCTTTGTTATTCATAAATGTCATTGCTTCTTTTAGATACAGAATTTTCAAAAGCCTCTTTGTTGCAAACTTTATAATGTATGCATATTGTACCGTCAACCTTGCGTACTGTAAGTTGACCTCGCATACGTTGACCTCCCACTTTTCAGAAGTGGGAGGTTTTTTTCAAGTCTTCTTTTCTGTATATTCTTTTGATTTTATCTCTCATTTGGTCAAATTTTCTGTAAGTCGAAGCTATTTCTTCAGCCCAAATGAATTTGACTTAGGCAAGGTTGACTGTATGCTTAATACTTAATAAATACAATCATCACATTTTGAAAGATTATTGTTCGCATTTTTCTCTCCATATTTTTTTTTTTTTTTTGCTCTGATGTTGTGCAGATTTAGTGAATTTCTCCAGTTCCATCTAATCTTTAAACTCCGATGTAAAATAGTGCAATTCATAGGTGATATTAAATCATAGTGAATATCAAATCATGATTGTATGGTGCTTAACTTTCTTATCAAATATGACTGTGACTTCGCTTCCTTGACCGGTGTCGTACAGAACATATCAAAGCATGTTTGTACATGTTCTCAAGAGAGAACTCAGAAGCAAAGTTGATAAGTTGATTTGTCATGACAGCAACTTGACTAAGCTGTCACTGGAAAACTAGCACCAGAGCCTCACGTACAAGTAGTAGAGGTAGGCCTAAAGGTAAAATGGTAAAACACCTTATAAGACTTGATTAATGAGCTAGCCCATGTTTGCACACAACAGTGGATAAAGCGCCCTACATGATAAACACATTTTGCAAACATCCGGCAGTTAACGATGTCAATTACTGAACTGTGAAAAACTGAATGAAATTCTGAAAGAAGGCCAAAATCATTCAGTCTGTAATAATAACCATTTCATTCAATGGCCTCATATCCCAAGGAATGCTACAACGAAGATTGTCCTCATTAGGTCCACTCGTTACATGTATGAGTCAAACCCTGTAGCCTTCTCTCCAGCTTTAAACACACTTTACTGTTCTTCCATAACATGCCACACAATTCAAAAATATCCATTGAGCTTTGAAATAATGGTTCACAAAGGTTTAAAGGGATGGTATGGTATTGGCGGATATGAGGATTGGGCTTGTAACTTTTTGCGAGATACCAAGAAATCACTTATGAAATAGGACAGAGCATGCCATTCTCAGAGGAATTCAAAGTTTATTTGATGAAAATCGGTTTTGGAATGACTGAGACATCTAAAAACAAAGTAAAACAAAGCGATGATAATAAAAGGTGGGTCACACCTTTTATTAGGATTGCTCTGTTTTGGGTATCTAAGCCATTTCAAACCAATTTTCATCAAATGAACATTGAATTCCTCATGGAATTACAGTCTCTTTCACATCTTATAAGAGGTTTCTCTTTATCTCAACAAAAAATGTGAGAAACCTGCAATTAGGTCTCAACCAAAACTATACAATCCCAAAGTTAATCTTATGACCTCAGGTTACACTAAGGATTTTACACTGTATCAGTAGCAGGTTGCTAGAAACCCACAGAGGACTACTTCTTATACTTGCTTACTGAGACTACAAACTACAAATTCAGCATATCTGATGTTCTGAAATAGATTAGGTATCTGTAGGGCAAATGTAAATAATCAATGATTTTAGGGGCTCTGCAAGGGCAATAGAAAGTGGTGTAATTCTCCCAATTAGATAATACATTGTACTATCATCATTATGTTTGGGTCATAATCTAAGTGAGTGCCTAGACACAGAACCCACATGAAATGGTGCTCACACCTCTGAAATGATAGCTTGATTTCTGCTTTCCGGTACAGCTCTGTTTCGTGTTTGGTTAAATGATCTCTTCCCCCCTCTTCGCCTTCTTCATCTTTGTGTGAAGCAATTTATTAAAGGTAGGGAATCCCATTTGCATGCCTTAAATAAAAAGTTGTACAAATACAGTGGTATGTTGAAGAGAGTATCATTTTAGAAACTCCCATAAAGTATTGAAAGTGGAAGGTAACATTTAGTACACTTTTTTGACCGTTAGATTTTGAATTGAATTTTTTTCGGGGCTCACCGTAAATTCCAGTACATTACTAGGCTGCCTTTGCAGACCCATGCACTGCATGTGTGTCCATCATGTATATTTTGTGAAGAAAGTTCATCAAAACTTACAAACATTTCTATATACATTCTTGCCACACACTCTATATGTTATTACATCAGCTCTTATACTTTTAGATTTGTGTTTATGGATAAAAAATACAGAAGACTGCAACAAAAAGGCGTAAGTGTGGCTGACATACAGAACTACTGAGTAGTTGAGTTTTGTGCATTATTCAAATTGTAGATAACTGTTGACTTCCAAATTTCTCAGCAGTGGCCTAAACAAGTCCCTTAAGGTTCATATTTAATGTTTTGCTGCATTTTGGGAGGTCTGTAAAAGGTATCCCCTACCTTTAAGGATAACCCACAAATAGTAGCAGCCATCAAAAATCATTAAAGCAAATTCTGTCGCAGACATCACAACCAGATGTCTTTATACTGACAGCATTCTCACATACATGTAGATTCATCATTATTATCATCATAATTTCTCTCATCATCATCATCATCAAGACTATAATAATGATCAAATGATAAAAGTACATTGTAGTACCCATGCTCATGTTGAGTGTTTCACAATCATTTTGTGCAATGCAGGGTTCGAAATTGGCGATGGTCCGCTGGCCATTGGCCACCCAAAATCATGTCGGACTAGCTAAAAATCATAAAATTCTGAAGTAACTAGTCCGTCTGGCTAGCCAAAATATTGCTTCAGTGTCAAAATTGATTCTAAGTAGTCCGCCTGGCTAGTTAAAAAAAAAGTTAAGTGCGACCCCTGCAATGTGTTTATTTGACCAATAAGCAGAAATCTTGCAGTTTACTTCTAGCTTGCAATTTTCATTATTGCTGGTTCTATTTATAATTAATCATGCTGAATCACTGTACTATTCAAAGCCTTGTATAGAGTAGGTCAATACTGTAGCAGTTAACATCATGTGTACACTTCAGTTTTTTGTTTAGCTCAAAACTTATTCCTTTCAGTGAAAGAGGAAATTATGCCCTTTTGACTTTTCCTGCGGTTTCTTGAGCAAACAAGTAGGTGTTCTCACAAGTGCATAGAAGCATAACGACGTAAGTCACCGAGTACAGAACTGACACAGAATGTGACCTCTGAAATCAAGGAACACACAGGAGGTCATGTCTTGTAGGAATGAATAATGATTAAAGATAGTTCTGTTTACAACTGCTGTATACGCCATATATTAAGCAAGTCTAATTTTTTGTGAATCAGGACTTCGTGACAATTAAGCAATTGGTCAGATTTGTTATTTTGGAGTACAGTTAGTAATAATTGGAGGCATGTGCATAGGCACGTTGCATTCATATAAAGTTAATAATCTCGCGCATAAATTCGCGAATGACATATAATTCGCGAAATTCGCGAAAATAAAAACCTTGTTAGATAAATGGCATGTGATTATGTATCAGCGTGCAAGATGCTGTCGAGAATACTGCTCATTGTAGGTCAAAATTTACTGCAACCTGTATTTGTTGTGTGTTTTTTTCAGGAAAATTTATATGTCAGAAATGATTCTATTTCTTTTCATTTTCTTTTAGCAAGTCTCTTTTTTCTGTGTTTGTGTGTTTGCATTTCTTTGAATTTTGTGTGTGTTTTTTTTATTTGGGGGGTGGTTGTTTGAATTTGTATGAGTGTTTTTTTTTTTTAATTTGGGGGGGGGGTGGTAGGGAAGTTTGATAACATTTGTTCATCTACATGTACAATGTATGTAATCAAGTAGGCCCCCCCTAAATCGTACACAGTAAATCAGCACAACATGTTGCCCTGATGAAAATACATGTAAGCCTATGAATCCAGTTTCCCTTCAGAGAAATAATGTTTCAACAATTAAAATCGAGAAAGGCCATTCATTTAATTTGTGGAAGAAGAATGGTATTACATTGTATTTCATAAGTGAGGTTGTGCTGTACTGTACTGTATATCAATGAAGTGAATTTCTACCAGTACCTTTCCATGTATTAAGGATTACCAGGTAGTTTTTCTACCTATCAAGAAAGTGTTGAAATGTTGATCATCCAAATAGCTCACCACTAATCATTTGTTTATCATGGGAAGTGATAGAAATAGAGACAGCCCATTACAATTTGTGCCAAGACAATGATACATGTAAAGAGTAGAATTTCTGAGCGATCGATGCACAACTACCATTTGTATGACCTTGCTCCACATGTAAACACATACACAGAGAGTTTAATACAAACCAGTTCAGTGTTAAGCTGGATGTCCCAATGGGCATGTCAGGGGTCATAGGGATGGAGGTTGGGGTCAGAGGTCATAGGGATGGAGGTTGATGTCATGTTCAGGATAGAGGGTACCGCCCCAAGGTCTGGCTGGGTGTAGTCTCATACTTCAGACCTTCACCTGCTTTGGTATCATGAACTACAACAGAGAACTTCGGCAATCCTTGTCATTATACATATTTTGACTCATTTTCAGATATCCTAGCCCTTGCTCTTATTTCACGAGGTAAGCTTGGATGAAAATAGATATTCCTCATCAGTACTTTTGACTACACCACCTCAAAGTGCCACCAACATATAAACAACAAATCAACAAAAACAACAAGTACAATTACAACAACAACAGCAACAACAACAACAGCAACAACAACAACAAAACCCCACCAATCCAAGTTGCCAGTGGTGATGATTAATTGGACTAATTGTTATAGGACTCTAGGTGATGTGTTGATATTACTTCAATACCCTATTGCTTTGACAGATGACACGTAGTTGATGATATTGATGATAATAAGATATATTTATGTAGTGCATAATACAGTGGTTTCTGATGGTAATGATTGAAAGCAATTGTGTAAGAACTGCATTATTCTTTAATTTTCAATATGTACATTTCATGTTACAGGTTTTACTGTGATTCATGTTTAGAATAAAGTTCAGCGGTGATGGCCGTATCATTTTAGCCCTTCCTAGAAAATCATTGTTACACACCCATAATTGACATATCTTTTATGCATAACCACACTTAATGTACCAGCTTGTGCTTACACAAGATATCAACTTCCTTTTAATATTCAAGTTAATTAGTAGGCCTACATACTACGGCTTGTAAATGTAATTTTATCTGTGACGTCAAATTTTGCAAACATCAATCATTATCAGGGCCAAATTCTAAGTTTTTGTACGATATGCAGGCTCAAACAGTTGTACAGGGAAAATAGGTTGATATGCAATTAGGTTTGGCTATGCACTCACGGCATAGCACACCTTACTCTTTTGTGCAGTCGCATACACATAGACTGATATATACACACCCACACACACACAGATCTCACCTTAGTCCCACCTGAATGATTTATCCATGACTCACTGCCAAATGTTTATTGTTTATTTACCTTTTATGAGTTCATTGTACAGTCAGCCTATGTCTATTTGTCCTTTTTTTTTTTCTCTGTGACCTGAAATCTTAGTTTAAGTTGATGTTTTATTGAAATCTGTTACTTATCACAAGCTGTTAGTGATAAGATTATTTAGAAAAGATAGAACCCGTTCTATTTCAGAAATAGACTTTCTACATTAGTCTAAAAAATTAGACTGATTTTGCTCAAAATAGGTGCTCAAAAAATGGGAGAATCAGTCTACAAATGATCGAAATTTTAAATCTTAATCTCAAATTCTGATGCAAGGTTCGGCATAAACAAAATGGAATTAACAAATCTATCCTTCATTTCTTTCAGAATTGCATCAGTCATAGCTGGATATGTCAATGTTGGTCTTCTGCCAAACCTGCTGAGCTGTCAAGGTTCGGCTTTTGACGAACCTGCCAAGCTGGCAAGGTTCGGCTCTAGACGAACCTGCCAAGCTGCTAAGGTTCGGCTTTTGACGAACCTGCCAAGCTGCCAGGGTTCGGCTTTTGACGAACCTGCCGAGCTGCCCAGGTTCGGCTTTTGACAAACCTGCCGAGCTGCCAGGGTTCGGCTTTTGACAAACCTGCCGAGCTGCCCAGGATCGGCTTTTGACGAACCTGCCGAGCTGCCAAGGTTTGGCTTTTGACGAACCTGCCGAGCTGCCCAGGTTCGGCTTTTGACAAACCTGCCGAGCTGCCAGGGTTCGGCTTTTGACGAACCTGCCGAGCTGCCAAGGTTTGGCTTTTGACGAACCTGCCGAGCTGCCAAGGTTCGGCTTTTGACGAACCTGCCAATCTGTACAGGTTCGGCTTTTGACGAATCTGCCGAGCTGCCAAGGTTCGGCTTTTGACGAACCTGCCAATCTGTACAGGTTCGGCTTTTGACGAACCTGCCGAGCTGCCAAGGTTCGGCTTTTGACGAACCTGCCGAGCTGCCAGGGTTCGGCTTTTGACGAACCTGCCGAGCTGCCCAGGTTCAGCTTTTGACAAACCTGCCGAGCTGCCAGGGTTCGGCTTTTGACGAACCTGCCGAGCTGCCAAGGTTCGGCTTTTGACGAACCTGCCGAGCTGCCAAGGTTCGGCTTTTGACGAACCTGCCAATCTGTACAGGTTCGGCTTTTGACGAACCTGCTGAGCTGGCAAGGTTCGGCTTTTGACGAACCTACTGAGCTGCCATGGTTCGGCTTTTGATGCACCTGCCGAGGTGGCAAGGTTCGGCTTTTGACGAACCTGCCGAGCTGCACAGGTTCGGCTTTTGACGAACCTGCTGAGCTGGCAAGGTTTGGCTTTTGACGAACCTGCCGAGCTGCCATGGTTCGGCTTTTGACGAACCTGCCAGCGGCAGCACAGGTTCGGCTTTTGACGAACCTGCCGAGTTGCACAGCTTTTGACGAACCTGCCGAGCTGCCAGGGTTCGGCTTTTGACGAACCTGCCGAGATGCCAAGGTTCGGCTTTTGACGAACCTGCCGAGCTGCCCAGGTTCGGCTTTTGACGAACCTGCCGAGCTGCCCAGGTTCGGCTTTTGACGAACCTGCCGAGCTGCCCAGGTTCGGCTTTTGACGAACCTGCCAAGCTCCCATGGTTCGTCTTTTGATGAACCTGCCCAGCTGCCCCGGGTTTAGCTTTTGATAAATGTGCTGAGCTGCTCAGGTTTGGCTTTTGACAAACTTGCCTAGATGCACAGGTTTAGATTTTGCTGAACCTTCCCAGCTTTGTGTGAGAGGTGTCGTCAGCAAAGAAAATGAAACAAAAATTATTGCGAAGAATTGTAATCTATAGTTTGCATAAAACTAGTAATAGGTGTTCAGACATATTAACGTGGGATATGCTACACTTTTAATTGTTTGAAAGGAATCCTATACCAATATAGAAAAATATATGAAATTGTATGTAATTTAATAGTTTTCAAATCAGAGAACAGCCATGCCTGTGATACATATACTACAAAGGTGGTGTATACTCACTTCATTTGTATGAATCAATTTGTATGATCAATTGTATAAAAGACTACTCAATTCAGCAAGAAATAGGCCAACTACATGCTCTATATTTCAATGTCTTTCAGAAATGGTCTTAATTAATTGCTGAAAAAAATGTTATTGATGGAGACATAAGGGCTCATAATATTGTCTTTCACACACAGACGCAGTCTACATGGCTGCATTAAGCATGCAGTGTAACTGAAGCTTCTAATATATGGAGCAACATGTATACACTAAATAAATAGACTTTTCAAATTTACCGTGTCAAGCGATAGGCACACTTCAATTGATTTCCAGTACAAAAAGAGTACTGAGAAAATTGAATCCATGATTGTTAAGAAAAGAAGAGTCTTGAACTGTATTTTTTTTTAGTTTGTTTAAAGTGGCCTCAGAAAGTGGTGAAGTTATTCTCTGTGGATAACATTACTCAACACTGAAATAGAAAAAAAAAAAAGTTTTTAACCAAGTTAGGATAATTAACTCTTGCTTGCAGGTCCATATGCAGTATGCAGGGTCAAAAATTAACTGTGGCCCATTAGCCTGGTTTTAGGTTGATTAATTGTGGACCATCAATTTAAAAGAAAAAAGTTATCTGTTGTCCCCAAAGCAAGCAACTATCATAGAAAATAGATTGTTTTGTTGGTCTTATTTTGTGCCAGTACTCATTTCCTTTTTTTGGCCACCAAAATTTCAGGCTAAACCATCTTAGACACCTGTTACACACAAACACACACACACACAGTCACACACACACACACAAACAAAAACACAAACAACAACAAAGAACACACAAAACAATGCGATATCAATTTTGGGCTGCCCCCCCCCCCCCCAAAAAAAACAAACAAACAAACAAACAAACAAACAAACGAAAACAAAACAAAACAAATATTATTGAATACATACATCTAGTTCAAATGTATTTAGAGCACCATTTCAACCCCCCCCCCCCCAAAAAAAAAAAAAAAGAGGGGGCAGAAGAAATATACAAAAGGATACTTCTCTCCCTGGTACAGCTTGGCAGGCCAGTAAAATGTATTTATACACATATGAAAATATGGGGCTGAGTGCAGTAATTTAGGCAAGCCTTGAGCTGATGTGATTCTACTTACAGAGTATCTAGCTTCCAAAACATATTATGTGACAAACAGTTTATTTACAAGCCAAGGAAATTTGAATCCCACACTGTTAACTTAAGTCTGTTAGCACTTTTTGTCCATACTTCATGTATAGCTTCCATGATCATTTGACACAAATAATGTCCACATCACATTGAGCCATTTCTACTAATGTTCCTGAGGAGCAGTGGTACTGCTGCTGCTAGCTGTAAGCACATTCATCTATGGCAATAGCAGAAGCATTCTCATCCAGTGCACACAGGAGTACATTACTAATTGTAATAGTATGTATCCATATGCCTATTTATGTTGAATTTCAGGGAGATGAATGCCATTCTGAATCCTGCAGAGTGCTGTCAAAGTCTTAGTGCTGTTGTTACTTCTGTCTGGTGACATGACCCTATAAGGAAGAATATAAACAAAAATATGTGATTTAAAAACTTAAACACAAACTCTTGGGACAGTATAACACACAGATAGTAAGGTGTTTCTGTTTAGCTGCAGCACAGAGGTGTTTGTTTTCTTAAGCTTTGTTTGACTTTTCAAATCTCCCGTTTGGTGACCACACATGTACTTCTTAAACTGCCTACATTGTCCACACCTCTTTAGAGGGCCAAGTTTATGCAGAATTAGGATTAAATGCCTCTTGACTATTATATGGGGAGTATACGTGCTGTGATTGCATAGGAAGCACACCAGTAGTGTGAACTGTCTGACCTCACACTGGATTGTAAAAGGCTCATTATTACAGTCATGTAGTATAGCACTTATTTCATCCGATTGTATTGTCAATAGGGTACTTGAGCTAGCGATGATAGTATAAAATGCCAAGTATATTTTCAAATAATTGAGGATGAACCATTCCTGTCATCCCTAGCATGTACATTGTATGAACTATTCAGACAAATTTTCATAATAAATCTGTTCTCTCATTTTCGAGGATGTAAAGATAGATTTTCACATACTTCAACACCTTTATCTTTCTCCTCTCTTGAGTTATCTTCTTTGTTGCTCAAATGAGGCCTCTTCGAATTTTACCTTCTTTCTGGAATCTTTATCAATGTACATTGTACTCGGTCATGTATCATTTTCTATCTCTAAACTGCAGTGTGATTACTTCATGATGATCAGGGCCTATCTGTAAACGTTACCCTTCAAAGTACATTTAAAGACCCGTCAAGTCTTCTACTACATTTTTTTTCTTTAAATGTTGTGTAAGTTTCAATGTACCTACAACTGTATATTGTATCTTTTTACTTTATACTGTATAACAATGAATTGGGATATTTCATTTTCACACACCAGTCCATTGCTCTTTCTTATTGCCTTATTGGATTTAACATTGTTACATTTTGGAAGAAACAATACACATATTTTTCAGTATCAATATTGTCATTGTCTGCCTAAATTTTGCTCGACAACAATTTTGGTTCCTTTGATCTCAACAGAATAGAATTGCATCACATTTTTTGAATGGGAGGCAGGAAGTGCACATACATAAAGGTTTGCATATGACAAAGGGATGTCAAATGAGCTGACTGATTATTATTCCTTCCAAAATTGAACAGTATTATAATATTTTGAAATTGCTTTGTGTTTATTGCCAGATATTATAACCATGACAGTAATTGGTTATCTGTTGTTAAAAGGAATCTATACATTGTGATGTAGGCAATCAGCCATCGTATGGAGACAGGGATTAAATGCATTTCCTTTCAACATAGACTTATTTTTTAAAATAGTTGAAAGTACTTGCTGAATGTGATTACTACTAAAAACTACAAAGAATGGAACTGTCCGAGTGCAAGACCTCTTTTAAGACCAGTATGCATCATGCGGAATAGCAGTAATTACTTTACTAATGCCTACTTTTTGCTTTGATGCAAATGAAAAACTTACCTTTAACACCTAGGAATACTTTCAGCAGGATATTGATGGTAAGATTTGAATCATAGCTGTGTTGTCCAATATCTAAAAGTCAAATTCTTTTGTTGTTCATGAAGGATAACACCAGTCACATGTGTCTTGAGGAGTTCTGTATCATTGATACCCTGTAAAAAAAAGAAGACACATAGAAGGGAAAATATTCATTTCGTTTTTCATGCAAGAAACATTTTCTCAATTTGTGAACTAATTCTTGATATACCATGTATATGTCAGCAAATTTGGTTAACTAATTATTATAATAAAGTTGTTTGACACTTATAACAATCATGCATGTCATGAATATCAAGAAATGAACTTGGTTTCAAAAGTTTGTATGAATCAAAAGTTTGTATGAAGCAAAAGTCTATAGAGTTTGTTGACAAGGCTGGTGACAGACTTTCTCAAAATGCTTCTTGTAGCTACATGTATTTTACATAGATGTGACTGCTGAGTACTGTTTTTTAGGGCATTTAATCCTTATCATCATATATCTGTTGGGTGATCAGCTTGCAGATTTTATTTACACAAGTGTTGTCGGCCCACTTTTATCAGCATAAATGGGTGTCTTTCCATCCTAAATGTGTGTCATGCAGTCACAATCCATGTTTAGCTGTATGAACATTCAAAACTTGTTTTAAGTCTGGTTGAAATATATCACATTAGGACCTTTATCAATAACATTGTTATAAAGAACAATGACTTGTCCAGCTCTAGCTAGCTGATAGTCAAGTTCAGTGTCCTGTTATCAACAACTGGCTAAGCAGTCCAATATACACTGAGAAGTATAAAAGCCCCAACCTGTTAAAGAACAAGTTCGGATCACCTTCATAGACATGTGTGTTGAGTGAATGCAATAATATTAGTAGAAATTGAACAGTTCAATGAGAGTTTGAGGAAAGTCTAAAAATCCGTTCAAAAGTTATCAATTTTTGAAGTTACTGCTTAGTCATAGCTGGATGAAAAGACTACTTTAGCTTGTGATGTCACATGTGTACAATATAAAGAAAGTATAAAGAAAATTCAACATATTTTTACTTTTCTTGCATAACAAACTTTTCTCTTTCAGAAGGCAGGGGGAATAATATTACCCTTATATCGGTGACAAGTCAAAGAAATGTGCACTTTATTCAAAAAGTAAAGTTTTGTGAAATTCTCTATTCATTTTGCTTATAGTATCATTCTACACATATGACATTATACACTATAGTAGTCTTCTCATCCAGCAGTGATTTTGAACGGAGTGTTGAATTTTCCCCAAACTTTCACTTAATGTGTTCTACTAATATTGTTGCAATCACTCAATCCACGTGTATTAAAGGTTGCTTGTCTGTTAGGATCAGAAGGCGTGTCTTCATCAGCCCGAAGTTTCAAAATAGCGCGCTATCTTGCGGTTACCAAACTAGTCCGATGTCAAAATAGCGCGCTATCTGTGTAGTGAAGACGCAGATAGCGCGCTATTTGATCGGGAAAATTTCCCCCAAAATCTTGGTCTAGTTCGTCAACTAGAGCGCTAATTCGTGAAATAGCGCGCTATCTTGGGTGCGTCTCCATCAGCCCGAAATTTTCTCGATCCCTCCACGCTGGCAATGGAAAGCGCATGTACAAGCAGCGAGTGATTGTGTATAGTACATTACACGCACGGTGTATTCAAGGATCACATGTGTGTACTATAGGCCTACTGTTGTTGTCATCTTTAAAACCAGGGAGGTGATTTCTCTCACCTCCCTATTAAAACTCAGTGCCGTGCATGCTAGCTGTTTTTGTTTTTGTTTTTGTTTTTTTTTTTTTGGAAACTTCTTCTTCTGGTCCACTCTACCTTAGCTGAAGATTCTTACAGATTGTGTGCATTTTGGATTTGTTTAAACATTGCAATTCGTTAATTTCATATAAGATGCCTCACTGGACAGAAGAAAGAGTAGCGTTATTAATATCCCTTTGGAGAGGATTTGCTGTACTGCTCACCTCCCTGGTTGTAGAATCGTACATACGGTGATATAGGAGATTTTGAGCGGGGAAATCCACTTTCGAACCGCGAGCCAGGCAGAGTAATATTGCAAAGTGCGCATGCGTCAATTTTCGGACTAATTTCCCGAAGCAGGCTGTTCGAGCTGATGAAGACGCACATTTGCTGTATCGGGCTATTTTCTAAGACCGCAAAATGTCCCGCTAGTTTGAACTTCGGGCTGATGAAGACACGCCTATAGACACAAGCTGCAAGCTGCCTATCTGGTGTGATACCAACTCTTCTGGCTACTAGCTTCCCAGAAAATGCAGTGGTTGGAGTTACCTGCTCAATCTTGTTTATGTACACACTGATCAGGGAGGTGGAAAATGCTCTCATGCCCTTCACTGGTGGTCAATGGAATGTGGCACAGGGAGGCAAGCAAACAAACAACCACCACCACAGGGCTGTGAACTCACTGGCTCCCTGGCCACAATCATACTTTCATGATATCCCCACTGTATGGTCTTCCAATACACTGAATATCAACTGCATGCAAAGATGCCAGCGTTTCTTACTGCATGGCTCTGAGTAAATTCTCCTACCAAGGTGGAACTGCAGTAGGAGGGGTGAGGAAGGGCCATAAGGCAGGAGTTTGCTCCCCCACGATACAGGTTATAGGGAGCTTTTTACTTTAGGATTACAAATTGACAAATTGTGCCATTAAAAGTAAAGGAGCTGGCTGATATGGTGTTTGAATTCGCATTCGGTGTTTTATTTTGCAACGCGCGATGCTCTCGCCGCGACATTTTATGACTTTTTTCTTTCAAATATCGCGCAACTTTTGAGACCAAATTTGTCACTCCCGGCCATACCGTTTTGAAGCCATGCCCCTTTTGAAAAAAATTTGTCGACCCAAAAATTGCTCAAAAACATGATTTTATGTACAAATCCAATGTAAATTGTGTTTTTGCAATTAATTCATTATATATAAAAATATATACTTTTACTTTCAGTGGCTGATAATGATTCATTTTAGCTCGATTATGCTTTAAAAAGTTTCTGCGACAAATTTTGACAACAAAAAACAACTAAAACAAAAGTAAAAAAACAAAGAAATACATAAGAAATTCTATGAACAATAAAATACATAAGAAAAATTACGAAGCTGAATTTTGTCTTCAATATTATTGTCGAGGATAATGAAAAAATATGTTTACCAAAAATTAGAAGTTTTGGAGCTTTACTTTTGGATTTATAGGCAAAAAATTATTTTTGCTTAAATTTAAGCATTAAGTTAATATAAAATACATAAATTAAAATTTGAAAAATCTAACTATACAATCTTTTAGATTATTGGCCTCTACTTGTACCTTAGTGCAAATTTTCGCGAGGATCGCGCGATCCACGACCGAGATCTGAAGGGGGGGGGGGGGGGGGGGGGGGAGGCCAAAAAAGTTTGTCCCTCAAATAACCCAGTGGGATTAGGGTTAAACCCTAATCCTAGACACCAAGTGCATACTTTGAATGTACTTGTATATGCAATCACCCACTGACACAAAGCACTGCATCCTTTAATTGCACAAACTGCTTCTTAGAAGGTTTTAGGAGGTAGACAAACTATTAAAGATGATTGAAGGCTTCTTCAACTCAAAGAGATATATTACAGTGTACCTCCTTGTTTTGCTACAAAGACCACATAAAACACAGAAAGGTGATTGGCCTTGACCACTGTCTTATCCCGGGTAGATAACCAGCCAGTAGGTATATTCATCACATCAGCTCAGTATCTTTTCTCTGTAACTGCCATTTCATCTACTTTTTCCCCTTATCATTCTGAGATACTTAGTTATTCTAAAGTCAAAGACAATCATTTGCAGGAAGATGTTAGACCCCAAATTGTGTACTTCTCCCCACTCCTCATTTCCCTCCTATAGATGACCCACTGGTTTATTTGGAAAGCACTCAGTCCCCACTGACCTGTTCTACCCACTTCTACGTGCCCCTTTGTTTCAGGCTACTGACCAGCACATTCCATTGTGTTGACAACCACTACAGCAGAGCAGAGAGTTCATTGATAAAATCTCATGACCATATCAATTTAATTCCATTTCAATTTTTCTTATTGAAAATCAGACATAGTCAAAGTACAATTTGTAATGAATGACATAAAGCAAATGAATATGAGCCCCCATGAAACAGAGCTTATGACCATGGTGCTGTAAGGATATTGTAGGAAGGGAGTGAGGAGTGGGGGAAAAATACACAAGTTTTAATGCATAGATGTAATTTAATTAACTTAATTAGAATTGCTCTGTTATGGATATCTCAGCCATTTCAAAACCAATTTTCATCAAATAAATGTTGAATTCCTCATGGAATTACATGCTCTTCCATATTTCATAAGAGGTTTCTTATTATCTCACCAAAACATGTTAGACCCTGAAATTAGGTCTCAACCAAAACTATACGATCCTTTAATATGCATTAATTGAGAGAAAGTAGCAATATTATAAGTACAATACATCAATGCACGTTTGATGAAAGTCTGACTACTGTATCTGTTCAAAAGTTATGAGTTTGTGAAGTTTCAATGTTTCCATGGCAGGATAAGAAGACTAAAACATCTTGTGATGTCACGTATGTGTACAACAAAATAAAGAAAATATAAAGAAAAATCAACATACAATTGTATTTTTCACTTTGCAGCATTATGTATATGACAAGAAAAATTGACTTGTCTCATTCAGAAGATCGGGGAATAATATTACTCTAAACATACATCAGTACCAGTTAAGGGAATCCTTTGTACTTTCTTCTCAAAATGAAATTTTGTGGAATTCTCTTAATAGAAATGTTTTCTCTTTACATATCATTCTATACATGTGACATTACAGACTGTAGTAATTTTCATCAGGCAGTGACTGTACAGAAATTTTTAAAAATTGCTAACAAATTGAACAGATTGTATGATTTTCCTCAAAACTATTATTGATTTTCCTCAAACTGTCAATGTGCTCTTCTGATAGCGCTCTATTTTCTCACATACTCCACTTGTCACATGACGATGGACTTGTTCTTTTATCTGATTTCAGACATTTTACTCTAAACAAAACACTGTTCTTCAGATTTTGAATGCATTGATATTTTTGCGGTACTAACATTATTTTTCTGCATTTTGGATTATTTGAATTTGTCCCACAAATGCTTTCACACCCCTTTTGGTACACATTATGCAGACTGTGCTACAAAAAGGGAAACCCAAACTGCAAGTTAATTCTCTGTGGAAAGGAAAAAAATTCATGGAATATGATGTTGCACATCAATATAAATTTCATATTATATTTGGAAAATAACATGGTGTGGTATAAAAAGATGTAAACACCATGATGATGGAAGATGACGGACATAGACCTTGAGGGATTGTGATATATGTGACAGTTTTACCAACAAGCAGTAGATCGAGTTACCATTTACTGGTACACAGATGAAATGTATAATAGTTTCCTGAAATTCACTTACATTTGGCTTTCATTGTGCATCATCATTGCATTCTCAAGCTCTTTCCTTTTTGGTCTGGTTCATTTCCTTGTCTAGTGTCTTCTCCAGGACAATACATTTCTGGCATTTTGAAGAAATCTCCAGTCTGCATGAAATGAAAACTGATGAAGTTAGAATATCAATTACACCATACTCTAAATCTGAAATTTTTTATGCATGATCAAATCACCACTCCCCATCAAAGTACTGCAGTGCACAAAATTACATGCATTAGAATATAGGGATATTAAAAAGCAAGTGTGCATAGGTTAACCAGAACACACATTCAAATCCCACCAGTAATTGAATGACAGCTACATGTACACTGTAGATGTTTCCAAATGTACCCCTTGATTAAGAAATTGAAAATTATATGTTTGAAAGACAAAATAAAATGACTTCAAAGGTCTACAAAAACTTTCTGAAGCACTCTCAATTTATTTTATTATATTTTCAAGTGTCACTTAGAATATACAACCGAAATGCCTCACAACAGTCACAATTGTGTGGATGCCTGAATCATCAATTGTGATGTAATTACTTCATATAGCACCATATCTGAAAATAAGAAAGAATCCAATTGAACATTACATTTTCAATGATTTTATAGAGCTGCGATTAGCTAATACGAGGTAATGAGATATATCTGCATTTTTAATTGTGACACTATAAAGAATATGGATAGGTTTTCTATGTATCATGTATTCCCAAATAATTCATTAGCACTTGTTGAAAAATAAACATGTTGAGCCTTCTCTGTTGGTGCAAAAACTCCCCATGATTGGCAAGTATGTTTGCATAAAACTTACCTTTTTCACTCTCACTTGCCAGAAGAACTTTGACGATGATTTGTAGAATTCAGCTCGGCCAAGAGTATATAGGATCCAGTATTTCTATACCTTGCCACGAAGATACTGACTGTTATGTCTCTCTTGGTGCATATTCCATGAGGCAAGCGAATTTCATCGTTATGTGGCATGCAAACTCCTCTGTAGGAGTTGATCTTTCAGCATCACGTCTAATATGAGCTCATCAAAGCTCAGGTGAGATAAATCCATCATGTCAGAAGCTCCATTGGTATTTGTTCTTGTTGATAATTTTGAGGACAAAATGTTAGCACCATCTCCATCATCAATACTGAGCTGAGATATCAAGTTCATTGATATTTCCATCATTCGTCTCCATTGTAAGAAAATTAGAATCATAGTTGTCCAGAGGAACATCTGCAGCTGACGAATGTGCTATCTAACCAGAGTACACAGCTGGTATGGATGGAGCATCAGTTCACTTTCTCAATGAAGGCTGAGAGGAATGTCAAGGAGCTTTGAGTTTCAACCACAGACTGCCCAAACATTGTTTGCTGACTGTGGTTAATTGGCAGACCACAAAGCACTTCTGTGAGAAACTAACCATAGGGCTTGGCACTTCCCAAAACCAGCAGAGCATTCTCTTCCCCCTCCCTGGCTATATCAACAATCTGATCTTGGAGGCCACAAGAGAGTTTTCATTGTCTCTGATAAGGAGATAATTTATTAGGATTGCCTGCTCAGTGTAGCTTATTTTGGCAAGGGCCTGTTTTATAAAAGTATACAGGTATAACCTCATTGCATGGACTAGCCAGCCAAAGCCTTATACCAATTGCCCACCCTGACTCATATTCTTGCACAAGGAGAAAAGGAGGTTAGTGTAGTGCACATGTTCCTATACCACAAGTGGAGGATACCATACATCAAGAATCATCAGTCATCTTCTCCATCAAACAGGTATATATAATGCATCTTAACTCTCTGTGATTCAATGGCATACTACTTTATGATCTTGTATTACTTTTACATGGGCTGTGTTTATGCTCAATTTGCTATGTAATAGAATCAGTGTTTCGAAATACACTGTACTGATTCAAAATGCCATTCACAGGATTGAGTACCGATGTGCTCAGTCTTTTTGAGCTCCAGAAAGAGACGATACTGCAAATATGCTATGCTTATTGTTGAAATACTTTGAACTGTACTCTACTGAACTATTCAGCTTGCATACCATATGTGTTTTTCATATGTTTCATATGTTATAGTGCTGGAGCATAACATTCCTGAAGCTGAATATTAACTCTTTATGTGCCATGGTGGAAACCCCCTGTATGCCACGTTATTCTGGGACACTAAGGTAGACATGCTTTGAGAAAGAATTCTGTTTTTCCAATTTGTGTAACTTCTACAAATTTCAGCTGTTCGAGCTTTGACATAATAGTGAGCAAAGTTTAGAGGAATGCCAAACTTTGCTTCAATATAAATTGTATGACAAATCTATTTTCAATTTTCTTTTGAATGACCAGTTTGCTACATTACTGTGAAGGCATGACTTTTGCACATGAAACTGTGACAGAAACTTAGAATGTACACACAAATCTATAGTTGGGAACACCGCTTGACAGTCAATCACCACATAGAATGCAAGCCGTATGTGAGAGGAACAAAAGCGCTAGAAACGCTTTCATTGTACTGCGGGACTAGCGATTTATCGATCGGTTTTGGCAGCTTTGTGTGTTGAGCAGAATATGCGAAGTTGGCACGCCGTCGACTGAGTCGGACGTGCGAACGTGGCACATAAAGAGTTAATAATGAAAACATTGTTAATAGTCAAATGAGCAATTAATGTTCCTCAAATTTTTATCTTACCCTTTGTGGAATATTCTCCTTTTTTCTGCAGCATATTTTGTGACTCTGGCAATTGAAAATGTCACAATTAAGCTAGTGAATAAAAATTGTTTCATTTTCATGTTTGAATATCACGTTTTCACTGCAGTTTGGTCCCCAAATTGGTATGCATGAACCATGCAGCTTCTTGTGGTTATCAGCATACTGGATAATCAAAACAACACAAGAATGAACCTTTCAATGTGGCATGATAGAAGTGCATGTTTTTGGATTTCAACAATGAAAAAGCATTTCGCTGAAAACTGATTAAGCTGAACTGCATTTAAGATGTATTTCTGCCTATTATTCACTGCAACTAACTGTTTCTAATCCCTATTTTTGTGATCTTCGCAAAGGGACATTGCAACAGATGAAAAATTTGGAGCCTGACAGGATCATTAACCCTAACTAGGCCGGGGGGGGGGGGGGGGGGGCCTTCGAGCCCCCCCCCCCTCGACGTTTTGCGCGATGTAAAAAACAATTAAATACTTAAGAAATTTTTTCCGATGGCACAATTTTTTTCTCTTATATTTGCTCAGGACACTAAAAAGGATATTTACACAAAAAATGTGCCCATTTTGAGCTTTGTTTAGTGATTTATACCAAATTGTCTGATTTCATGCATCATTATACATAAATTAGCATAATTAAGCATAAATGATAATTTTAAAAAAATTTAACTTCATGGTACTTCAGATTACATCATAGGCAACGTGTGTGCGAATTTTCGTCGCGATCATGCAGTCAACGGCCGAGGTCTGGAGGGGGGGCCTGGGAGGCCCCCCCCCCCCCCCCCCCCCCCCCCCCCAACTGGCTCTATGATCTACCTAAATAGCCCGGCCTAGTTAGGGTTAAGGGGTGATATGCAGCTTAGAAGATTTTGCCAAAGATGAACATTGACATCATGACAGGTTCATCAAAGAAGAACATTGGCAGCCTGGCAGGTTTGTCCCAGTCTGAACCTGAGCAGCTCAGCACATTCATCAAAAGCTGAACCCGGGGCAGCTCGGTAGGTTCGTCAAAGGCCGAACCTTGCCAAACCTGTTCGTCAAAAGCCGAACTTGGGCAGCTGGACAGGTTCGTCAAAAGCCGAACCTTGGGAGCTCGGTAGGTTCGTCAAAAGCCGAACCTTGGCAGCCCAGCAGGTTCGTCAAAAGCCGAACCTGGGCAGCTCGGCAGGTTCGTCAAAAGCCAAACCTTGCCAGCTCGGCAGGTTCGTCAAAAGCCGAACCCTGGCAGCTCGGTAGGTTCGTCAAAAGCCGAACCTTGCCACCTCCGCAAGTACGTCAAAAGCCGAACCTGGGCAGCTCGGCAGGTTTGTCAAAAGCCGAACCTGGGCAGCTCGACAGGTTCGTCAAAAGCCGAACCTTGCCAGCTCGGCAGGTTCGTCAAAAGCCGAACCATGGCAGCTCGGCAGGTTTGTCAAAAGCCGAACCTTCGGAGCTCGGTAGGTTTGTCAAAAGCCGAACCTTGGCAGCCCAGCAGGTTCGTCAAAAGCCGAACCTGGGCAGCTGGGCAAGTTCGTCAAAAGCCGAACATGGGCAGCCTGGCAGGTTCGTCAAAAGCCGAACCTTGCCAGCTTGGCAGGTTCGTCAAAAGCCGAACCTTGCCAGCTCGGCAGGTTCGTCAAAAGCCGAACCTTGGGAGCTCGGCAGGTTCGTCAAAAGCCGAACCTTGCCACCTCGGCACGTTCGTCAAAAGCCGAACCTGGGCAGCTCGGCAGGTTCGTCAAAAGCCGAACCTGGGCAGCCCGCAGGTTCATCAAAAGCCGAACCTTGGCAGCCCGGCAGGTTCGTCAAAAGCCGAACCTGGGCAGCTCGGCAGGTTCGTCAAAAGCCGAACCTTGGCAGCCCGCAGGTTCGTCAAAAGCCGAACCTTGGCAGCCCGGCAGGTTCGTCAAAAGCCGAACCTGGGCAGCTGGGCAGGTTCGTCAAAAGCCGAACCTGGGCAGCTGGGCACTTTCGTCAAGAGCCGAACCTTGGTAGCTCGGTAGGTTCGTCAAAAGCCGAACCTTGGCAGCCCAGCAGGTTCGTCAAAAGCCAAACCTTGCCAGCTCGGCAGGTTCGTCAAAAGCCGAACCTTGTCAGCTCGGCAGGTTCGTCAAAAGCCGAACCTGGGCAGCTCGGCAGGTTCGTCAAAAGCCGAACCTTGCCAGCTTGGCAGGTTCGTCAAAAGCCGAACCTGGACAGCTCGGCAGGTTCGTCAAAAGCCGAACCTTGCCAGCTGGACAGGTTCGTCAAAAGCCGAACCTGGGCAGCTCGGCAGGTTCGTCAAAAGCCGAACCTTGCCAGCTCAGCAGGTTTGGCAGAAGACCAACATTGACATATCCAGCTATGACTGATGCAATTCTGAAAAGAATGAAGGACAGGTTTCTTAATTCCATTTTGTTTATGCCAAACCTTGCACCACAATTTCAGATTAACATTTAAAATTTTGATCATTTGTGGACTGTTTTTCCCATTTTTTGAGCACCTGTTTTTAGCAAAATCAGTCTTATTTTTTAGACTAATGTAGAAAGTCTATTTCTTGAATAGAACGGGTTATAGGCTTTATACACAATTCACAAACACATGAATAAAGTTTCAACAGCTGTGTTGTTTTCAATTCTGTGTTCATATTTTGGTATTAATGCTGTCAATGTACTTCCAAATTTCATGATTCTTTTGAGAAAATGATGCTTTGCAAGTTTGCAGCATTGGAGCAAATACAAGAAAGATAATGAGAGATAATTTCACAGATCAAGATATCTCTATAGAACTGATCACACTTCATGCAATTATTAACATGTATATTAATAGATTTAGTTTCCTTAATTTTGAACCTTTTTTAAGCCATTATTTTTGCATGTTATTGCTATAAAACTGTGAAAGGTTAGCCCACTTTGCTAAATGCAGCTTTTCAAAGTATCCCCAGTTTTATTTTTTGCCTTTTAATTTGAGTTGTTGATTGTTGTTTTTTGAGAGAGTCTTTTTGAGAGTTCCTTCTTTGAAACCACTTTTGTTATTATTAAGTTGAAATACACACTGCTAAAGAAGGTACGACAGGTTGTGAAATCACATTTTGGATTTGATATGAGCTCATGTGCTGATGAAGACATGAAAACATCGATGAGCATGAGTTCAGTGAAACACTTTCAGTGTTACAAGGGAAAGAGGCATGAAGAGCAGTTTCTGTAAGGCATTACATTGTTATTTACTCTGACACTGTACAAGGCTGTATATTGAGCCTCATTCAAGAGGTATGTGGTAAACAGGATTTTGTAGCTCCATTCATGTTTGATGCTTTGTGATTACACCAAGGTTCAACATGAACAATCTATACAATACAAGCATCACACATTGGACTCTGTGCTATGGACTGCTCTCTGACAGAGTGTAATTGTGTGTAGAAGCTAATACAAAAGGTTGTGTCAGTACCTATCAGGGAATGCAAACTTCTTGATCAATGCACAACTGAGTTATACTTCATGAAATGCTATGTCCACTTTAATAGAATGATGATACAAAATGAAAATATAACATCTTGATGCATTGTTTGATTCACACATGTATTTTTCTGTCTACCAAGTAGGCCTATTGATGTAAGCATTAGTTTTATATTTCAATATGAGGGTTTAATTTGAGCTTGTTTCAGCACAAGAGGATGTACTGTAGGACCCTAATGCTTTAAAGTTTCTGAAAAGAGCACATACTTGTAAGGAAAGCTAAACCACTTTCAATATTGTATAAAAGCAGGATATACATGTATGATTGATAAAACAATATCTTCAATGAATGTGAAAATTAACCGTATGAAGCTGTCATAGCACCTACAATGTATCTATAATGTACAGTATGTAGGATACTGACAGTATTAGGCATTTATATTATAAGAATGTAATTATGAAGTACTGATTGTATGAAATTTGATTCATTGTGTAATAATGAATGTTCTTTTCTTTTTCATCTCCATCAATCTTTTACCCCCTCTTTCTATCCTATTCCTTCTTCATCACATCATTCTCTTCTTTTTTCTTTGTCATCTTGCTCTTGTCTCTTGCAATCATGAATTTGCTTTCTTCAACCTTTTCCTCCTCTATTTTCTTTTCTCGCAATTACTCTTCCTCTTCTTTTTCTTGATATTTTTCTTCTTTCCCTCCTTTTTCCTTATTATATTTTCCTCCTTCATTTGCCTCTTATTTCCTCTTCCATTGTCATCCTCTACCTACATCCATCTATCCATCCCTTCATTCATCCATCCATCTACCCATCCATCCATCCATCCATCTATCCATCCATCCATCCACCCATGTATCCATCCATCTATCCATCTGTTCATCTGTATATCTACTCATCCATCCATCCATCCATCCATCCATCCCTTCATCATTCCGTCTATCCAACCATCTGTCCATTCATCCATTCATCCATCCATCCATCTATCCATCATTTTCTGGAATCAGGCCTTTGAGGTGGCTGAACGTGAGCTTGGCATCCCAGCCCTCCTGGACCCTGAAGACATGGTCAACTTATCTTCGCCTGACAAGCTCAGTATTCTCACCTACCTTTCACAGTACTACAACTACTTCAAGGACAAGCAGCCTGGTAAGCCCACATTAATCATTGTCTTTCACACTGATGCCGATTAGCGGGGTCCAAATCTCAAGATTTGCATCGTGATCCATATCTTAAGATTTTTGCCTGTGTGGACATAAAATAGTGCGATCAGCATTGCACTCCACGGTACAAGAAATCTTGTGATCATTTCAGAATTATTAGTTACGTTCAGACGGCAAGCCTTAAAGGGTGTGTACAGTTCTGGTTGAGGTGAAGATTTAGCTTTTAAAGTTTTGTGAGATATTCAGAAACCACTCTATGAGATGTCAAAGAGCATGCAGTTCTAAGGGGTATCAAAAGTTTATTCGATGAAAATCGGTTTTGAAATGGCTGAGATATCCAAAAACAAGGTGAAACAAAGAGATACTAATAAAGTTGGGGCATGTCGCCTTTTATTATTAACACTTTTTGGATATCTCAGCCATTTGAAAACCAATTTTCATCAAATAAACGTTGAATCCTTATTAAAATTACATGCTCTTTCATATTTCATAAGAGGCTTTTCATTATCTCACTTTAGGAATATTCCAAACATGAATCCCTACCTCAACCAGTACTGTACAGTCCCTTTAACCTCGAGGTTAGAGCTTGTAGTTAGGGCCCGTGAAGATGCACTCGTAGTTAGCTAACCTCGAGGTTAGCTCGATGTTAAGAGCCACGAGAAATCTTATGGTTAGCGCTCTAACCACGAGCCGCGGGGGGTCCCCACTCGTAGTTAAGCACTGTGTGGACACAAAAATCAACACACTCAAAGGGGCAGGAATTTAACCTTGAGGTTTCGTAACCTCGAGGTTAAGATTTGTCGTGTGGACACATGTCGAAGTTAGGGGGCAAGAGCTTAACCTCAAGGTTTCCTAACCTCGAGGTTAGGGCTTGTCGTTTGAACATAACTACTGCCATTATTTGAGAAACAGTGTGATAATTTGCACTGCGGTGGATTTCTGAATCGTAGAGAAAATAGCCTAATCTTAATATTTTCAATCCCGTTATTCAAAACACACTCGCGAACACAAAGGGCAAGGACTTTTGTTTTGGTAGATTTTAGGCACATGCAAGGTGGTTGACAAAATATCGCAATCTGCAATTAACAAGATATTTCTGTCCACCTGAATGAGCAAAAAAAATAAAAGTTTGGTATTTGGATTACATTTAAAATCCCACTGTTTTGTTTGTGTCCATCTGCCTATTAACCTGTACCATAGGGAAACCTGGTGTTCTGTGTATTAAGTGTATGGGCATTTCAGAATTCAGTATGGAGTGGGTTAATGCTCTATGACCCAGTCATCCCATAAGACACGTGTCGTCTGTGACCAAGTATTTGTAGTTTGGGCATTCCTACTTCTCAGTCAGAAAAGGACGAGTGTAAAAAGATGTGCAGTTTATATCTTTATGAACAACTGTTGATAGGATGAATTAGAGATTGATGACAGTTCCTTATTCTGCATGATTTGTTCCCATTTGTTCCGCTCATTGTGCTTCAAGGTTGGTAGGTATCCTTTCACCAGGTGGTTAATGGATTATCCCACCCCCGACATTGAGGGAGGTGTTTTAAAATAGCCATAATTTTGGTCTGTGGCTGTGTATGAAGTATACCCAGCACTGGTTTACGACTTTACATTCTATGTATTGATATAGCATTTCACTACAGGAAGTAGTTGGGAACTGTTTCATGTGATGTAGAACCAATGCCATTTCAGCTTTAAAGATATTAAAACATTTGCCTTTAAAAGCACGATTGGTATATTTCTTTTCCTGTTAATATGGTACAAATACAATTTTTCATTATTTTTTTTCAATAAAGCCCCCCCCCCAAAAAAAAACAACAACAACAACAAACAAACAAACAAACAAAAACACTTCTGGAACTTCAACCAAGATTGTAAAGTTATGACAAATGTTAATCTAAGGACACTGGGCCATTGCAGTTCATAATTATCCCAAAGGTTAAAAATGTACAAAAAGCTGATGAAAATCAAAAGAAATAGACACCAGTATGACAGAACGAGGAAACCATGTAAAAGTTTTGCAGAGTTTTGTCAGCTTTCTGCATCTCCATTTGCAGAAAAAAAAAATATGTCCTCAAAGTGAGAACTGTAGGAAAAGATAACTAGCTGTGATTTATTTAATGTGCAAAAATCTGAATATCCTGTGGGGCATGGGAGATCTTTTAGTCGGTGTAGGGTTGTCCAAGATGATGAATCATACATTTATACATGTATATTTCTATAATTTAATATCCCAGAATATTCACAGAATCAGTATTATATATTCTGGTATCTATGGTACACCTGTAGAAGCCTGTCAGATCTGAGAGAGATTTTTGTTTCTTTCTTTTTCCGTAAATCGACTGTTATATCAAGACTATAGTCAATGAATCAAAGAAGAATTTGGTGAAAAGATTTTACCAGAAATAGTTTTTTCTCAGTATGTTGCCTTTTTCTTGCATCGTAGGAAGCTTCTCCTCTGTCATACAGTTGGCATAGACTGTTATACTGCCCTCTTTGTTCTGAAATGGCATGCAGTGTTTTGTTTCATGCAGAAAATATGTTGCAATCAGAAGGACTCTTATGCTACAGTAACACACGGCCGGGTCACAAAACGGATTTGATCCGGGTGAAAATGAGCCGGATTAGTCCCGGAATGGAGGGTAGTTTATGCTACAGTCACACACGGCCGGATTTCAAACAGGGTCCATAAGGAATTAAAACCCTATCCGCCCGGTTCGAGCCGTAGAGACCCGTATTGACCTGTATCGAACCGTATAACAATCCACTTTAAATTCTTAACTAAATCATTTTGACTCCTATATCGACCCGTGTCAACCCGCTTCGACCCGTACCGACCTGGATGTAGACCTTGTCATCATCTGTCGCATGAAGGCAATGCGGTATACAGCAAGGGTCCATACGGTTTTATGCTGCAGGTTGCAGCGGTTCGATGCGAGTCAATGCGGTTGGAACCGGTTCAATTCGGATATCAATACGGAATTGAAATCCGTGAGAAAATTTTGAACATGACCCAAAATTTTTCACTGCCGTATCATAGCCCCCGGAATCCATCAGGAATTGATACGGGTTACGATGCGCGTCAATGCGGGTCTCTACGGCTTGAACCGGGTTGATACAGTTTTAATTCTTGAAATCCGGCCATGTGTGACTGTAGCATTACTGAATAACATTCTTAGTGTTATTTAGGTTTCCAGGTTTTTCACAGTCTGTTGATTGTACCTGAATCATTTCACATCAAACAGTGTTTTCTTTTTTGGGTTGAACTTTTTTCCTAGGGATGCCCTCTCATAAAGGGATGGTATAGTATTGGTGGAGATGAGGATTGGGTTTTTAACTTTGTGCAAAATACTAAGAAACCACTTATGAAATAGTACAAAGCATACCGTTTTAAGAGGAATTCAAAGTTTATATGATGAAAATCGGTTTTGGAATGGTTGAGACATCCAAAAACAAAGTAAAACAAAGCGATCATAATAAAAGGTGGGTCCCACCTTTTATTAGGATCGCTCTGTGTTGAATATCTCAGCCATTTCAAAACCAATTTTCATCAAATAAATGATTAATTCCTCTTGGAATTACATGTTCTTTCATATTGCATAAGAGGTTTCTTGTAGATTCACCAAAAATGTTAGAAATGTGAAATTAGGTCTTAACCGAAATTATATGATCCCTTTAAAGATTTGAGGTAGACTAAAAAAAAAAATCAGTTTGTCTGAATCAAAATATCTGAATCATGGGTGTTAAATAGAGCTGGGACTGCCATTAAAACCAGGGTCATGTTCAACATACAGTTCACCCCCTGCAGTCAATTAGTCAATTGTATTATGACACCTTTTAGTGCAAGGCTGCCTTCCTGCTCAGCTTGGTGTGGTTGCATCACCATATCAAGCCACAAGTGTGGGGCGTATGCTTTCCTGTGATAAGTAGCCACTTTAATAACTGGCTGGGGGGGGGGGGGCATTGCTAGATTGGCATTCATTATACCATACAGACATTTCTCCATCTGATATTTGGTTGCTAGGGCAGGAGTGCTTAAAAGTAGAGCGAGGTATCCCTTCTGTGGGTGTATTTAAAGGAGCTAGCCGCTACAGGTGTCTAGTTAGATTATGGCCAGGCCCACTGACTGTTTAATGCACACTTCCCATGTCACAGCCACTTGTGCACGTAACTTTACCCACTTTGCAAGCTCATCGTAGAACTCAAAGAATGGCTCTGGGGAGGGGAGAATAGTAGAAACAGTATTGATATTAATGTTATAATAATCATCCCATAAAAGAATCTCAAGTATATATATATATATAATTATATATATATATATATATATATATATATATATATATATATATATATATATATATATATATATATATATATATATATATAAATATATACATGTATGTATTTTTTTCTGTTTTTATTGTGAGGGCTACAAAAATGAAGAAAATAGATAAATGGTGTGATTGCAGTAGTGACGTTCAGTTATGCTAGTTTTTGATATGACATGATTACAGACCTGTCAAAGCAGCAATTGCTTGTCTTACCAGACTGTTGTCTAGACAAATGACAGCTAAGAGAGTGAGACAGTGAGAGTGGATATAGGTGTAGGTGTTGCCTTTATAGGGAAATGACTAATAATCTACGGGAAACAGGCTGTCACTATATGAGGGAGTCGGAGTCGTTAGGGTCAACCGGTGTTACCCACCACCACCCTCCCCACCCCGAGGGGGGAAGGAAGAACCCTCCCCTTGAACTCACACCCTAGGTGCTGGAGTGACAGGGGTGAATCCCCGTACCCATCCGGGAAGGTATGAGACAGATAATGAGCCTAATGTGATCTGTCGCTTTGACTCGATAGTTAAAGGCATAACCACCTGACTATAAATGGCTAATACAAGTTCTTCACCACACAACTAAAATGAAACAGTTGAAGACTTCATGAATAATATCCTCTACACTGCCACTGAAATAAAAGGGGAAATTAATAAAGATTTATGAAATCAAATAAATTTCTCTCTATTTGGCTTTGTATGCTTTTGTTAGACATGAACAAACTTGTGGTACCAGGTAAGTGAATTTTTCCTAGTATTGCATTAGAAGCAAGAGTTCAAACTTAACAGTGCAAACACTGTTGTTCCTGCTCAGTATGACAACCCATGGTTATCATTCAGTTTAGATCACTGTAAAATTATGACTCAAGAGCATGGGTTTCATTTTCGGTGCCCAACATAATAATGTACAGGCAAAAGTGGCACAGACTAAAACCCATGTGGTAAGTTTCACTGTATTCTAATTACTGTAAAACGAATTTTTGTGTGCACTTTAATTTTGCGAATTTCGCGAGCGCAAAGATTCGCGAAATTAAAATGCAGGCGGAAGTCCTTGTTTACACTATATGCATTGAATGCCAGTGGCACTTCGCTAAAATTTCATGCCACGAAGAAGGCTGTCGGTTCCATTTCCAAAAATTCATGCCGCGAATATATCATGTTTTACAGTAGTTATAAATTAAAAATGAGTGAAGAAAATGGGATTTCATCTCGATGGAATCCCATTTTCTTTGCTCATTGTTCATTTGTATTGTATATTTTTCTGGTCAGTTTCCCTATGTTTGCATTTATCAAATAAGTTGTAATAGAATTATGAACAAATCATTTAAGTGAATGTTTCAGCAAAATTGTAAGGCATGCTGGACTGGCATCACTCTCAGGCTGACCAGTATAACTCTGATCTGTAAACTACCATAACCAGTGAATGTGAAAGTCCAGATTATTATCTTTCAAAGTGGTATATTTCTGTTGCTGTTTAGAACTTACATGTAGCTCTTTTATAGATAGTTATTATTCATGGTTATTGTGCTTCAAATCACTCTGTCATGTTACCTTTTGTGGGCAAGTGGTTTCGAATCAACAAAAGAGGGAGCTAAACAGAAAAAACTATGTTTGCGTAGGAGCACTGTGCGAAGACTAATAGCTAGTTTTAATGGCTCCTCATATGTGAAAAGTGAAACAGTATTGATAGGAAGCCAACTTTTTTTCACTACTATATGACTTATTCTTCATTGAAGACATCATCCATGTAAAGTGATTTTGTCAAGTAATAGCCCCAAGTTATTATTATTATTATATATTAGAACTGAAAATGCCTTTCTTTTGATAGTGTTTGTGATAATGCTGTTAATGTATTACTCAGAAACCAAAAGTATGCTAAATTGGTTTAGTCTGAACTTCAGATTTTATTGTATGACCTCCAGTAGAAGTGCAGTTGTTGTTGTTGTTGTTGTTGTTGTTGTTGTTGTTGTTATTGTTATTGTTTTATCCTATTTGATTTGAGTGTCTTTGGAAGGAAAGTACAAGTCTTGTACATTGTGTATGAAAGCAGCACAGAGATGTCAGGGAAATGCTTTCAACAAGTTGTAGTGACAGTTACCACAAGAGGGCAGTATTGATCTATACCGTATCCTCTTGTTGGGGGCTGTTCATAAAATCTGAAATGTTACAGTGTGCTCTTAGTATTTTGAACATGCAACTTTCAGGAAAGTACGAAGGCATTCGGGAAATCAAGGTATAAAATGTCACAAAAATTGTGCAGTACATGTTTACAGAGAGTGGGATAGTACAGTGAAGGAAAAGAAGAAAAAGGAAAGATTTCAGCTGAGGAAAACACTTGAAAAAGAAAGTTACATGGAACTTTGTCAAAGTCAGCATGTCACAAGTAGAATGTTATTAAGAAGTTTCATCAAACTTTTACATAGCACAAGAATGCTACTTAAGGAGTTTTCAGGTTTTGCTATTATGAGACAATGATAATGGTTAGACCAATGAAGTGATGGTGTCACTACAAGTATCCCACTAATCTGCACACGAATTGATGTTAAATTTCCTTTATTGAAAAGAATTAGAAAGAAATAAGGTATATCATTTGTATTAATTGAATGTAAAACTTAAAAAAACAACCATCTGCAATGGTGAATGTTAAAGGGAAGGGGGTTGTAGTTGCTAAATTAATGACCAAATATGCGATTTAAGGCCATCTTGCCCAATTGTTGAGGTCTTAGGTGATTTGTTTATCTGGTAGTAACCAGTATCATTGCATTCTGAAAATACATGAAACTAGTAAATCTTTTACACTAACATTTTGGGTTGGTATTTAAATGAAAACTTGCAATTCTTTCAAAATGGCTTTACTCCTTTGAAAGGCCAACATGACATTATATTTCACTGTTACATGCTAGACAAAAGAGGAAAATTATAAGATTGACCTGCAGTAATAAAAAAGGCAAAGATTTGAATAGGTGAAGCCATACTTTTTTTTGGTATTTGTAACTTTGTATGCTTCTGGAAATAAGACTTCTCCTCGTAATGCAATAATCTACTTCTTGAATGTCAAGAGGTTAGTTGTCTGTGCTGTGGGATGTGAATACTGTGTGACAGGAGCAGAAGTCTGAAGATCAATTACATGATATACCTCAAATTCAAACTGTGGAATTTCTTCCTAATCCTGGAGAGAATTCTGCAATGACATCATTTCCTGTCAGTATGACGTTAGATAAATGCCAGGGTGAGAAACTCTCTCTCTCTCTCAAAAAAAAATCATTAAATCTCTTCATCTTTAGATCAATATCATTCTTTCAGCATTTGATTTCAGTTTGTGAATAGAATCATAATCCAGAAACATTTGCCAGTTCCTGCACTAAACATACGTACTTTCACCCATATCTGCTCATATCATGACACATAAGTTGATTGTTCTCTTGTAATAGTGCACCACCTGTTGCCTACTGGTATATCCAGGAGGCTCCTTCGGGGTTTCTATCTCTCTTTTAATAGCCATATGATCAGAAGAAGCAAATCTCCTCCCTTCCCATACCATCGTGTCATAAATCTCACCAGTTTGAAATATCCATCTCTTGACAGAAATATGCCTCTTGATGTGCTGTTTATTCATAATGTATGTTTGATTTATCAATAGTTTATTTACCCAACTGTTGGTTTTAAAATGTGCGCAAAGGGGGAGGGGGGGAGGAGGGGGAACGGAAGTTATAGGGGGCAGAAACTTTCACATAATTGAAAAGTTTTGTTTTTAAAAGCATATATATATCAAAATGTTACATGCATAGAATTAGTGCCTGCAGTTGTTGCATGTACGTACATACATTGTACTCAATATATTGTCTCTCAATGTGCAACAAAGCTGTGCCATCATGTACAGTTGTACTGTAGTGATGAGGGAATTCCCCCTTCCCCCTCTCCCCCCCCCCCCCCTCCCCAAAGACATCAGTTATGATTAGTGTCCCTCTCAGCTGGAGTGATTTCCAGATTCTGTGCATGCAATATGTTCATAAAATGAAATGTTAATGACATAGAATCAAATACCGGTAATAATGAAACTTTCGCGAATTTCATGAGGGGCCAAGATTCACAAAAGTAAAATGCACACAAAAGTTTTCGTCTGTACGTTACTTTGAATGCCAGCGACAATTTGAGAAAGTTTCATCCTGCAAAAAAGACCGTCAGCTCCAATTCGCGAAAATTTCATGCCGCGAATGTTTCTGGTTTTACTATTAAACTGCTGTGTACTTGTTTCATAATACAGAGACATCACCTAATGTTTAGCATTGATGAAAAAACACAAACAGATTTCTCTCCTTTTCAAACCATCTGTCAAATGCAGTGAAATAACTCACATTCTGAGTATAAAGATTACTTCATTTTCCAGGAAATCTTAATGAACCTACTATCATATTGTTTCCTCAAGTTTAATTTACAGAAAGCAAGCTTATGGTCTGAATTATTAATATCCTTGTCACATCAGTAATTGAGTTATATTTGGAACTAGATTTGGGCTTCTGGGACATAGCCTCAAGGAGAGAGATGCTAGGTTATTGACAGTCGAATGTCATTTAAGTCATCTACCATGGGGTCTCAAGGGTACCTTAAAATAGCTTTCAAATTCACTGTACTTGAATGTCTCTAGCATTAACACTCGTTAAAGACGACTTCAGTGAAGACTGATTTCATGCCTATAGATAATGTTTGAAAATGTTAAACACACTGTAAGTATCTTCCATTGATTCATAGAATTGCTACTTATTAGAAAATGTGAAGTGAGGGAGGAACACAATATTTCATTTTTTTTCTTTTGATGTTTATAAACAGTATCAAACTTTACACATACTGTATAGAATGTTGTTAAAGGCCATCCCTTTTGCAAATGTCACAAAATTTTATGTGATTAAAGAATAATGTCTCCCAACATCAAGTATGTACAGTAATCTCATGGTGATACATCCCAGAGTTTTTTATTTAAAAAAAAAATGAAAAACTATCCCCATGTCACTCCAGAATATGCTCCCCTTTGGTACCAAGAATAATGGTTGGAATTTTTTTGGATCCACTGGAAATCAATAGTATTGTTTCCCCCTAATTTGAAAAAGGTTTCCAGTTTCATTACTCTGAGGAAAGGCCTGATTATTTCAGGGTTTCAGAACAGACACAGGAACTTTAAGAGCAATGAAATTGCTCTTAAAGTTGGGGAATAGTTTCATCATGAAACTTTCTGACCCTCTAGCATACAATAAGTCAGGGTAGTACAATGCCAGGCTTTTTTTTTTTGCCATAAAAATCTGTAAACATACAATTCTGTTGTAGGATATTATATTTATGCTTTTCACTTTCAAAATTTGAGAGCTAAAGCACAATTTTTGAAGAGCTTATTCTTAATGATGCCTTCAGATTTCTGAATACATTTCTTATCTATCACTCTGAAGCCCAGCTAACATGGTCCATGAACAGACAATACTGCCTTGGATATTGAGTTTCAAATACATGTAGCTCTGTGTGAAATTTATAGACTGAAATATTCATACTTTGATGTCTTATTTATTGTTTTTTTGTCCCCTAGTTTGTTATTTTTGTTTTCTCTATATTGTGCTATGTCCCACCATTTGATGTGAGTGGCTCCACATTTTCTCCCCTACCCAACACTTGGTGCATGTTTACACCCCTGGAGCCTCACCACCTGTTCCCAAGGGACAAGCTAGGTCCCTTGACTCACCCCTCCACAGTCCCTGGATGGACTGCTCGGTACATCATAACAAGTTTTCAAACTTTCCCTTTTTTTCTTTTATAGCCATGTAACAGATGACTGGCTGTGGTATACACACTGTTCATCAATTGTACTTTTTGGATGTGTAAAAAAAAACAACAAAAAAAAAACCAGATTTTTTTTTCAAAAGGAATCATTTGATCTAAACAGAAGTTCAAGTTTTCTTGAAAAGGATTAATTGCACTTAAAAATGATTGAGATGGAATAGAAAGATAGAGGGATGTTTCCTCCCCCCTCTAAGACCGTTTTCATCTCTTTAGAACTTTTTGGGTTTTTGTAATCTATTGAGTAGGCGATATACACTGCATTTTAACAAAGTTAACACTGATATGTAATGTGGACATGTGTGTTTTGGTTATCAGGGGTGGATCCAGGAATTCCATATTAAGGGGGGGCCTTAACGAAATTAAAGGGTGGTGCATGCCGGCCGACTCCCCCTCCATTTTTTCTTTTTATTCCTTTTGTTTTAACAAAAAATAAGGGGGTGTGCCCAGTGTGCCCCCTCCCCCTGGATCCGCCAATGGTTATAATGTTCCTTAAATACAACATATACAGAAATTAGCAGAGTTTAGCAACCTTTTGAATTTGGGGTGACGTAACGATACCAGAAGTTTGTGTTAGCTGTTCAGGAAGTGACCCCTCCTCTGTAGGCCATGCCTGTTTCCACAGCTAGGTTCCATTGTACATTGTTTCAGTGATCTTGACTGAACTATAGATTGTGAGTTTCTCCTTCCTGCAGTATCCTTTAACCCATTGAAGACTAGTCCTGCATATGCTGGGCAGGTGTAGATGGGAAATATGTGTTACAGCAAAAGCAGCTCACCGTCAATGGGTTAATCTCACAGTAAGAAAGCAGTGTGCACTGTACAGGTGTATTATGAAGCAGGTGATGCGTAAATGAACGTTATTAGCTTTATTTCAATTTATCAAACTTTTAAATTAATTGATAGTTGGTTATTCAGTGGGAAGTCAAGATATGGACTACCATTACCCCCTTAAGTATGTATAGAGTCTTCATGCATCTGTAATATCAAAATTTTTAATCAACACCTTCAAAATTCTTGCTATCTGATTGGTCCACTGCTCATCATGTGAGATGCAGTAAAAATTGCCATTGTATGCCATTGCTGTCTAAATTATTTGCTGTCTAAAGTTTCAGTGGATTGCTTGCTAGTACGATGGTACAATAATACAACCGTTCACCTTTCATGAAAAATGGTTGCCATTTCCGTACTATTATATTGAAGAGTCAGTGTGGACCACAACATGCATTGATATCCGAGGTGTTGTATAAAACAAATATTGCATGGTATTTACTCATGCAATACAGTAAGAAGAAGAAGAAGACTCGTGCAATGGAACAAGATTTCGCATTTTGTGAAAGATGAGGTGCTCTATTTAATGAGGCAAAGCCAAGTTAAATAGAGTGCCTCATCTTTCACCTTGTGCAGAATCTTGTACATTGTACCATCAAACTGGTGACCATTCACTATTTGTATACTTTTGTACAAAAGTAATCCTCCTTGGCCATTGCAGTAAATACTGTATTAGGTTTACCACATACAGGGCTAAGTATAAAGCAGTTTATAAGACCACTTGCTCTTTAGAATCATGAAAAATATTGCAAACTGGAAAATCTTCTTTAAATTGCACCTCTTAGTTTGAAACATAGCAGGGTATATACATCAAAAGTGGGTACTTTGAAATTGTTGTACTTGCCCATTGCTTGGGAAGGGGGTGGGGCATGGTTCTTTCAAACTGGACATTCAGTTTTCACCATACTTCTGTATGTATTTCTTTGCCAAGTTTGGAAACTCCTTCAATTCTGATATATAGCTGTTTGGAGGCCAAGGTATAAACTTCTTGGCAGGCAGATTTCTAATTCAAGAATCAGTGTGGACCACATGCATTGATATCCGAGGTGTTGTATAAAATAAATAGTGCATGGTATTTACTCAGGCAATACAGCAAGAAGAAGAAGAAGACTTGTTCAATGGAACAAGATTTTGCATTCTGTGAAAGATGAGGTGCTCTATTCAATGAGGCAAAGCCGAGTTGAATAGAGTGCCTCATCTTTCACCTCGTGCAAAATCTTGTACCATCAAACTTGTGACAATTCACTATTTGTATACTTTCGTATGAAAGTAATCCTCCATGACCATAGCAGTAAATACCATCTTAAGTTTACCGCATACAGGGTTAAGTATAAAGCAGTTTGAAAGACCACTTGCTCTTAAGAATCTTGAGAGATATTGCAAACTGGAAAATCTTCTTTAAATTGCACCTCTTAGTTTGAAATATAGCAGGATATATACATGTACATCAAAAGGTGGGTACATTGAAATTGTTGTATTTGCCCATAACTCGGGGGGGGGGGGGGGGGGGGGGGGCATGGTTCTTTAAAACTGGACATTCAGTTTTCACCATACTTCTGTATGTATTTCTTTGCCAAGTTTGGAAACTCCTTCAATTCTGATATATAGCTGTTTGGAGGCCAAGGTATAAACTTCTTGGCAGGCAGATTTCTGAATATCTGCTTCATGTGCACACCTGTCTGATACGACTGTAAGAATGAAGAATTTCTGTCTTGCAAAATGTCTGTTAAGCCCCATATGTGATAAAGTACTTTATGATATGCCGGTTGCCATGGAAACTTGGAATTGAATCAAGGAGCAAACAGCTTGAGGGAGGAGGAGGCTCAGGGAGAGAGGGAGTAATGGCTGCTATGGTAGTCGCCTACAGCTGCTGTTGATAATTGATTAGTAAGAGTTGAGGGGATTCGGAGGTCCTTTTTGAGGAAGGGGGAGGGATATTCTCTCCTCATTTTCCATAGTTTGTTGATTTCTCGTTTGCTGGAGAGGTTGTGCCGTACCCCAGATCTTTCACCCAGGCAATTTGTGGCAGACAACCCATATTCCTATAGCATCATCTAAGGGTGTTATGTCATGGGGGATTCGTGAGGAATTGAGGAGCGGTACGGCTGGTGCAGCCAATTGGGGGAGCTGCCTGGGGTTCGCTCAAGGGCACTTCCCACCCCCGTGGGACTTGTTCCCCTCATCCGCAGCTTTATCCCAAGCTTACACTTGTGTCTCCAGTGCAAGCCTGTTTGCGATATGCAGCCTTACACTATAGGAAGTGATGCAGTGGTGTTAGAAGTTTCGAGGCAACATCTACTTTCCTATGCACGTGTCTGCTTCCTTTTTTTCCCCCAGCTAGTTTGTTGAAACCTAATGTTGGTTCAAAACCATGTTTTGCATTGCGAAAGGCTAGATGCTGTATTGATAACAAGTTGTGACTTCAGTTGACCTGGACTTTCATTTGCCACCTTATACTTAGCGCCTTGCATCTTACCTGCCTGTTTAACATCTACACTGTAATTGGATCTACTTTAGAAACATCAGGTCAGCTTTCATCGTCCAGTTGCGTGTTTCACTTGTAATCGCCAAGACTGGATTTGGTAATTTACCAGACTTTGGAATCAGTAACTCTCACAGTGTACTCATCTTCCCCTATTAGTCAGTGTGCAGTACAGCTTTTCTTATGTAGTACTTATCACTACTCTGGAGTCGACTGTCCTTTTAAGGAAGTTCACATACAGACGACTGACAGGTCATCTCCCACTTTGGATTGTACAAAGAGAAACAAATCCATTTAGATTACAGACCAGCAACAAACCACCTCCTAATTCAAGCAGTTGATATTCTACCTCGATGTGATCCTTCATGATGCCAACTTGTGGAGACATTTTCGTGAATTTTACATCCTATCAGTGACTACAGGCCAAAGAATCCTACACCATCTCATATTGCTTGATAGTCGGCACAAAAAAAATTCCAACATGGATCGTCTAAAGACACGTAATGTGCGCAAGCGTCTTGTAAACTATAAGACCACTGTGTTGAATAAAGTGGAGCTCAGAAAGATTTTTGGTGAGTACCTGTCTTCACTAACACCATTTAGGAAGGATAGCTACAACAAAGTTAAATGTGCTTCATACCATAGTCTTACTTGTCAGGGCAACTAAAATTCATTGTTGGGCAAGAAATCTAAAGAGACACTTGTCTATGTGGACCATGTGGGAAAGTGAGAGAAGTTTATCTAGTGGTGTTTTCCTGCTAGGGAGGCTCTTAAAGACTAGAATGATATATCCTTAGGTGTGTGGTATGCACTTAATCTGTTTTGTAAATGATACTGCGTTACTGTAAAGCAAGAAATATTCGCGGACTGAAATTTTTGCAAATTTGAACGCATATACTTACATCTCAAGGTATATAATGTGTCTCAAGGAAGAAATTTCCTTTGTGTGGGGCAAACTTTCACACAAAAATGTGATCCTGTTTCTTCAAATTTTGGATGTCAAATTTTGGTTGATTTATGCAATTTTTTAATGAAGTTTTCTATCAAAACAAGTAGTAAAAAATGTACAAATTGAAATGGAATTATTGTGTACAGACTAAAAAAGGGAATGCTAAATCCATTGAGATTGGCCTTATTTGTTCATATGAAGAAAGGTTCCAAAGAAATTAGAGAAATTTGTACCATATGTGTCGGTTTGTCACACCTTGTAAATCTGCATTTCGGTCAAAATGTTCTGTCTATTCAAAGAGAATCTTGGCAGAGCAGGGAGCATGTAGTTTTATCAAAATAGAGGGAAGAGGGGGCAAACAGGGTAGGGCAGGATAGGACAGGGGTAGGGAGATTGTACAATGGGTGACAGTTCCTTATTCCGAAGGTTCGTTATTTCAAATGTTCATTGATGCGGAAATGAAATAAGGTTTCTTATTTCAAAGGTTTGTTACTGCAAAAATTAAATAAAGTTCCTTATTCTGAAGGTTCGTTAATCCAAAAATGAAAAGGGGCTGTTATTCTAAGGTTTGATCGTATACAAATAAGTAAAAAGATTCGTAATTCTGACGGTTCATGAGTAAGCGCCTTCTTATCATTTTTGGATTAACAAACCTTATTCAATTTACAGATTAGCGAACCTTCAGAAAATGAACCTTATTTCATATTTTGTAATTTAAAAAAAAAACCTATTAGAATAACAAACATTTCAGTTTCAGTTTCAGTTTCAGTTTCAGAATAACAAACCTTTGGAATAACGCCACAAATGTTTGGATTAACGAACCCTACATGTATTTCAATTTCGGAGGAATGGACATCTAGGTGTAGGGAGTTTTTCTGTTTTGGAATAACAAATATTATTCCATTTTTGAACTTTCGGAATAAAAAACGTCACCCTGTACAATAACACTTTAGAGCTGCATGATCACATGCAGGGGAGGGCATTGGACACCTGATTAAACACCTTTTTTTTTTCTTTTTTTTAGAGGTGCTTCTCCAAGTTCAGAGTTGACAAGTTCAAGGAAGAAACCTTAACTACTGCTTATTTCTTGTATGGACAATGACATGGAAAATCCATTTCTAAGCTCATTCACAACCTTCTCTTGCATATTTAAAAAAAAAAAACAAATTCTTCCAATACAAGGATTAGAACTTATTGAGAAAGCCTGGTCAACCAACATTTTATTTTTAATTTTTTTAAATCCAGCACTTGTGAAGGCAAATTGTAAAAACACTATCTAGAGGTTAAAGGACAAGTTCACCTTCATAAACATAAGGATTGAGAAAATGCAACAATATTAGTAGAACACATCAGTGAAAGTTTGAGGAAAATTGGACAATCGATGCAAAAGTTATGAATTTTTAAAATTTTTGTGTTGGAACCGCTGGATGAGGAGACTACGACAGCTTGTGAGTCATATGCGTACAACAGTATAAAGAAAATGTAAAAGGAAATTCAACATATTTTCACTTTTTTCGCATAATAAAAGAGCACTTGACTTGCCTCTTTCTAAAGGCAGGGGGAATAATATTACCCATAACATGTGTCGGTAAGGAGTCAGGGGAATGTGTACTTTTTTCAAAAGATGGAATTTTGTGAAATTCTCTTTATATTTTCCTTATATTGTTGTACGCATGTGACATCTAAGTTATTCATACATAGCAGTAGTCTTCTCATCCAGCGGGTACTGCACAAAAACTTCAAAAATTCATAACTTTTGAACGGATTGTCTGATTTTCCTCAAACTTTCAATGATGTGTTCTACTAATATTGCTACATTCTCTCAATCCTTATGTTTATGAAGGTGAACTTGTCCTTTAAAAAGTGTGATTTCCTGTTCTTTCCTGAAACTTGACTTTCTGTTTTGACCGGTTCTTAACCCTTTAAAGAAATTATTCTTGCCATCAGAGATTCCCACACCTTGCTATGCCTAAGTACACAGGATGTGTTCCTGCAGTTAACCTTTACCACCTACATTGTATTTCAGGTTCATTCAATTGGACAATCAATTCACAGGACAGTATGTTCATCATGTTTGAATGAAGTAATTCATTATCATATAGTCAATTTTGGCACCAGCAATTTTACAAAGTGTCAGTGTTGACACAAGGGTTGGCGAGCACCAGCATGCATGCTTAACACTTTAAATGTCGATGTAGGAACGATAGTTTGTGTTGGGAAAAACACTGTGTTGTGTGCTTTTGTTCTTCATTTCTTATTTTTAGTTTCCATATCTCACTTTGGGAGTATTTAGTTGAATGACAGTTTATCAAGTGCTTGTGCTGCAAGTTTATTTTCCAGACTTCCCTTTTTGACACTACATGAATAATGCAGAGTGGGTCTTTCCTTGCGTGCATTGGTTTTAGTCAACTCTTCAACTCCTCTTCCTTTGCCCCCTTTTTACCTGCTGTCCTCTTCAGGCTCTTCCTGTTATTCCTTCTATGCTAATCCTTTTCTTTCTTTCTTTTTTCGTAAAAAAGAATTGTCTTGTGTTCTCTTGTGTTAATATCTTTTGTCTTTCTTTTCTGTTAAGACGAGTTCCCTAGTCTTTGTTATTTCAGCAGTTGTTATACTGGTATATAAGGAGACTGCAAACTGCAAGCTCTGCTTTTCAGCAGTCTCACTACATTTCCAATCAATTTTGACACAGAATTTGTCATTTAAGTCATGTATGTTGTATTTTAGTTCACAGTATTTTCCTTGATAACAATTTTGTAAATATTGGTGTTGTACAAAAAAGAAATAAGGAAGTTAAAAGCTTGTGACAGATTACTTAGGGGTTGTTGGCATTCCTCAGATGTGGGACCTTTGCTTTCCAAATGGTGTGAAGTGCCTACAAGTAGTTATATTTGTCACTTACTATAATTCCACTCAACCTTCAGCAGGGCAATTGTTATCGTACACTCATTTCAAGATAGTGCTTTTATGCTGACCACTTCACCTGGTTATGTCCACACTGTTTTACTGTCACACAAAGGCAACATCATGGTCAACTTGGCAGAAGTCAGTACAGTAAAATCAAACAGTCAGAATGGTAAAAGTGTCATGAAAATATAAGACATTTACTGACAACGCTCTGGAATTGTAATTGATAATTGATAATGATTACAGTCACAATATGTGAATTCAGTTGATGATGTCATCACGTCACAATTCTCCCATTTGTTCATACACAAAAGTATTATGCAAATCATGTTTTTAGTCGATAAAAATAATTGTATCTACACGATGACCGGGTAAGTTATTTATATCATTAATAAAGGAAACAACCAGTAACAAAAATTGTAAAAATTCAAATTCTGTAACTTTCTAGCCTTATATCTGTATTTGAGAAAATTGCTGCTAGTTTCTTTCATTATGTGCTATTTGATAGAACCCACTCAAGCATGGTGTGGCATAGACCCTTCGAACCAAAATGGAATCTGTCATACACATGATTTGTTGTTATCCAAGACACCAGGGGCCTGTTGCATATAAACCTTTTTACCTGATAAAAACTCAGGTAAGAAAACTTGGGTGATATGATTCAGCCATTGATTTTAATGCAGGAAAAAAACTCTGTGAAAAATGACCTGTATTTGTCATGTAAAAAAAAAAAAAAAAAAAAAAAAAAAAAAAAAAATCCTGCAACAGATCCCAGGTCTTTACCTGTTGATCTATAGGACCTACATGAGCAGACTCTTTGGGGTACGTGTCTTTGCAGAGGGGAAGACGAGAAGTCTCATGTATAGCTCTCTTGTCCCTTGGAGACTTGAACTGGGAACTTCCCATCCTTGAGTCATGGGTTCTCTTCCTGAGTCAGCCTACATCTGTCATCTAACCTTTACCTCGCAGTAGGGAAATGGCTTTAACCCATTGAAGATTAGTCCCAAGTGTGTTCCGGCAGGTGTCTGTGAGAAATGCTTCTATTGCAAAACCAGCTTGTCCTCAAGGAGTTAACTATCATATGGGGGAGGGGGTGGGTATGGGCAGGGCGGGGCTTGGCTGAGAAAAGCTTTCATGCTTCAGACTGTGTGGTTACAAAGTTTAGTATTCACTATTAATCTTCCCCCATGAAGAGATAAGTGTTGCTATCGTGATACAGTAGCAACACTTTTATACCGTAACATAAATTTAGAAATTAATTTCTTGGAAGAGAGTACATTTAATTTGAGGACATATTGTGTCCTCATTCTGAATATACTTTCTTCCAAGATATATTTCTTTGCATGTTATGGTAGACATATATCCCCAAACAGTAAATTTTACCACACAAGAAGGGGCCACTGAAAATTGTGTGTTACCTATTCCACAAAGTAACAATTACCTATGCTTGCAATGAGACAAGTATGGCGATCTGGGAAAATAACTCTTAATTTAAGATTTAGAGGTATGCAGATTTTCACATGTCATACATTTCTGCTTTGTTGCTATTTTGCAATGTGTTTAGTACAAGTTTTATACATCCTTTTATACATTCTTTTCAATTTCTGTCAATGAAAGTTTTTGCGTACATCATATGAACTGACATCTTTTTTCTGTATTGTCAGAAATCAATCACTCAATCAAGCAGTTTATTATATTAAGTTTCTCTATTGTTTTGAATGAATGTTTGCATGTTTTACAGGTGGTCCACCCCCTCAGAAAACTAAACTTGAAACCTCTGGCATCAGCGATCGTATTTCTTGTAAGTTGGTCAGCAAAGTGAATATTTTTTGCCTCGGTGTGCGTCACTCCAAAATACCGCTCTGTTTTGTCACTGTGTGTTTTCACATGATCACTAATCTGTATCACTGACTTTCCTTTCTGTAGTATCGTGAAATAACATATTTCAAATTGTGTTTTACTGGAGCTGGGCTGTCCATATTTATCCAAGAATGCCACTTTTTCTGTCTGTAGTCATGTATTCACCTCTTTTGTATTTACTATAAAGGGGACCTCCGGATGATTTTCATACTTTTACATTTGAACAACTATAAATTAGTCAAACTGAGTACAGAGTTTCAGAGTTTATAGTGATAGGGATAAGGAATGAGAATATTTTCGAAATTTATAACAAATTGCAATGAACAAGGATGATGACATGACAGCCTCACCATAAGAATGCATGAGTTGGGGCTCAAGGGAGCAGAACAAAAGAAGAAGGCATGCATAGATTTTTCTTAGGTGAACTTGTTGAGCAAGTGGTATTGTAATGAATTACACTGCTACATTTCTGAAATATATGAGGCTCTGATGTCATCAACACTGTTCAGTGTAATTTGTTTAAGATTTTCAATTTATTGGTTTCTCACCTCAAGGACCACAATAAATTCCACGAATCTATACATGGAGCTGTTGATTTATGTACTACATGATGTGAAATTATGAAAATCATCCGGAATGCCCCTTTAAGGGAAAAAATAAGGAGAAAATTGCTTGAATTAAAGTTGTAGAAAGCAATGAAAATTATTGATATGAATTAAAGCAAACAACATAGAAATTATATCAAAAATTACAGCCACCATAAAGTCATAGACCAAAAATTGTATGATACTGTGTATGAATTTGACAGTAGCCACTGACCTCATTTGATATATAGGGCCTACCTTATTGCACAGTACTGTTCCCTTGAACTTCACTTCTTTCGTGTATTCTGATATTGTTTTCCTCTGTGACCCTTTGTGAAGAAATTCTTGGACAGGTGGAAGAAATTTATATCTGTCATACGCAAAAAAAAAATTCTGAACTCTATTCAAAAAGCACATAATTAATATTTGTAGGAAATGTAATGGTCATATGACTATGGTGTGTGTGTTTTTAATGCTAAAATTTGTTTTCTGTACAGGATATCAGGGTTCATGTGATGCTTTACTTCACATAAGCCTGATAAGGTAGACTTTGATTTTTTTTTTTTCAATTTGCAAACTTTCTAGTGTGATCCAATTTGTTCCTCCTTGCAAGATTCCACCACAAAATTTGACAAGGATGTGGCTACCAAATTAAACACAGTTTCAGAATTGGATATCTAAGTGCTGTCAAGCATAAAGATATTTGGTGAAATCATTAAGTAGATTTTGATAAGCCTTGTCTAGTTATGTTTTCACTAGTATATATAGGACTCCTGTCAGTGTTAAAAAACAGTCATCATTGTGCATCTACTTAAATTTATAATGACCTCTTCATCAATTGAGGAATTAAAAATTCATTAATTTTCAATTAATCTATAAATTATGATCAGAAGAGTGGTATTCAATATGCTCTTATGCATTTACTCAGTCACCTTGCCAATTATGATTTTGGGACTGTTACAGAGTCCATAACTTTTCAAGGTAATGAGATAGCAGATATGATGACAAAGTTCTTATAATTGCTGAAAATTTGCTAAAATTTTCACTTGTTCTTTGCTTAAATATGATTTTTCTAATCAAAGCAATTTTCTCTTTGCTGTAATTCCCCTAACTGTCTCTTTTATTGCATATAGTTTTTTGTCGTTTCATAACTGTTGTTGATTTCTTTTTGCATTCTCGTGTGGAGAGAAAATAGCATCAATTATAAAATATATGTCCTGAAACCAATGTTCTGAGTGATTTAAAGTAGATTGATTTGTAGCTCTTCAGAGCATGTGGCTCTGATGAAGCTATAGCTCTTTTTTACATTAAGAACTCGCCTGCTGTAACGCCACTCTCTTAAGAAAATATTACTTCAAGCTTTCAGTACTTCAAACAAAGCTAGAATAGTGCTTTGCCATCTCACAATATAGAAAGCAGGTTAATTATTTTCAAGGGAGTTAGAAGAGTGCTGCTGTGATTCACTTTGAAGATAAAAAAGAATCAAATAAAAGTTTCCTCTGCACAAATTATTTTCATTAATCCTGCCAAATCAATGAAATGATCAGCAAAGCCAGCAGATTGATACAAAGACAGTATGATTATTAGTGGTATGATTATTATTATTATTAGTAGTAGTAGTAGTAGTAGTAGTAGTAGTAGTAGTAGTACTATTATTATTATTACTATTATTATTTGCCATTTTGGCTGCTGTACAGTGTACAAACACAAAACAAATTTGATTCAGTATGATAAAGAATGAATGTTGATAATCTAAAATGTCAAAATGTCCAAATTGTGTGCTGTAGAATGAATGAGGCATCTGTTGGTTTTTATTGTCAGATCAAGATGAATCTTTCATATCTTTTGAAACCATTAGTTTGAGATTTTTCTTTTTTCCTTGAAGGGAAATTCAGGACCCATTAGAAGTTATTCTGATCAAAAAATAAAATTCTATAAGCACACCTATGATATTTTGATCAAAGTTGGATAAAAATTAGGGAAATTATGAAATCGTGAAGTTTCGCTAATTTTTGCAAAACACTCCTCGAACAGTCAATGTGCATAATTTGCAGTTGAGTGAGTTGATGATGTACATTGTAACCCCCTCACAACTTGCTGTACAGTTTGTGCACAAAATCTGGAATTTTTCTGTTTTTTATTCAAACACATTTATGCTCCAATCTCAAATCCTAATATCTCTAACCGATCATCATTCTAAAGTTATTCAGCCATGAATAATGTTGTATGTCATAATTTCAAAGCAGAAAAATTGAATTTTCATCAAGTTTTTGTACATGATCAGTGGAAAATTGTGAGGTGATGACATCATCAGTTCACTTAGTGTATGTTCCAGCAAGCTTCACAATGTCATAATTTTCCCCCAATTCTGATCAAATTTTCACTGTGGTGCTTATGAAATTGTACTCTCTCTTTTTCAGATAACTTTTAACTAGGCTGGAATTCCCCTTTAAATCCCTTTATTGAATTTTTTGAGCAGACACAAGGTAAAAGGAAAAGCTTAAATGTGATATACTTCCTTGACCCTTGAGAGAGGAGTTTTCTGTTGAAGATTTAAAATCAGTGACACCTCATAGGAATGATAATGTGCAGTATTTGAAGTGGTTACAAATGAAACTACTTTGATTTGTGCTTTCAAGCAAGCAAATGAAGCGCATATTGATGGCATATTTACTTATTTTTATAAACAAAAATTTTTTACAGCACCACCTTAGATATCTCCAATACAGAAATAATCTTGGCACTGCTGGAAGCAAACAGCCTGCAATATGAATTCAAAGCTTTTTACAAGTTGTTTCTTCAAAAACCTTCATACATGTATGTCTTCTGTACCACTTTGTGCTTGTGTCAACAAAGTACCCCAAAACAGTGAACTTACGCATATCGCTAGAATGTTTTTCACATTTTTCCCTTGTTACCTCCATATTCCTTCTTCCTCTTTTTCAGTCATATACTCTTCATTTTCTGTATACTTGGATGTGATTGGTTTTCTCCTTTGGAGTTATTTTGTGAAGGGCAAACTGTTTGTGACTCATGTAATGTGTTGCGGGTCATTTTTTCTAACAAATAAATACTTGTACACATATATCATTCTAATGAGCAATGTTTGTGAATAATTTAACATCACATATCAAACTTACCATCCTTAATTTACACACACATACACTAAGTAACCTCATGGTGTACTGGTGTACTATCATATCTTTGGTTGATGTAGGAGGGTTGTGGATTCTTTTGTTTTTTGATCTGATGATGTCATGTTAGAATTGGCATTTGTTGAACATTAATTTCTTTAATAACTCATAAAATAAAATGATAGAATGGTACAAAGACCAATGAAAGTACAGAGTGGATTCTTCTATAAAGAAAGATAGTCTCATCACAAAATGATGGAAGATTAACTGACTTTTGTGTGTGTGTGTGTGTGTGTGTGTGTGTGTGTGTGTGTGTGTGTGTGTGTGTGTGTGTTCAGTTCATATCATCTAGCTTTGTTGGACTCTTGACCAGTGTATCCTCATCATGATACAGTAAATGCCATATTACTCCCGATTCTTCCAGAATTACTGCAAAAGGTTCGTTCTGTCTCTTCATGAACAAATCTGTGCACCATCTGTCGAGTGCGGTTCCTTCGTATTATGTTTCCATGTTCATGATATACACCAAGATTTATATAGTGTGACTTTCGTGTTCTATGTCCATGCACATATCTATACAGCTTTTTCTCTTTTACTCTTTGAGAAACATGTGTACTCTCCCACTGCGGGTGCCCATTATTCATGTCTCAGAAAATTAATATGCAGTTTTGTTTTGCAGTAAGTTTTCTTTGAAATATAAGTATAATGTTGTAACTTCACCAAGAAAAACAGCTTCCAGCAGAAGTAAGGTAAGAAGGTCTGTAGGAGTTTGCAGCTGTGACTGAAATAAGTTACCTGTAAAAAGTGGAAATTGTAATGGTGTGGAAATTTGTACAGTCACATTTCATGCAACATGAAGCTAGTGTAAAAGTAAGAGTCTGCAAATATTTTTGTGTGTAATATATAATGGTATTCTAGCTCCTACTGTCATTATGCAGAATTGAAAACATGTGATATTCATATTACCCAACTGAGCATGAAAAATTACTCCTGCAAAAATTTCCATTTTTATACTACTGATAAAACACAGTTTATCTCTTCTCCGTGCTTTTGTTGAATTTTGTTGAATTTCATGAAGAGAATGGAATGGAATAAATAGAAGAAGTTTCAGGTCAAATTGTGAAATGTACATCATGTTGTTTCGACTGATCTATGTTCAGTTGAACATAGTTTTATGCAGGCTCAAATCCAGCACATCACAACAGAATTTATATGGCTTGATTTAGGTTCAAATATCATCCTCTAAGAATTCCTACAGGGACAACGGATTGGAATAAAACCAGACTTTTGAAACAAGAGAAATCACCACTGAAGTGAGACTAAAAGTTTTCTCTTGAAAGGTTGGAAGTCAGAGGTTAAAGCTACGCTGCTGACATTATATTGGGTGTTTATTAAAATATGTTTACAACTGGCCAAACTCAGTATATGTTTTACATATTACACAGGTGGGAAAGGCAATGGTAAGTATATTGAAACATATATGAGATGTCAGGGAAAATCGGACAATCTTTGGATAATAATTTCTTTTGTTTCAATTTTCCTTCATCTGATATAAATAAGTCTGCCCAGCACTTCAAGGTTGAGAACCTGTCATTTTTAATGCCAAGTGCTCTGCCTTTCAAAACAGCTCATCTAGCTTTTTTAGTCATCAAAAATTATTAGTGTTTTCAAGTCATCATCCACTCTCATTAGGAAAATATGAACATTGTCCAGATAGTTTCACATTAGAAGTAATATTTTTTCAAGTAGATTATAATGCAATACTGAAGTAGACTGCAACATTCAACTCTTGGAAGTTTATAGGCTGAAAGAAAAAATGAATGAGCAAATTAAGAAGCTGCGTGATTTCCTGGCCAGTAGCAACAAGTAATCACTCAGCAGAGTTGTTTTGAAACTTCTTCTGGTTGTGTAGCCCACACTTCTGTCTTTAGCCTAATATTATCTTTTGCAGTCATGTGAATTCACTGATGGATTCCTATTTTGATTAATTTCAATCACTATGAGTCAGTTTTGCTGTCAACGGGATCAGTTTTTTTAGACAGATACTGTAAAAGTGGATATTTTCGTGCGACTAATTTTTTGCGCTTGGCCCGGTGAGAAGAGTTTCGCGTGTTTTTGATTCCGCGGAATCAAGACAGTAAGTACAAGAACATATGGCAAGCAAAAATATTCACGGTGCTTTTATTTTCGCGCTAGTTTCGGGTTGCGCGAAATACGCAAAAATTACAACACCGCGAAAATTTCCACTTTTACAGTACATGCAGTACCACTACAGTTTCTATAGCTTTCTGGTTTCTAAATTGAGTGTCCTATCAAGTAGTGTCATATGTGTAGACTCTTTCAAATCTTGTTTGTGATAATTTACAACCTGGCACTGCATGTTCTTGTACAATTAGCTTGAAGGATTCATTATGTGTACATTACTCCAATACACCTTATTGAATGTCATTTGTTTGTATGCATGTTTAAAGAGAGTTAAATGATTGATATATCATAATTTCTCTCTCTCTCTCTCTCTCTCTCTCTCTCTCTGTCTCTGTGTCTCTCTCTGTATGACATATTAGTATATGAGGTTTGTCATATAACCAAAAAGTTAGAAACCTGAAGTCCATCTAAACCAAAACTATATCACCCCTTTAAGAATTCATGCAGCAATGCAGGGGGGTTGTGGGAGATTTGAAGTTTTTCATTAACTTCAGCAGGAGGCAAATTCATAACTGATTGCCAATTTTTAGGAGCCAAGGCTGTATATCTACCATCATTTATCAATGAAGCTGACAATCAGTGATGTCAAAACTTTGGCAAACTGTATGGTAAACTGTAAATACCCTCCCTCTTCAACAAACACATGTTTGCTCAAATAAGCTGATGTATATGTAAATATGACATTTTTGAGGCCACATCATAGTTCAGGGTTATTTATCGCCTGCCTGTTCTGATTGCTACCATGTTTGTCGGTTTCCACGATTTGTAATCCACTTCCTCCTGTGTCTCGCGTGACATTCGTCAGCTGACGCACTTCACTCTCTTATGTTCTCAATCACACTGCCAGTGAGCAAGACCTTGATATTCATGTCAACACACAGATTTCTCCATTCATTTGCTGGCTGACAAGATAGTCATGTGATAAGTTTTCTCCGTAACATTTATCATAATATATGTTGTCAGTACTTCTAGCTCTAAAATTATATAAAAGTGTTGCAATACATGTGTAAGGTGTATCAGACCTACTAGTATCTATTGCAAAAACGACATATGATTCAGGCACCCCATGTTTCTCAGTGAATTCATTTTTAGCCTTTTTCAGATAGCCAAAAGAACTGGTTTGCAGATGGCTTTCAAAATCACCTTAACCCATTGAGGACAGACTGATTTTGCAACAACACGCATTTCCCATAGACACCTGCCCAAGTATACTCGGGACTAGTCTTCAACAGGTTAATCAAGTAGTTACCTGTTTGTTTGTTTGTTTGTTTGTTTGTTTGTTTTGTTTATATGAAAGCAAATTACAATCATATTTTTCTACATTGTTTTAAACCATTCTTGGCCATTTATAGACCAGAGGTGTTTTCCATTGAAGCTTTGCGTAATTCTTTGTGACCTCTAGACATGTTTGCGGAGATAGAGCTCCATTCTGATTTTCCACATATGTAATTACTTCAGTAACTAAATACTTTTTTATTGTGTATCATACATGCACATAACAATTGTGCACACATTATTCTTGCATAATTATGCACTTACCACAAGCTCTATGTTGGAATGACAGTTGAAAATTTGGCAACAATGCTGTAAATTCATTTTAATATTCAAATCACTTGCAACAGCTGTAGTTTCTGAATGACATTTGCAGTCGGTGACTCTGTAAAGCATGATGACAAATGAAGCATTCTATCATTTAAAAATGACCTTGAGAAAATCTAGTAGTGTTTTAATTTTTTGTGACTTTGTGGTGTCAGAATATAGTGCCCATTCACCAAACTTGTATGGACAGAAAAATATTTTGGGATTATCTTGATGTGAAAGTGTTCTTGTACTTAATCAAATGTTCTAAGTCTTCCAGTTATCATGTACCAGGTATTTAATTCAACTTAGAGTTAAAAGTAGGATTGTTTGGTTATGTTTCTCGATCCAATATATTACTTCTGAAGAGACTATCCCCATAATCTTAGACACAGGTCTGTAGAATTAAGTAGACATTCAAACAAAAATACACAGCTTCATGTGAAATATGCAAATGATAATTAGTAGGACTTCAAACATTTGTAGTCTTTAAACAAGTCTGTAGAAGTAATTACTCATTTAAACAAAATACATTTTCTTATCAGATATGCAAATGGTAAGTTAGTAGGACTTTAAACATTTGTAATAAAACAAAAAACTAAACTAAACAAAGTTTGCAGCCCAGTTTAATCTCAAGATTTGCAGCAGGGTGGGGTTTTCCCCCTACTTTCATAATGATTCGTCTTTCTTCAATGCCACATGTTGCGTTGTTCTGCCACACTGCACATTTGTGTCTCTCTTACACATTGGACAAGCAGTCAGGTGTAAAGGAAGTAACCAATTTTTGTATAATTTTAGCAGATGTTTGAGTATGACATCATGGTTTATCATGCATGTATGTTCTGAGTGAAGGACGACCTTAGTAGGGTTCTTAAAGCATGACCTTTTTTTAATGTGTCTACAGTCATCTTGCTGATGTACACTTTTGCAGTATGTATGTCTATGTGCTAGGCAAGTGTAACCATGAAAAAAATGCAGTAGGTAGTCATGTTGCCTATGATAATGTTATAGATTTTGAAAGGAATTAAGTTTTATAGACTGAAAGTATCCGAGGAGGCGTAGAATTCAAGCAATGAGATAACATGTCAACCTATTGAAGACTAGTCCTGAGTATACTGTGGCAAGTGTCTATGGGAAATGTGTGTTATAGGCAAAATCACCTCACCCTCAATGGGTTAATTGAGATTAGAGAGAAGTCAAGGTTCTCGGGAAGGTTTAATGCTTCTATCCACTAGCTCAATTATAGTCTAAGACTTAACGAAGTTTTGTGTACAGACATTTAAAAGCATTACTCAGTGTATTGTGAGTACCTGATTTCTGTGATGTTAACCCATTGAGGACGAGTCCCGAGTATGCTCAGGCAAGCGTCTATGGGAAATGTGTGTTGTAGCAAAATCAAACCATCCTCAATGGGTTAAAGTTTGCTGATGGCTTCTGGTAAGGATGAAAGGTGTTGGCAAGTAGCCTGATTCTTTGAAACCACTGGTCTTAGGATCCTAGATTTTATGTGACCCTTTACCTTGAAAGCCTTGTCCACTATATTTGGGTAACCTGTTTTACAAAGAGGTTAGAAAGTCAGCAACCAGAAAAACTTAACTTTGTAGAAAATTACCTTGAGGTTTACATGCAGTCAAATGACATATGTACAGGAGATGTACATGTGCAAACATAATAGGCCTTTTAGGGTAAATGTTATGGTGGGATGCATTTAAAAGAGATGAAGATGAAAGGTTTCAAATTTGAAACATCCTTAAGCTTTGAAATTTGGACAGGAGATTGAAATGTGAAAGCGTCACGTTTCATTGACAGTCAAATTCTTTGCATATCAGCCAAGTTACTTTCTTTTTGTAAAGTTTTCTTGGTTTTCAAGTTTGTGACTCTGTCAGGATAGGGTGGTGATGGATCAGATATAAAGACATCAACCACTCTGAACTCACAGTTTAGTGCCCCGTTAACCACTAATTCACCTCGCCATTATCACAAACCACACCTTCTTGTCTCTTTCTATATACAATGTATCGTGAGGGATTATAATCCCAAAGTGAAGAGAAGGTGCATGTTATAGTTAAACAAACCTTCGAAATAATGAACCTCTTTTCATTGTGGGATTTACAATCCACAATCAGTCAAAATAAGAAATCTTATTTCATTTTTCAATTAACAAACCTTATTTCGTTTTTGGAGTAGTGAACCTTCAGAATGACAAACTTTATTTCGTTTTCAGAATTATGAACCTTTGAAACAATAAACTTTTTGAATAATTAACTCTCGGCATAACGAATTGTAACCATCTATCTCTACCCCTCATATTTTTCTCCCTCTTCCCCTTCTATATCTCTATAATTTAAGACACTATGCAATTCACCATTTTAATATCTTCCTCCTTCTTCCTAATAATCTGTAAAATAAGATCTCAAAAGCCAATCATTGAGGGACATGGTTGTAAAAGAAAATTGTGGGTTTGTTCCCAGTAAGCTATTCAAAACTAATTTCTCTTGTGTGTCTGCTGTAGCAATAGACATACTGTAATCAGTTACACAATGACGTGTTAGAGCAAATCCTGATGAAAACATCTAGATACTTGTCATTTCTGCATCTGATTGAGAAATTTCATAAATTTTAAGTTGTCATTTCTATAACAACTGATCACATCAAAGATTAAGTTGGGAAACTTAGTCAAGGGAACTAGAAATGTTTCAGTCTTGATTCACTGCATTCCAACTTTTAGCTGATATTAATTATCTGTCTTTCCATTTGTCCAAAGTATATGACATATCTGCAAAGAAACTAGGCATGGTGGGATATTTCTTTCACCATATCCCCATTGAATTAGATTTCCTGTTCAGTTTAAATCCTAGAAGCAGCCTCCATATCATCCTCCTCAACGCCTCCTGTCTCCCCTGTCTAGTGTTTGTGGTTTGTTCATCTATCTCTTTGGCTCTCATACAGTGATCTTCTTGACAATGAAAGACTTGCAGTCTACAGGAACCAATCTGCCACCATCCTCTCAAGCCCCCCCCCCCCCCCCAAGTTTGGCTCAAATATCATCACTGTGATCACAAGTCTATCAAATTCTATACAAGTCACTGGACAGTTATTATATGGATTTGTTCTTTGTCTTAAATCCTTTCTGGTCAGGCTTAACTGAGTTGGAGCCATGACTTAACAGTTTGTTAGTCATGTGCAGTAAACATGTTTTTGTTTTTTAGAGGCAATGTCACTCTGTATTTTGGTTGTTGGTGTAATGCTGGTATTCAAAATAAGAGCCAATGTGTTGGACATTGGCCAATTCCATTCATATATTTTTGAAGATGGCTAACTCATTTTGAATGGCAGTATTATCATCAAGTGCTAAACATTTTGATAGCTTTTATAGTACTATTCTTTTCCACTATGCAGGAGAACTTAGTGTAGCCCAATATTTACCCACAAGATTAGCAGCATTGCCTGTGTTGTAGCTCTTATTGCTGTCCTTAGTGACGTAGTTTGTGGAGCTTCCTGTGCACTCAAATTGAGTCAAGTTACTAAATGAATAGATTAGAATGAAACAAACAGAGTTGTGAGAGTTCATTGGACACCCCTAATAAATAAATAAATAAAAAAAAATAAATAAATAAATAAAAATAAAAAATAAAAAATAAAAAATAAAAAAATCCAAAAGTCAGTTATTTCTGAAAATTATCAAGTCTCAAAGCAGTGGCATTAGTCAGACTCATGTTATACCAAATGAAGCAAAGCAGTAGCTTCACATGGTCTCTCTTCCATTGGTTTGTACAAAAGGAATGATCTAAACTGCAAAGCTGCTTACTAGTAGTATGTATTCACATATTTCATGTGTTGTTGGTTTTTTTTTTCTTCATCTGAAGTATGATTAAAAAAAAAGATTTTGAAATGACTTATTCTAGGATTTGATTAAGCATGCATAATATGTCAAATCTCTCCATTTATTTATTTGTCTTCACGGTATGTTTCTTGATCTACAGAGCTTCTCAGTTCCTGTACTGAACCATCTGCAACCTCTACCCTCTCAATTGGCATCATTGCCAACTTCATACAACTCTTTATTTGATGCAAAGGACACATGTTATTCTTTTTAAGATCAAATTTGAAACACTGTTACAGAACTTGGTGTTGAATTCTGTAAAAAGTTGTCGATGTTTAAATTCCACATTCAACTCTGTCGTAAAGGATGCCTTGATGATGTGCCCCATAGGTAAATCCTGTATTCATCATGAAAATATTATTCTACATAATCCAGGGGATTCAGAGTCAATATTTTCAACTTGTGAGTCACAAATCCTCCAGTCTTGTAAACGGCCGATAAAGAAGGGGGTTAATACCCTCTCTGCTCCTCTCTGTTACCTTGAGTACGAGGAAAAACCGAGGCGTACGGGCTTTAAATTTTTATCATAGCTTTACACCATTGCAAGACGTCAAGACATATTTATGGAAAGACTGGAATTAAGATATCTACTTTGTAAGTAGCCTGAGAATAACGTCCTTCATTTAGTAAGGATGTGACAAAACAAAAAAGGAAAGATATTTTGTGCAAAGTGTATGAAATTGATTAAATTAAAAATTCAATAGCTCAAGTTAATACCCCAGCAGTCTCTGTAGCATTAAATCAATAACTGATAATGTTTTTTTTTTTTTAGTTTTTTTTTTTCTAAGAGGTTGTGCTGCTTGTCAATTCAGGTAAAAGAAAATATTGATAAAATGTGAATATTTCATACATTGATGCTCCCTGTTGTACCAATTATGAGGACTTATATGAGTATTTTTATAGTAAATGTCCCATGATTGTCATTAAAAAAATATGCTTCTATATTACAAGTAAAGAAAAAAGTGTTTGATGTGCAGTACCATATATATTTGCTTAATATTTCTAGAAGCTCCTGGAGAATTAAAAAGTGTGATGTAAGAAAACTGAGCCATCAATGAATTTGGTTCAATTCAGAAATAGCTATTCTGAAGTTAACAAAAACAAAAGTTATATTATGTAGTTCAGCAACTTCAGAATTGTTTGTATGTATATCTTCTTCTTTGTTTTTTGTCTCTTCAATGTTTCCTTTTAAAAGATATAAATATATAAGTATTTTGTGTCATGAATCTATACTTAGTTTCAAAACTATTCAACAAAAGCTATCTATATTCTTATTCTCCACACCTATAGCATTCCAACTACACAGTCAAAGAATATCTATCTCTCTCTCTCTGTCTGATAGGTTTAAAGATTATTAGGTTTACATTATGAGTGATGACACTAATATAGCTTTTAATTCCAGTATTGAATTCCTTTCAGATCAGATTAAGCATAATGTATCTCTTCAGAAATTTCTGCTATATCAAAACTATTTCCATGTTAGTATTCTTAGCTCCTTTTAGTGTTCCCCATCTCCAACCCTCATGAACTCACACCTTCTTTATAGCAATCCTGGTTTGTTTTCTTTCACAACAGATGCCCCTCTGAAATAGAGCCAGAGGAAATTAAATCTTTCCACAACTTTGGCAGAACCCATTGGAGATTTTGGTCAGAATCACAATCAATTGCTGAGCTCATCAGTGTCTGGGGACGCTGTAGACGATGATTAAGCAAACGTGGCGATAATCGTTCTTGTAAAGAGATACGAGTGGATCAGGAAAATGGATGTGCACAATGAAAGGCAAATAAATCTGTCTGGTGGAGAGAAATGGGCTGTCTTCAGTGGCTTGAGAGGATGTCTACTGATAGCTCTCAGTCAATGTAGTTGTTGTAAATAAAACTAATTCATTCAAGTGAAAAATGATGATCAACCCCTCTATCAAAATGACTTATCATATAAGCAAAGTTAAAAGATAGTTGTAACAAGAACAAAACCCCTTCTATCTGATGTATGCATAGTCTAATTTTAAGAAATGTCTTCAGTGTTTTTCAAAAAGAGATAATTCACATTTTGCTAAATATCCCACATCAAAGTCATAGAAATTAAGAGATAATTGGTGATGAATTGATAATTTTGTTGTTTTCTTTTAATGCAGCAGTTGCTAGCCCTATATGCCCACAATTTTCTTGGACTGTATCACTCCTAGAAAAGCTTAGTGTTTACTTGCCTCATGTGTCATGCAATAGATTTTTGTAAACTTTTATGGACTGTTTTTGGGGCATCAAATATTGCTGTGGGCCATGGTTAGTATGTGTTCACATCGTGTACTAGTATCATGCTTTTTCTTTAACAGGCCCACTGGGGCAAGCCTGGGTATTTCACACAGAGGCTGTGTGGAGATTGTACGAAAATTAAGCAATCCAGTGAAGTTGCTGTGCAACCTCCGCAGCCTTCATTTAAAGCCCATGAGGCTTGTGTGCAGAGGCTGTGCAAAAATGATGCAGTGACCATTTAGCCACCGTACTGCGTAATTAGCATAGGCCTACGACCTACACATGGTCGGACATCCATTTGAAGATTATGCAATGCCACCTACATTGTATGACACGTCTAGTATTAGGCAGCAGACGTACAACTCTCTCAAATTTTTTTAACTTCTCATGACATAAAATCGTAAAGGCTGCAGAGCTGACGAATCTGTACGTAAATCTCCCAGCCACCTCCTGCCTAAGTCTTTAGGGAGGCCTCACAGAAAAGGTGATCCGAGATGGGATACACGCTCCTTAGTCCCATCACAGGCCAATAAGGTGAAAGTTTATCATACTGCCGTGTGAGGTTCCCCTCCCCTTCCTCTCCCTTTCCCATCGTAGAGAGTGGTACCCCTTCTTTGATCCACCACCTTGACCCATATAGTATTGAGTAGTTTAGTAAAAATCCTGCAAAATCCCCCTCGGCTGTCATGTGATCCACAAGTGTGATCATGTGATCCACAAGTGTGATCATGTGATCCACAAGTGTGATCATGTGATCCACAAGTGTGATCATGTGATCCACAAGTGAGGAAGATGACACAATTCTAGTCATGATCACAAAGCCACCTTTCTCCGAATCCACGTGACTTTGCCCTCTGAATGGGACTCTAGAGGGCTTTTTACACTTGTGTTTCTTAACCGCGGACTTTCTCTGACCCAGGACTATCGTTAGTCCCGTACCAATTTTTTCAGCTTTTTACACTCGCCAATTAGTCCCGTACTATCTCTTGTCCGGGGCTAAGGAGAAAACTGACCTTTTTACACTCGTATTTCTTAGCCCCGGACTTTCCAAACCACATGAATATTCATAATTACGCTGTGTACTGTACACGTACACGCACGCACCGGCAGCACTTGATTACCTCGTTTCTGATTGGTCAGTGAGGGTCGGACTTCGTCTCCGTCGCTTAGCCCAGGATTATTTTTTCGTTCTGTTGACACTCACTTGCTTGGCACCGCAATTGCGGTGCGACACCCTAACCCCTGCTATTTTGCAGGGCCAGATAGTACCGTACTATCGGTGGGGCTAGCCCACTTTGGCAAAAACGAGTGTAAACAGAAAGTGGGCTAAGGATAGTCCCGTACCAACGGTGGGGCTAAGGCCCCCCCTTAGCCCCACCGTTGGTCCGGGGCTAAGCAAAAATTCACAAGTGTAAAAAGCCCTTAGTATGGGTGAGAACAAGAAGGGAGATGTTTTTCACTTGCTGAGATTTACAAGGCTGACCAAACAAGTAACATTTAAAGGGAGAAACTCTTTTTATAATGTCCTTTAAAATGTTGCCATTGATTTTGGTGTTAGTTGTGGAAAATGTATTACAGGAAAATAGTTAATGTCCATGTATCTTGACTACAATAAAGAAAAAATGGGGGTGGGAAGATTTTAAAACACATAGCTGTAAGACACACTGTATACATTCTTTGAAATATCAGAAAAAGACAAATATGAGAACAAGTTCAAACTTGCCAAGTGTAGGATAACATTTAATCTCAACATTTATTTTTCCCCCCAGTAATGCACAAAGAATTATTCACACATTTTTGCACTCTTGAATTATGATATCTAATTGAATTTGTAAAAGTCATTTTCTCAGCAGTCAATGTATTGTGTAAAAAAATGTACAATTTACTTCCAGCATTTGATTATTCAGTAAGTGTACTTCATATTTACTTGTCCGGCATAACATGGACTACACAAACTTCAAAAGACCTGGCAAAACAAAAAATAGAAGACAATACTTATATCATCATGGATGCATTACCTGACCACACATTTTAAAGAAATTAGCAATCATCTTGGAAATTGATTGCTAATTTCTTCTATAACTGCAGTTATAAATCACCTAATTATCTTCTTTAAACAGAATTTATGTCTTATAAGTTTATTGGGGAAAAAAATACATTTACAAGGTTATAAGAAAAATATTGTTATATCTCTGGAATGTAACCGACATTTTATGCCTGCGAAAGTCACTTTCTGGATGGTAGTGTGCTGTGATGTCACAGACAGAGGGTGAAGTCATGACGAATTGGGAGGTACCAGCCCCCAGTTTTGGGAAAGTTTACCCTCCTAGGTTCCTACTTGTGACACACTGGGAGGCACCAACCCCCAGTTTGGGGGAAAGTTTACTCCCGGGTTCCTAGGCAACGCAACAAATGCTTCCTTAGTCCTAGATACATGTAACTTTTTGCTAATAAGGTCCTGTCTGATGTCTTCATACCTCCAGGGAGGTGTGGTGGGGGGGGGGGTGCCTTGCAGTTTCTGTGACTTGTGGTTGGGAACAACATTCACCACAAGGCTGGCTATATACTAGGCCCCTGGTAGTAATCGCATAGTTCATAAAAGTAACATCAGTGTACTTTCTGTTCTGCTGGTATTTTAGTTTATGCTGTATAATGTCAGATATTTTGCTTCCATTGATGAGCCAATGCAGCAAGATGTATTGAGTGATTTAATCATTTATCAACATTAGGTCCTGTGAAGAGGCTAATACTTCTGATTGGAACTTTGCTTGTTCCTCACTTATGCTATGTTTTGAGACATTTATTCTTTTTGTTCATACACAGAAATTTACTAATAGTTTTCTGACATTGTAGGTCATTGTACTGGTAATATCCCTATGAAAATATAAGAGTGCAACGTTACTCACATACAGAGATATAGCAATATATAAAGAGACATAGAGCAATCTCTAAAATGCCAAAAATTACATGCGCCTTGATCAAAGAGTAGTTGTCTGGCGTTATCGACTGCATTCAATTGCGTAGTTCAATAATTTTCTGTACGATCAGTGTACTATGAAACACTCAAAACATGCAAAAGCACGCAATTAATGTCCTCATATGCAGCTAGGTTGGTGCTAGTGCCGCGCCAGGCCACTGACCAGGCAGCCGCTGCAGCATCTACTCATGCGGATGCATATGGCTCGATGAGACGATACTGATAGACAGTATTCGATATAGCTGTGTGTGCAGACGGAGGTGGACGAAGGAAACGTGCACACACCGATGGTCTACGCGCGGCTACTATTTTCAGATCTGGCTACTGTTGCAGCGCGCACTAGTTCGTGCTGATTTATTAAAATCAATATTTCACAGTTTGGGGCATTTTTTGTGATGGGATAGAATTTTCTCTAGAGTTCTTAGGACATGCTCTCACACCTTTCAGATTTGAATTTTAGGGGAGAGATTCCCTTTAAGTATTACAAGGGAAACAGAACAAATTAATCTTGATCAGCAGGTATTCATATTTATATGCACGTAATGATGACTGAGCTCAATAAAAAATAAAAAATAAAAAAAAACTTTGCCTGTTGAATGACTCAAAGCTTTCTCCTTGTACATTTGTGACCTTGTGAGGGCGCTTCAAGCAGATTTATGACTGAAAGCAACACAAATGTTGAGAGTCCTTAGATATCTCATCCTGTGTGATCAAGAAGAACAGCATGTAACATACTTTCATCAAAGCCACACTGTAATTCCTGGGCTAAGAACTGCATAGATATCCCAAAGTGACAAAGGTTGTTCGGTTAACCCCCAAGTTACTTAGGAAGCTGACAAGAGCAGTGGTCACTCTATTAGGTGTGTTTTAGCAGGGATTATGCTTGAAAAGTTTACTTACTATGATAGATTTGTAAGGTATAATCATAACATTTTAGAGATTGCTACTCATCAGGTCTGAATCTCATGTACCCTGGTGATGTAATCTCACTTCTGATCGTATCGGATTCTGCTGAATGTCAGCACGACTCCACGTATAATCCTCCAAGACTGGTTCTGCACCCCCAGCTTATTCCATGTGCTATGATTCACTCTTCCATCACCCCCCCCCCTTCCCCATCCCTTATGTCTCCCCCTCTTTCTTTTCTTCTCTCTCTTTCTCTTTCTTACTCCATCTGTTTCTATGTCGCTGTCTCTCTCTCTCCCCCTTTTCAGACGCATGCCATTTTATACCAAAACTTGATAACGAAATGACGTATAAAGAATCATCGTATAGCCGACAGACCGTTCAGACACTAATTTCGACCGTTCTGGGAAACGTCGTATAGATGTGCAGTTTCCCACTGCGCATGCTGTTATACTGTTGTGAGTGACAGCTGTGGGGTCACCTTTCGTGCGCGCTCCCATTAAGCCCCGCCCAGTTATACTGTTCTATGGTTGCCATGCATTCAGACGCACACGGAATGCTGATTCGTTATCGAGTTCTCGTTCGAAACGATGCTCTGACCGTTGTTTCGCTATACGTCGTTTCGTTAGTCAGCGTTCAGACGTATAAATTCATCGTATAGCTATACCGTTTTGGTATAGCTATACCGTTGTAGTATAAATTTTTTGCGTCTGAATGCCCTGTCTATTTCTGTATGTTTCTCTGCCTCTCATTGTATGTTGTCCGTTTCTGTTTTGTAGTCCCTTTTGAAGTTTAAGATTGCAAATCTTTTCAATCGCTGGTGGTCTGTTCACACTGGCAGCCAAACTTATAAATCTTTAAAATCAAGAAGTTTGTGTCACTATTGTGTGCACGTGAGAGAGAAGAAAGAGTCTATGTCATCTGATGGCTAGTGATTGTGATGTCACAGTGATTACCTATACATCAGAATGGCTGTGTGCTTCTGAGGCACCGCCAGCAAACAGATGGACTGGTCACATGACAAACATGGCAATGTTTCAGATGATGGTGTTCATACTGGCAAAAGATTGAGAAGGTTGTTAGGGGGCCGGGAATATCCTTAGTTTGAGTTTGAAGTAATGTGAGAAGTTTCACAGGACATTTACAGTCACACTAGCAGAACTTCAAGATCGTAAAGATTGTGATCTTAAACTTTGTGATATTTTGTCAGTGTGACTGTGGCTCATATGTGGGTTTTTTTCTCTCATTTTTTTGTTTGTCCATTTCTGTCTGTCCATCTCTTTGTCTTCCATGTATACAGGCTCTCCTCTCTCTCTCTCTCTCTCTCTCTCTCTCTCTCTCAGTACCCCTTTTGTACTACTATGTCATACTGGTGTATGTCTGTTTGAAGATGGCTGTATGTATAGATGAGATAACATCAACATTCTATCCATGGCTGTGTGTAAAATGTGACGTGAGTTTCCAGGAGAATGAATGAAGCCCCCAAGGGCTTGATTAGAACCTGACCTCTAAGGGGATTATGTGATTAGCCCCTTTTTATCCAATGTTTTTGAGTGACAGCCCAAGAGTGAATGTGGCTTCATGCATCATATATTAGTTCGGCTATTTGAAGTTTAAGAAAAAAAAAAAAGATCTTGCTGCTGAGCCAAACATGTGTACACATCATCGTTATTATAGAGTATGCAGGGCTCGACATTAGCAGCGGCCAGGGGCTACTAAAATTGATGTCGAGCTACCAAATTTTCAAAAGTGTTATCTTTTGGTGGCCCGATCAGGCAACTTAGATTCAAAATGGATTGTGTTATATATAGATACATATATTTATGCTTGGATAATATGACCACACAACTTTTGGTACTTTTTTCCATTTCCAAAATACTCTTATAGTCAAACTAACATCATGGACAGGGTTTATTTGCTATAATTCACAAGACTTAGTCTTTCCAGATTTGCTGAATCCACATATTATATGTTTGGTGAGACTTCCCCTTTAAATGTCATGTGACTCAATGGTAGCAAAATCATGTCATATCTCCCAGTCATATCACAAATATTTCTGGTTTTACAGGATGTCATATACTGCATTTATCACTTTTCCACACATTCCTGAGTAAAATCTCTTTTGGATCAGTGCCTGAGGATGAATTTCGTTATCATTTTCAGTATTAGTTTGAATTTTATCTTATCTTGTTTCCACTTTGCTACAGTCACAGCATGCTTGTATTTGGTGTGTTATCATCCATGTTCTTTTTCTTTTCAGATATCATCATTACAGGATTTGTTATTTATAAAATGTTATAGTGCAATGATGTGTTTACCTATATAACAATGTTTCAATTCTTTTTTTTTCTCCTTCTCCCTCTCCTTCTTATATCTTTTTCTTATCCATCCTCTTTTTTCACATTCATTTTCCTGTCCTCTTGCTTCTCCTCTTTCTATTATTTCTGCTCTTCATTTTCTCTGCTATCATTGTTCCTCCTTTTCTTCATCCTCTCTTCCTTCTTTCTTCTCTGGGTATGACCTTTGACCTCCAGCCATCGATGAAGGCGTGTCAGAGAAGGGTCGTGAGATCGGCAGAAGGAGCCTCAAGAAGGCTAAAGACAAAGAAATCAAAGCAGTGAGTATCAGTTCTCCCATCCGCCTCATTTACTGTTTATTCATCTCTACCACGCTTGTCTCAGATGTTGCTTGAATATCTTCGAAGGAGAGAAAAAATTAGATTTCTAACATGAAATGAAAACTCCTTTTGTTTAACACGATTGCTGTGAAGGAACAGTAAATGTAGACTATTTTGCAAGGGTGAAATTTTCTTGAATTTCACACTCTGCTGTCCCAGCATGATAAGTTAACAACATTAATATTTTTTGAAGATGATGAAAATATGTACATAAATAATTTCATCCTCAAATTTGTGTACACTGTTGTATAAGTGAAGTTCACAGACATTGATTCAGCAGAAAAAAAAATCTAATTGTATAAAAGTTTCCACTTTCACAGAGGTTTGTCTGTTTTGGAGTTAGCCTTACCTCATTAATAATCTGCCACCTCACAGTAACATAGTGCAAACACTTAGAACTACAGTGTACATGTATATTAATCCATGTTTAGAGTTCAACACCTCACGGCATGAACGTCACAAGTGCTCACTGCGTGGGTGATTTAATGGAACGCTTGTAATCTTCTCATCTCGTAGAAAAGTTCATTGCAGGAATGTGCCCTTGATTACTAAAATACTGTGACATTTAATGAAATGGAGAATGACATTTGTATTAACTTATCAGATCATTGCTAAGGTTACACAGAATTTTTAGCCTGTCCTTAACCTGGCGTCCATGCAGTATTGCCATGTCCATGCAGCTACTCTTCCTATGTACAATATTCAGTGAAGAAAATATAGTAGACGACTTTCATTATTTTGTATATAGCCAAAGTCCTTTTATTAGAGCATAATTGATATGCTGCATCCAGGAATGGGCTGACCATAGCACAGGGCATGGCCAGTTTATGTACACTAAGAATGAATCAAATAATGCAGGGGAAGGGGGGGGGGGGATGAGAAACTCATACGCATACCCCCCCCCCCCCCCCCCCCAAAGACCTGGAGTTTTGTATCAAAGACCATAGCAGCCTTCACAGATTGTTTGTATGCTGGTATTTTCTGGCAGTTTCCAGAATGACTATTCCTGGGCCCCGTTTCATAAAAGATATTAGGATGGCAACTCTTGCTGGAATGGCAACTTCAAATAGCAACAGCCAATCAGGAAGCTGGATTCTTGTCATTACCATGACAATTGCCATTCCAGCAAGAGTTGTCATCGTATCAACCTTTTATGAAATGAGGCCCAGGTCTGTGTGATAGGTGACACTAGCACCTTGAATTGAAATCTTGAGGTGGTGGCAAAAGGATATATTTTTGATTATATGGAACTAGTTTACACTGAAGACGTCTTACAATGTTTCTTTGAATTTAGTTAGGAATTTTGCCTCTCATGAAGGGTTAGCATGATTCCAATTTCACATGCTCATGAGCAGGGTTTATAGATTGTATAGAATTGGATACTTTCATGGACATGAAAAGTAAACTGTAATAATCACCATCCACTATGGTCCAGATACCAGCAGTAAAGCACACACCAATACCTCCTCTAAGGGGTTACAAGCCAAAAAACCTCCTTGATTGTTGTCACGTTCGTAGATCTATAGCTTGCTGAAAAAGTAACTCATGTTCTAACAATAGAGGGCGCCACCATAGATGATATCAGCCTCTTTGTTATTGTTTCCCTTCTTGGTCAGTAGAGTCTGACATGTTTTGATTTTGTGTGGTGGAAAGATGGAAGAAATAATAATGATAATTAATAGCTGATATTCTGAGAGTGCTTTTTCCACTGGATACAAAGTGCTATAAGTTGTCATCCCTTGTCGCCATAGGATATAGATTAAAGGGGAAAGGGGAAAAATTGTGACTTTCCATCTTATAATTAATCAGAAACAGCTCATAGTTAGTAGTACACTGTGTTTTGGTTAAAATTTGTTTTTGTCAGGATAGTATCTACCAAGCCTTGACATAATGCAATAATCAGTAGGAATGAGTTATCCCTTTAATCCAATGTGGCAGTCATGAAGGTGTGCTTTTTGGCACTGATGTGTACTGACATGTTTTCTGAAAATAATCCTTGCTCATGTGTTGTTGTATTCTAGTACCAGTTTAGGGTATAACTTTGATCTCATGCTTTAACCTTTACATGATTTTTTTGACACAACATTTTAGTATGTAATGGTCTAATCTCCTCTAGTAGTGTAGATTAATCCCTATCACCATGACACTATCCTGCATGAAAAACTGAAAGTTTTGAATTTCAAAACGTAGACATTTTGAAACATGGCCAGGAGGTAGGCAACATATGAAACGTGATTTTCATACGAATATCACATTTCTGATTTTTTAGCCAAAGCATGTTACTTTGCATTTTTGCAGCTTTTATTGTCTGTGTCTTTATCAGGGTAACATGATAGTGGGTTGTAGAAAGAGAGGAATTTAGTCAGATTGAAATGTAAAGGATAATTTGACCCATCCTGGTCTGATGTCAAGTGCTATTTTAGGATTTAATCTCACAGAACATGGCATGACTTGATAGATTTTATAATGCTTTTCATATCAACAGATGTATAGGGAAAGGATATACGTGCCTGTTTGAGTTTTCAGATTCAGTGCTCAGTGGTTTCAGATCATATGCTGGAGTTTGCAAGGAGCATGGACCTACCAGCTCCATGCAAGGAATTTGTACTTTTACGTTACCAAGACTTCTTAATACTCTGTTTTGTATTCATGCATTACACTGAGATGATGTTGATGCCATTGCTTCAATGCAGTTAATGTCACTTTGATCAGATTATATTGTACCCTCACCGAAGCACATGAGTGTTTAGATTATGGCAGGAATTTTACTCCCAACTTTGATTATCTTTTCCCTATCAAGAATGAACCATCTACGTCAGCAGCCGTAGAAAGTCATACTGTTGACGTAAGTTGTCATCACATTACTTTAATGCTCTCCCCTCTCTACGGCTGTCTAAGCTGCATCTATGAAATGATATTAATTATGCTGATACAGGCTGGTGCCTCTCTGTGTTTACCAGTTTGTGTCTGCGTAGTATACACACATATGAATGTGGAATGCAGTACATGGGTCACTGTAAGAAAAAAAGAAAGAAAGCTTCAAATAACCGAGAAAAGTTCTGCAAATGAAATTTGTTAACATTTCAAATGAGTGAATTATCAAAACAATCAATTTGTGTCTTTCTGAATATTACTCATATAAAGACATTGCAACAACAAAAAAAAAGATAATGATAATTTATGCTCATGGGAAGCATGTCATATCTGGCATAAACAACATTTCAATTTGCACCATTGAATGATCATTCTCATTCACTTTCTTCATGTTAACCTGTTGAGGACAGGCTGGTTTTGCTATAACACACATGTCCCATAGACACCTGCCAAAGTATACTCGAAACTAGTCTTTAACGGGTTAATATACAAATTAATATTAACAATAATGTTAATAATAATATGTCAAATTACAGTAAATTTTCTGATATTTCACATCAGTTTTCCTTTTGAACAATTTTGTTTTCTTTTGTTTATCAAACTTTTGGACAGTTATGTAGATATGGTGTAAAGAAGAATATATGCATAAGAAAATGACAATAATGCAGATTTAGAACTGATTTTTAAGCTAGTTAAGAATTAAATAACTGAAAGTTTTTGCAGAACCTCAAGATTAGTGGCCATTACATTTTGGTGACTGCCTGTGATTCCTGTGTCCAGGTTTTAAAAATTCCCGAAATACAAGTTTATCTTGAAAGCTAATACAGGAGTCAACTTTTCTAGTTACCACGTGTAGAGTGACTTTTTTTTTTCTTAAACATTTTCAGTGGGGTGACATGAGGGGAGGGGGGATATGTTTATTGGGGAAATGCAGTGTATAAAATAAATGGCATTCCAGGCACACACACAAAAGAAACAAAAATGGAGTACAGCGCATGTAATGTTACACATATTAGACTTTCAGGTATTAAGAAATTATGTTCTATCTTTTGGATTTATTTGAAATTCAATATATTGAATATGAAATTTTCTTCAGGATATATATAAGCTCCTTTCAATATGATACTGTGGTTGGCTGTTTTTTCACACTATTCCTCTTGTCACTTTCATCTCATATTTCAAATGAAACAACCAATGTCCATTGACCCAGGTGAGATATTATGTAAAGCTGATTGCATTGTTGCAAAACTGCTGCTGAATGCAAAGACTGCAAAACATTTAAATCCTATCATGTTGAAATGAAAATAGCTGAGGAAGACAAGGAGGCTCTGTCTCTTTCACTCTATTTCTGTCATGCAAGACACTAATGCTGCAGAAAAATAGACTCATCTATCTAACAAGTGCCAATTGGAGCCATTTAGTAGATTTTAGATATGTTCATTCTCCAAATCAGTGTCTTCTTAGCTTGATACGTGTGGCAGGAGTACAATTCTTGTAACACAATGAGTGTGTGGTACTCTTGTTTGTTCATATGTACAGACTTAAAATTTTGAGTTCAATCTTTATCCCAGTCAAAATCTGACCCAGTCACAATAAAAAAGTGAGATAGGAAACAACAGAAATTGATAGATGATGTAAAGGAAACAAATTAATAAATTATTTGATTTATGAATAATTGTTGCTTGTATGTACAATGCTCTAAATGTAACCATTGAAATCTCACGCAGTAATTGTTGGTTAGTCCATTGCACTTGATCTGAGGTGCTTACAAGTCTATAATCAAATTGACCAAAAAAAAAAAAAAAAAATGGGATAAGATCTATCAGACATGATGGTAGAAGTGCTGTCAAAATTGGATACAAACTATTGAAAGAATGGTATTGAATTGTAAAGTTCCATGTTTTTGTTCTGTTGTTGAATTCATCAGAATTACATACAGTGAACATGCAAATGAAGTGAAGTGATGATGGCATCACCTCACAACTCTGTCACTGATCTGTAGACAAATCCTGATCAAATTTCCCAGTGAAGTGAATTAAAAGTAGATATGTGGTATCCTTTGCCGTTCATAAAACTCAGTAGATTTGAGTGTACATGGCAATAATGATAGTGTAAAGGAGGAGTATGCTTCAGTTGGTAAATTATTAACAAAACCATGTTCTTTTGTGTATCAACATGTTTGTGTGACAACCAGTGAGAAGGTTGTGAGGAAATGACATTACAGCTCCTCTAAGTTGCATACATGGTAAAATGATTGTTTCATGAAGCCTTTCTTCGTTTTGTGACCTATTTCAATGAGAAATTTTTATCATTATTTGTGTGATTTTGAATCGAGATTCAAAGGCAACTTGAAAAAGGAGAGAAATAACACTCTATCTTCATGTATTCTTACTGCCACTTATAAATTTTTCCTAATTCATGCGTAGCCATGACTGAGCACCAAGAGAATCAACCTGCATACCTACCTGCTCAGTGAGATAATTCTTTAGCTGCAGTAACTTGTAAAGCTAATTCACAACAAATACTTCAACCCCATGCCTCTGGCTCAGCTTCCTGAAATCAAACTAACAAGAAAAAGAAGAAAAAAAGTATGTGTTAGCGTTAAAATTGGCTGCCCCCTTCAATGTAAGTTCAGCTCAAACAAGCTGGTCGGAATGAAACAGCAATCAGCTGATCCATACCACTCTTTTTTCTTGCTGCTAATTCACGCATGAAGACACACTAGCATATTTCCTTCCAATAATGTTTCAAGTAGAAAAAAAATGACAAAACAAAAGCTTAAAAACTCATATTAGGATGGAAAATATGTAGTAGAACTTACCAGCAGTAGATTGTTCTTGTTAATGAGATACTTCATTTCACTAACATAGTGATTTTAAACTGACATTTTCTTCTAAGAAGAGGCATAAGGAATATGTTTTCATCCATGCTTTTTCCATCAAAGTCTTTCCGACTGTCTTTTTTTCTTCTTCTTTGTTTGTAATGCTTACCATGGCTAATCAGCTCATAGACCAACCTTTAAAGCAGAGACCTTTTTCATCATGCCACCTGCTTGGCTGCAGGTTACATCTTACCTACAACTGACGCAAAACTTTCCCTTGATGAGCTGTTGCTGTTGTTGTTCTTTCATACTTTTTCTCTCCATCTCACCTCCTTGAGTCGCTGAGTAGTACTGTGGACATTCTCCTTGTGTACACGAGGCTTGACACGTGGTACAGGACAAATACTATGCAGCACATTTGGCAAAGCGGTGATAAAATTCTGTGTGTCCACGATTTAAAGCAAATCCCATCATGATGCTCATGTTTCTGATCTACATATGCAAGGTTTTCAGTCAATCAGGGCTATTTCAGACCTGTGCCATGTCAGTTTCATTCTGGACACCAAGAGTTTTAGATGGAACACTACAGCTCTCCTCTTGCAGACCCTATTAGGCACTCTTGTAGCTCCTTTGCTCTCCAAATGCCTAACCGGTTGTTCCATCATGCATTTTCAACTTTCCAAGCTGCCAACTTTGTTCTATTTCTATATCAATTATTGCCTGAGATCATGGACGTTCATACTGTTTCCTGTTAAATATTTCAATCACAATTTCATCACGGTAAGAAATTTTGAAATGTCTGTGTGTAAATTTGAGGACAAATAAAATGCTGCTTTGTAATGTGTACTTTTCTGTACATAAATGTGCATGATTGGTCAAATGCTGTCAGTGTTGATTACCCATGCAAAGAATCCTCCATTAAACCAAGACATGGTCAGATGAATTCAGATCCATGTATGATGTCAGTGGTTTTGCTGCTCTTAGTTTTGACAAAGAGTGGTACTTTCTTTATGTGGATGATGGCATGTGGATTTGAACATGATGTACTGACATACGTGGTGCTGTGGGTGTTACTATGCACCCTTTAAAATGTAAATCGGAGTGTCAAAATAATGACAAGTATATCAAGTACATCAAAACATGGCATCTATCCTCTATCTTGGTTCAGTGGCAGTGTGTTAAGTTTGTTTGTTGCTCTCCTTTTTAATCCAGTTTTAGTCTCTGTACCTGAAGTTAACATCTTCCATTACTTTTCATCCTTTTCTTTGCATTACAGGCGGAGGGAGGTCTTCCGACCAAAATATCATTGAAGAGTGACAAGTGTGAGATCTGTGGAAAACGTGTATACCTGGTGGAAAGACAAGTGGTCGATGGACGTCTCTTCCACAGAAACTGCTTCCGCTGTACCAAGTGTAGGAGTACGCTCCGCCCAGACTCCTACAAGCTCACAAAGGACCCCAAGAAGTTTGAGTGTATGTGCCACAGTGAGGGAGGGGACATATGGAATCTACGGATGACGCCTACCAGTCGGGCGGGTGCACGACTGGCAGGTGTGGAAGAGAGCAACACCATATGGCAGAGCAGAGGACCCAGATCAACACCAAACACTCCAGAAAAAGCTCCTCCAAGACCCTCAACTCCCGTGAAAGCAGGCACTGCAGCAGGGCAGGCCACAGGGAGTGTAACACCAGTGTCCTCTCCAGCTAAGCCACCCGCTCCAAATGCCGTAATGATGCATCCTCATCTAATGATGAGTGCTGCCAGGGCGAGGTTCAATTCTCCAGCCAATGGCGGTCAGAGCAGTCCGATGGCCAGTCCTGTAGTCCAGAGACGCCAGCAGAATGGTGGTCCTGCCACGCCCGTACCAGCCCAAAGAGCCACTCCAGTGCCAGCATCAGAGCCAGAGTCTTCCAACAAGATTTCAGCCGACTTGCCTCCTAAGCCAGTGCCACAACCAAGGAAATCACAGCAAGACAACAATGTTGTAGCAACAGAACAGCCATCTCCTGCTAAAAAGGTTGCTCTGGATGAAAAACTGATGACAGAAAGCAGCAGTGAGGACACTGGTGACATGGATGTACCAGGAGAGATGCCCTTGTTCTCCACAGATGAAGAGGAGAGAAGTATGCAGGATGGAGATACACTGAGCAGCATTGGCAAGGAGTCCAGAGACTCCACAGGGTTTGAGAGTAGTGATGTTGAAATTGCTAAGACCAAGACTGGAAAGAGTGAGGAGGACACAACATCCCATGATGAGACTGTTCCAGCGGCAAAACCAGAACCAGCAACACATAAAAATGACTCGCCAGTAGATGCCCCAAGTGCACCACCTGTGAAACTTGAAAGTAAGGAATTGGAAGAAGTCGCGGGGGCTGACAAGGAGCCTATAAGTGATAAAAAGGAAGATGACACAAGCAAGGAGGATACCTTGAATAAGGTCAATGAGGTCAAGAACCAAGAACAGGATAGAACTGAAGTGAAAACTGGTGAAGTTATAAGTAGCAACCAAGATAAAACTGTCGTAGAAAATGGTTCTAATGATGTCACAAACAAATCAGTCGAGGAAGGAAGTAGTGGTGACAGTGCATTGTGGGATACAAAGACAGAATTGTCAGACTCTTACCAGGAGGACGCTATTGAGGGTAAAAAGGTCGATGACACGCCAACATCCATCCACATAGGTGCTATTGAAAACAAAGATGACAAAGCAGAATCAATAGCAGTGACTGTTCCAGAGACAAAAGTCGAAGAAGAATCTACAGCCGATAAAGGCAAGGAGAACAATGAAACCACTGAAGATCAGCAGAAAGATGAGATTCAAGTAGATGCTGTGACATCTAGTCAGGTAGCTGAAAAGGAAGACTCATCAAAACAAGATGGATATGAAGAATCCTTGAATCCTTTTGGAAGTGACAGTGAGGATGAAGAAGAGAAACAAGAAACATTACAACCACCCAACGAAAAAGTAAGCAAGAGATTTTCGACCAATCCATTTGACAGTGATGAAGATGAAGAACCTTACGATGAGAGTCTGAATCCTTTTGGGGATGATGATGACGATGACGAGGGACCTGTAAGCGACAGTGCAATCAATCCATTCTTAGGTACATCCACCAGGGACACACCCTATACTCTCCGACTCAAGAACCAGGAATTGCAGCCAGCAAGGCACTCGTTCTCCCACCCACAGCGGCCTGTGAAGCCAGAGAGACCCCCACCTCCTACCCTCAGCTCTGGCTCCTACAATGTCAAGACCAGGTCACAGATCCTGGAGGAGCTCAAGAGAGATCGGGAGACCCTGAAGAAGAAGAGGAATGCACCAGCACCACCACCAGGAGGCTTCCCAGGGTCTGTCAAAGCTCCACCAAGATCACGAAAAAGCCGCAAAGCACCGCAACCTCCCCAGGGGGGTCCCTCAAGGCCCGCAGAAGAAGACTCACCAGCTAAAGCCAAGGATGTGGAGGCTACACCTACCCCAGCCCCCAGGGCAACACCAACGGTTAATGGTTCAAATGATGACTCCAAGCCAGAACGTAAGCCGTCACCACGGTTGAGGAAGGCTCAGAAGGTGGGTTTTAAATTGCCAATCGCCAACTTACCCCAGCTGAAGGTGACCTCTGGGAATATTCAGAGGGTTGATGATAGTGATAGGGACGGGGATGATGAGATGGAGGAAGAGGTAGTTGTAGGTAAAGTCAAGAAGAATGTGAACTACTTCACTGACCTTAAACATGACACTAAAAGTAGCAGTTTGGGTGTAACAGAAAAGAAACATGTCAGCCATTCCAAAGCAATCACTGAAACAGACAGTAGTAGTAAAACAAAAACTCAAATCCATGACAAAGAACGGAAAGCAGAAAAGGTTGTTGAAACAAACAATGCTTCCAACAAAGCAGGTGACAAAAAAGTTGTTCAGACTAGTGGAGGGGATAGTTCCAAGAAAGATTTGAAAGTGGTATCAGGGAGTAGTTCAGTAGGTAATGTTGTACAAGACAACCTGACACAGAAAGTAAATCGTTACAAAAAGAAAGATGACTTTAGAGATCTGCCTGAGGAAGATCCTGTCCAGCAGACATATATCTCGGATGCAAAACCAACTTCAAAGGTGGAAGATGATAGGGCAGCTACCAAAGATTCTAGCAAGGTAGCCTCCTCAAAGGGTAGTGCACCGACAGTGAGTGACATTCCTGCAGACATAAAAGCTGACAGGAAATCCAGTGCAGATACGGACGATCTTGAAGACATTATGAAGAATGTCATGGAGTTTTTGAACATGGACCTTGAGTTGGAAGGGTTGGTGCCGGAGAAACCAAGCAAAGCTGAGGGAAAGAAGACCAAGGAGGATGCTAAGGCAAACCAGAGTAGTGAAACACCAAAGGCAGGCAAGTTTCCTACCAAGGAAGAAAGGCAACGGCGTGAAGACAAGACCAGTGGCAAGAAGACGGATGTAAAACCCCCCTGTAAGGATGTTGCCACGGAGATTAAACCACCCTCCAAGCCGAAGCACAGGCAGGATAGTGATGATGACGATGAGTCGACTCCAGTACCTGCCCCACGGCCGAAGCGTTACCACCGGCGGCACAGCCGACGTTCAGAGTCTGATTTCAAGGCATCTATCCATGAAGCTAAGGTGTGTTTGCATGTAAGCACGCCACTCCACAGATTGGCCAAGCCTGACTGGACGAGAGTATAGCTGGAACGGGAAGCATTGTGGAGTTCTTGGTATGCATGCCAGACTTTTGATTTCCAACGAGTTTAGTGACAGACCACCAGGTCAAATATCATAGGCAGCATCTTGAATTGAAAATTAAGACAGTACTTAGATCTCATAAACAAATGAGAATATTTTGAATTCATCATGTGTTCTCACTGTCTCATAATAGGTAGAGAGAGTTAGAAGCCATCCATTAGCAGCCAAACAACATAAACATTTGTTAAACTCATTGAAGACTACCAGGTACATATAGTCCCAAGTACTGAAAAAGTGGAAATTTTTACGGTGTTGAAATTTTTGCGCATTTCGCGCAACCAGAAACTAGCGCAAAAATAAAAGCATGCAAATATTTTTGCTGCCCTTATGTTCCAGTAGTTGATGTCTTCATTCCCCCACCCCCCCCCCCATCCCCAGCATCCTGTGGATAGGAGCCTCCAAACTGTTAGAATCCCTGCATGTACCCCACTCTGTGCATGTTTGTGCATTGTGATGCATGACACAGCATTATATATGTGACCGTGCACCTCAAAACGAACATAAAGTCGCACACACTGATTTTGCCTGAGGACTGAAAATAAGTGAAATGGGTCAACCTAGCCAAACTTGACTTTTTCATATTTTCTGAAAGAGCGGGTCTTCTTTTACTTTATGCTAAAATTTGGTATCATAAAACGGGCAGGAAAGTGTGTTTTTTTTTAGCAGTTTATCTCAAAAATTTTTGGTAGAATAGTGTGATTAGGTGTGTCTTTAGAATCCCTTTTTCATTTCAGAAAAACCTTGTCCACACTCTTCACTTTCAACTCTAATAACTTTTGAAAGGATAGTGCTACTGCTTTGAAAGTTGCCATTAATTATGAACAGTATGTGTTAATGAGGCGTGCTTAATTTCAGTTTAATCTGATAATCCCTTCATTGTTGTTACTCTGATGGTTTACTTCCTGTTTTTTGTCCCATTCATCGCACGGCCAGCACGGTTTGGTAAAGATTAAGCGCTTGAATAGACACTGTACTTCAGAGCCTCTTTTCTCAGTTCACACTTTTCCTTAGTTGTGCTTTCTTTCCAATATCTACATAGGTTAGGAGAGTCCATTTGATTTGAGTTATACATCATTTTAAAGCTTAAAGTCTGCCTTTACATAATATGGTCTTAACTAAAAATTCATGTCTGGCGACTTTTTGTTTGTTTTGAGGTGCAGGGTCACATATGATAAGACACATAGCAGATGATGTTGAATGAGAAGAGAGAGAAATATTTTGGGGGGGACTCATGACCACGTTTCCCTGATAGAGTCACGAATCTTGAAGCTGGAGATATGTCTAATATTTACAGAGTGATCTTGGTAAAACAAAGCAAAAATAAAAATTGAGCTATGTTTGAAAGACAAAAGGTTAGATGTTTTTTCTGCCTCCTGTCCAAATGCAAAGTCTAAGATTGGGATTTTTAATCTTTTCAGTAAAGACATGAAAATGTAAATCTCTTCTAATGATATAACTAATATCAATACCACATCTATACTGCCTCTGGAAAGCTGTACAAGTGTCAGCAAAAGAAGGCATACACTGCAGATATCTTGGCATTTTGAGTTAAAACTTTCTCTACATAAGGCATCTGTAGAATAATGCTGACTACGGGTAATCATGATATCCCACCTTATAGTTGTGCCGTTACAAGCCACAGAAGAAGCATGGGATGTTGATTTCAATTTCTGTTGTGTAGCATGTCGGAGCATCTTTCCATGAATTGAATGCATTGTATGGATATTAATCAGAGAACGAATGCTATTTGCTTTTAGCAATATTCTGTATGCTTTTGGATGGCTACACCATGTATTAAATCTAGACATGTAATTTGGCAGTGCTGGAGGGGGGTTTGCTATGCAGATGGTATTACCAAGTAAACATGAGCCCTCTGTAAATATGGACTGGTTTCCCCATGGATCCTGTACACAAACCATGTGATATTTTCGGTTTTTACCTTTTATTAAGAAGATTTGTAATTTGACTGTTTATTTTGGCTTGGTTTTCTGGCACTCTTAATTTCTGTGGAGTACCGGTATATCAAATTTCCTTTCTCCGGTCACCTTCCTTCTCCCCTTCTCGACTGCCCCTTCTATTCATCTCCCCCCCCCCCCCCCCCTCCCCACAGTTCTTGACCAGCCCTTTTTAACAGAGTTGTGCTGAAGCATTTTCAGCTGTGAACATGGGACCAGAAAGTGTTTGTGAGCCACAGATGTATTGGTGAATAAATAAATGACTGAATGTATACAAATGTGGATACAGAGAAAAATGAAAGATCAGCATAGAGCAACACCCCAGATGTACCTACTGACTTCTTCCGCATTGCCTCCATGATACCTCAACCTAACAGAGTTACCCAGCACAGACCACATTTGTGCACCTGTTTATAAATGTTGTTGTGTTTCAAAGAAAGAAGAGAAAGAGAAAAAATGGGGCCCTATGCAACAAATAGTTTGCCCCAGACAATAGTGATATAACTCAAACATAATAAATCATAGAGGTATCAAACAAGAATATTAGATATACCATATGATGTTTCCACGAGGGAGCTCATAAAGTCTCCACAAGGGAGCTCATAATGTCCCCCGAGGGAGCTCATATTGGAAGTCTCTGCATGGAGCTCATAAAGTCTCCATGAGGTATTTATAGATACATAATTATGCTAACTACACATGTTATGCTTCAAATGCTGATTGGAATAGATACATGTACATATGTGGAAGTTGGTCAGTCCTTCTGTGCAATGACCAGACCTCCAACACCTCTCTTCTAGTACGTAGTTGCTGACAGATAGATAGACTTTCTATATCAGCCAGGACTTTCTGCTTCCCTGGGGGCCTTCTTAACCCAGTCATGTGATGTGATAGCCTTTGATCAAGGCACTCTTAGTATTTTCAGAATGGAATAGACAAATAACTAGAAGTACACTTTTCTTGAATTCGTCCCCTGTAAAGTTGTGTCTGACTCCAATGATGTCGACATGAATCATCATGAGGTTTGAATTGTTGGCTCTGAGCCAGGGAACACCCTGGCAGATTTTTTTTCATGTATTTATTTTGTTTTTATTAACAAAATGTTTTCTCCAACTCTGATGGCTGACTATGGGGACCATGAATACAGTTATTACTAAATGTGAACTTAGACGAATAAACAGATTTAAACAAACGTGTGGTGCCATGCAAATGCTATGAATCATCATCAATGTCATCAGAATTTTTCAGTTTGGGTAGATATTTTAAATATTCCTATAAATGCATGTTTTTTCTGGAGTGCCACATGCTGCTATGTATTAGTACTGCTGTGGTATATAATATACTATATGTCCCCCAAAGAATTACAACAGGAACCTCCACAATGATAACTTTACAAAATGGTAAATCAATCCAAATACAGTATCAGGGTATGAAACTACAACTTACTGCCCACGTCTCACAGAAAACCCCATCCGATTTGCTTCGGTTGTCAAAGAGAAATGAGGAGTTTTGTAGAGCATGTTGGGAATCCCTTCCCTCCAACTTCTGCAGTCCATTGTATTCACACATTATGCAGTTCCAAGAGCATCCAAGTGCTGAACTTGGAAGAATCAGACCTGTGACATGCTTTACAACAATCCGCATTTCTCTGTGACCACCTAACCAAATTGAATGGAGTTTTCTGCAAAATAGAAATAAGATTTTATATTTTAAGACCCTGAAGTAGCATGTAGACAGTTTAATCATATTAGGAGTAATTGATGCAAAAATCTGATCTTTTTTTTTTGACATACTGTATATATTTTTTTCAATTTTATTATAAAGAAAGCAGCTCTTATAGTAGATTGCCTAAAAAGTTCTTCACACTTCCTATACCTACATCCTTTAGTTCTTTGGCAGCCCCCACTATTCCTGATCAATCAGTGTCACCAGCTTTATGGCCAAGGAGAGGGGTTGTGAGGTCCGGTGTGCAGCGAGAGCGAGAGATCTCTGTTCCTTTCTGTGCTGTCCTGGGTCAGCTGGGCAGTGTGCCAAGCCAATTAGCTGGTGTGGGGACTTTATCCAGCAAAGTGACCTTTTCAGGCCTATGCCAACATTGTATGCCTTAGGAAAGAGAGACAGACGGACAGACAGACCAACAGATAGACAGACACAGAGTGAGAGAGGGAGGGAGATATTCAAGTGGTCATCTCTTCCTATTTGCTTGTAGTGCTCGAAGATCCAAATGTGGGTCTATTCAAGAGAGATATCTCTCTGCAGCAGATCCTAGGCAACTCTGTCGTATGTTGTGTGTATTGTTTCCGAAAACTTGAGTCCCCAAGGTTTTACCAACTTTGAGTCTACTCATAGCAGTGGCTGATGTTAAAGAGGCTTTGTGTATTAGATACAGTGTGCATCATCACAATCTTCATTAGGTAGTACTCAATTTACTTAGTTATTTCGTAAGCTTTTCAAAACCGCCTTTCCTGTCTCTTTCCAGGCTGCCCGCAAGATCCCTATTGTTGATTCTTTCTTGGACCAATTTCTCACCCTCTAGTGTATAAACACCTAAATTTGTTGGTACACTCAGGTTTCTGAGCTTCATTTTCTCCTTTGCTGGACGTTGGACATTCAGTTTGACCGTCTTTGGTAATTTGCCAGAGAAATGTGCATCTGTGCAGGAATGAAAGTCCAAGCACCTTTCATGCCAAACTAGCTTCTTGCTTTAAAAGGTTTCACTGCAAGATTAACGCGTTGAGGATGGACTGATTTTGCTATAAAGCGCATTTCCCATAGACACCTGCCTGAGTATTCTCAGGACCCCTCTTCAACAGGTTAAAGAAACAAAGTAAAGATGGCAGATGTGTCCACACTCAAGCAAAGAATTATCTTTGATGCGTTGTCATGACTACCAACAAACTTACGTAACCTCATTAATTTGCGAGAGACATTTATCGTCACAACAAAGTTATTTTAATTGGCCTGCCAAATGTGCTTTCAAGGTTTGCGTTTCATTGTGTCTTCTGTTGAGTAAAAGACAGTACTCTGAAGACTAAAGGCAAAGAAGTGATGAGTGAAGATTTAAGCATTGCATCAAGTTTTTCAAAATATTGCAAAAGTAAAAGGATGACTTTCAGCTGTTCTTTATTGGTATCATGTCAAGCTATCACACATGTACTGTCATGCATGTATGTTAAGTTGTAATTGTGAAGTTTTTGCATCATCATGCAAGGACAAGTGACAAAGTTTTGAATCAAAAGTCCAGGTTCCATCACACTTCCCCGTCATCTCCCGCTGTATTCTAACTCCCGTGGCTCCCTCATTACTGGACAGGTGGTAGGTTTTTACTGGGCCTGGATGGTTAACAAACAATGAGTGAGTCAACTCTCTGACACATTTCTTTTCTGATGCTATTCATGTAAACAAAGAGGGTGTCTTTCAACTCAAGTCCTGCCCTACGTGTCCTTTGAGTCGATTTGAAAGTCTTGAGTATGCACACTGCCATAATTGTTGTTAATCAGTATCGGATTCTGTTGTGCACAGTCTCTTTCGCCTGCAATATCTTTGAAATAGAGGACCAATCTGTCTAATTTTTTGTTTTATTTGCCTTTTGTGTTCTTGCTTTTGTGGAGGTTGCATAGGGAAGTGAAGAACATTGCAGGAATGTCAGTCAGACAGTAATTTGCCGTGACATTCTGTAGGTGTGTTAAATAGCTGTTATGATCATGTGTCCATGCATAATCCTTCCCACGGTACAACAACAAAAAATAAAAACATCTTTCTATCTTTATTTTGTCCTGAGCATTGGTTATATCTATCTTTGGGGATGTTTATTTAAAGATAGTATTTCAGCACAGGTATATCTTTATCTGAGTCAAGGGATATTCTATTTTAGTTTTGTAAGCATCCAAATAGCAACATTAATAGCAATGTTACTATGTAAAGCAATGAAGCACAATGTTGAACAAAAAACCAATGTTGTTACTTCTCTAGGAGACTACATGCTAGATACTTTAACATTCAAAACAATTTTTTTAAAAGCTTTTCAGTTTTATCAAAAATATGAATACATTGTGTACTCAGTGCAACCGTAGTGGGGATTGATTACAGTGCGTGCGTGAGCAGGGTACGTGCCTGATCTCATGTAGGAAGGATGACCTTGTCCGACGAGCACTCTGGCACAACACCAGGAAAATTTGACAGAACAGATTGCCATCTATACAGTTGGCAAAAGTTCAGTCGTCAGTGTAGACAATGAACATAGAGTATGATCTGATAGAAGATTGTAGTATCCAAGTTGAACTATTGACATTCTTCATTGCTGAAATTTCATTTTTGACATTGCATTTGGCAAGAGTATGGTCCATCAAACTATGCATCAATTACTTCTTGTTACATCACATCCAGTATTAAGAGTGGAAATCCTATGGTACATAAATTCATTGGAGGAGAAAGGGGGTATTTAAGTATCAGTCTTCCTCATCCATTCCAAGAACATCTCTCATCACACCGCTTGACAACATTGTTTCATGTGGCTGCTTTTAGTATAGGAAACTCACAAATTATCTTCAGGAGTCAACATCATGTGAGGCAAAATTTACACATTTGTGACCAGCTGGGGTTATTCTTAGGTTTGTATGTATTTAGAAAAAGAAAACTTATTTTCAATGCAATACAACTTTTTGAGCACATGACATGACAGTGGTTTTTTCGTTTTTTGTTTTGTTTTTGTTTTGTTTTTCCAAAGTGATTAGTCATTGAAGGACAAGTTAGAATGAAGCATTTACTTTCGAAAACTGATTTTATAGTCAGGTCAAGGTTTCTGCAGGGATTTCCTCACTGAAAGTTGAAACTCTAGGGCATATAGAGGCTTAATTTAGAGAAAATAATTTTCAAACTGCTGATAGGAGTATGCTAACATTTTAACATTTAACAGATAACATTTTATGTACCCATGAAACAAACAAAAAATATATATAGAAGATGAAAATGATGTCATTTCGAAAATCAATTGACTATCTACTCATCCGGGGTATACATGTGTACTAGCACCTACTCTTTCAACTGGATGTAAAGCTGCTGACATTTCAGTCTTTATGAGCAAATCTGTTCATGTTATCTGCTATTACTACTGCAGGAGAGTATACAGTACATCTACAAATTGCAGTCCAACTTGCTGTATACGCCAAATATTTATGAGTCTAAATTTTTACGAATCAGGACTTCCGACGACTTCATGAGGGATTAAATTTGCAATCGTGGAGTACAGTACTGACTTGAGAAATGTATACATGCATGTCATGTTTATATCGGAACCAAAGTCAATTTTTGTGTGTGTCTTTAAATTTGTTCATAGCACCTGACTCGTGAAGTTTGCAAAAATATGTCTCGCAAAATATTTGACGTATGCAGTTTATTGTATTTCGTCTTCTGCATGCCATTTTTACTACCAAGGAATCTCACTGAATTTAGGGCATTCCATTGTGATAGACCACTTCAATAATTGATACTGTCTGAATGTCTAAAAAATAGACATTTAAAAACTGAATATTAAAGGAAAATAGACGGTATGCATCAGAAAGCTTGATAGACAAGCTAGGGCAGGTTTCAAACAGTTCAGCTTTCTAGCCCTATCTGGCTTGAATGCAACAAATTTGAGATGCAGTCATTTGTATAGCAAAGAGACTTGTTAGGGTGTAGCCGAGAATATTGTTTGGTTTAACATTGGACAAATGTCAATGTGCAAGTGTTCATTATGTTAAGGTACAAACATGCACACACACACACACACACACACACACACACACACACACACATACCCCACCCAGCAGAAGATACTGTCCATTGTATCACGTTCCTTTGCCTATCTTTTTATGTCTCTTTGAAGTTGTCATAAAGTAGATACCAGGACAAATGGTTATCAGAGAAGCAAGTGCCAGTTTAATCAAGTATCTTTATCAGGGAAAAAGATTTAATGAAAGCTGATTGGCTGATGATGTTGAGATATACTGTGTCTGTTTTGTCTCCCTTCCCGGAAACGCTGTGCATTGAATGGAGATGTCATTCTAATCGGAGGGATTTATCTTCCCCTCTGTGTGTATGTTGGCAGGAAAGGGTGGAATTCTATGCAAAAATATGTCTCGTTTCAGAGCGGGGAAAAAAAACACTGTAGCTAGCTTGTACGTCATGGTCTGTTTAGCAAAGTGTATCTAGTTCTCTGAAGTCCCTGTGCCTTGTGTGAACATGATATTAGTAATGGCTGTCTTCAATGGACTTTGAAGACTTCTTGAGCTCATCTCCTTCCGCTTGATCCATCTTGTATCTGTGCTGGATTAATTTCAAATCTTATTTGATGCTTTTGTTTTACTTGTGAGCTTGCCTGTGGTGACACGGTTCACATTGGTCACTCGTTTCTGTCAAACTGACTGATGGATAAAACCATGCCTTTCTTTCTCTATGAGCCGTTTAATTTCGAGGACATCCTGACCGAATTTTACATCGGGAAACCGACATATTTCTCCTACGAGGTAAGCCCAGGTGAAGACATTAGTGTATCGACCAATAGAACACATTGAAGAATTCAAAGTCTTTAATTTGCTTTGAGTAAAGAAAGTTTAGGATTGCATGAAGATCTCACTCTTGTTATGTTTATGTGCAGTAGAGAAATAACAGATGAATTTGGGGTACGAACAGTTTTGTAATAGGTGGTAAATCATCTATTTTGAAGTTTAAGTGGTACTGACATTCTAGTGTGTTCCCTCTTTATGTCTGCTAGTATTTGGAGAATTTGGTACAGTATGCTACAGTTGTCTGCATTTTCACCTTCTAAACGTGAATTATATTCAGGTACAGGTTCTGTAGCATGTGGAAAAGTGTACATTGTTCCCTTGCACTCCCTCAATATGAGTACAGATAGGAGTGACTGAAGAATCATCACAATTTTTTTAATGTGTTTAATGAGACAAAATATTGTTTAGACCCTGTAAAGGAAATCGCTTTCCTGCGTAGCTAGCCCACCAATGTATAGTTCGTTGCAGATGATGCAGTAAAGTGTGAGTCATCCAGTTGTCACATCCACAACAAAACATTTTGATGTGCTGTGTGCATTGTTGTGCGGGGTGTCATACAGCTGTAGCTCTCATACTGTGGTATTATGAAATGTGAGACTTGTGTCATATTTGAGTTCATTGCAGAGATTACACAAACCTTATATTCTGCAATATTTTCTTTTTTTACACATTATATTTATCTCTTCCAGTAGTGACATGTTTGTTGATTACCTAGTAGGGTAGTTGACAGAATGAACAAATTTTTCTCTCTGATTGTAAGTCTTTGAAGGTGGCATGGAGCTTAAATTGCTTATATTGATGATGTTCATGATGATGTCCATAATGCTTGAAATATGGTGATGATTATGAACTCAATGATATAATTCATGATTATGAATAGCAAATATTGATAAATAGTCATAGTTCTGTTTTGCTGCATAGGATTATGATCTGTGTGATGGTGACACTGTATGTGATGATTATGACGATAATTATCATGTTGAGTTAATGATTGCAATGAAGGTGAAGATGATGTTTTTAGTGGTGATGATGATAATGGTGCTGATGAAATTTTCTTTCCCATGGCTGGTCATGATGCAAATGAGACTTATAACTCTTATTGGATTTGTCTTTGTTTTGTTTTTTTCATAGTAGTGCTGACTTTCAGAGATACATGTAATTGACTGGTATCTGTGCACATGTTATCATTGACATGTAGTATGCTCCATGTCACCTGGTGTGCCATTGGTCCAGTAGGTTTTTCATGATTTTATTGTGATTGAGGGTCGCAGGGGTTGCTGGGAGGGGGAGATGGGGGCGTCCTGATTTGGTGATGATTCAGTTTTTGTGTGATGACACATTCAGTGGCGGGTCCAGAGGGGGGCGCACTGGGCGCACACCCCCTCTTTATTTATTTTTTAATATAGGAAATAGAAAGAAAAAAATTGGGGGTGGGGGCGCATACACCCCCTTTATGAAATTCCTGGATCCGCTCCTGACATTTCCTACTTCATTTTGTTGTTGTTCTGTGATGGATGTTGCCATGTGATCATATTTTATCATCTTTTTCTTCATCATTTTTCTGTCCTTTGTTTCTCTCTAAGCATGGGGGTGATGACTTACTGATGTAAACCTTTCTCATTGTCTTCCAAGTTTCTGTCCCCTGCCATAGAAGTGTCCTATGACTTGTTAGTTTTGCTGTAACAGGTTAAAGCCTCCTTGCTGTCATCATTATTGCTGCATATATCCTTCAAGGGAGTACTGTACATTTCACTGAATATTTCGCAAGGCTTTTATTTTCATGAATTTCGCAAGTCAGGTGCTATTTGTGAAATTAAGGACACACAAAAATGTTGATTCTGATCCCGATCTGAATGTGACACGCACATATACATTTCTCCGTTCAGTTCAGTACTCCACGATTATGAATTGAACCTGGTCTTGCTAAATTGACAAGAAGTCCCGATTCACTGAAATTTAGGCTTGCTAAATACATGTACCGGGTATATGGCGTATACAGTATCACACTGAGCAGCCAAAATGATTACGAACATAGAATCTTCACAAATTTTAGGTTTTGTAAGGGTTTGTAAACTGTGGCAATCAAATTCACAAACAGTTTTCATTGTCGCAAAAAAAAAAATGAATATGTTTAAAAATGTTTTGGTGACATGTATAGATGTAGTATGACAGTGTTGTATAATGTGAAATTCCAGGCTCATATGAGCATATATTCTCTAATGCAAATGAGAAAGTATTGTAGTGAGGATGAGTAGTGTAATTTCACAAACCACAGAGTTATGTTGGACCATCAGGACAGATTAGTGGTGTAAACAAGCAGCTTTGCCCTGCCTTGAAAACAGCCTAGGTCCAGTAACCATTGGTTACCTAAAATCCTGGAAGAATGCCAAAAATTATTTAATATGGTTGTGAGTGGAAATATGAAAGTAAAGTACAATAAAAGTCAATATTGTGTATGGAGCAACCAATTACATCTACTAGCTAGGATTCTGGCAGAATATTTGAGAGTGCAGTGCAAATAGACTTAACTCATTTCTTTCAAGATTCTGAAATCTCAAAAGTAGAAAAGCTCCGCAAGGTTTCAGTTGGTTATGGGTTAACAATATGCAGCACATAAAATCAGTGGCGTTCAAGTTCATGATTTTTCATTTCATCACATTTCAAGATGAATTAAGAAAGTGTATGTATTAGTTTCGTACGAGGAAACATCTGATATTACAATCTGCTTTTAACTTTCTTGAATGTTGCATGTATGAGGACAGCTGTGCATGTCTGCCTTGCATGGATTGTTCATATTTCGTCTTTTTGAACCCCCAGAAAATTAAATCAAAGATGGTAAGATGCCAATTCTTCAAGTTTTTATATATGAATGTAGGTGTCAGTTGAAAAGAATCTTCAGAATTCTTGAGAGTATGCATTTTTGTTGCCAGAAATCAGTGTGTGTACAGTGACAGTGTCTGATCAATTGATATGTTAATCAGGATAACACTTGTGAGTGATTGCAAACAGGATTTGATTTGTATTTAATACCATGCTGTATCACTTCAAGTAGATATTATAGCTCTACAATGAAGCATTTAGAGCTCAAATTTGAGCTCCATGAGACATTAAGTAATGCAGACAAGGAAAGGAAGAGATACTGAGATATTTCATGACACCCTTTTCCCCTCACTAAAGATTCTATCAGGCACAGCTGGACATTTTATGGGACAGTCTGCAGTGTTAAGTGTCCTGTTCATTTGGCAGATAACAGTCTGATCGAAGTGTTTTCAAATCTGACTTCTCTTTGCAGTAATGTCCTTTTAACTTCTCTTTGCAGTAATGTCCTTTTACTGCTGTTGCCGTTGATCATGTTCCGTCCTCGTACATGTTCTGGAAATTCCACCATTCAGCAAACATTAAAACTTAATACCCCATAAGGGGTTAATTAAATCTTGTAAAACACTTGTGCCTAAGTGATTGTATCATCAGTTTCATGAAAGATTTCAAACAGATTTAATCAACATGGTTGTAAGAACCATTAAAAAAAAATGATGAAAGAAAGACCTTTTTAATCAATGAGTGTGCAAAACCAGTTGGTCTGTTGCATAATCTGAGTTTGTATTTAAGGCTAGGGATTTACTTTTTATCACTTTGAAAGAGAATCATTCCAGTTGATATGATTCTAAACAGCTTATCTGTTGAATTATGTGACTTCATGGAAGATTTGTAAAGGATTCATCTTACATCTACACAGAAAGAGATGAACTTTAAATGGTCAGCCAGTATGCATTATCTTTACATTTGTTTGAGATCCTCTCTTCAAACTTAATTTTTCATTTTGAGTTATATTTCTCTTTTTCATCACATCGTGTGTTAGAAATCCATTTGATTTTGTGTTGATCTTTTGGGTCATTTGCAATTTCACTTCCTGCTCATTGAAAAAAAAATCTGAAATAATCCTTGTTATGCTTATTCATCTTGTTTTGCAAGTTCAAAAGTTTACTTCAGTTTGTTTTTAGTGAAGTATATCTCAGTGAGCCAAAGTGTAAAGGGTATTTTGAATTCAGTAGGAAAAATCTCTTTTTAAAAATAATTATAGTTCTTGTAAGACTCCAGATGAAAATCAATGAAGTGATTAAGTCATCCTCATCATTCTAATAATATGTATGAATAACTTGATCTTTTAAGTTGTAAATTATGCTGAATTTATTCAAAGGTTAGAGAATTTCTTCATGATTGTACGTGTTACTGATTTGATTCTCCATTAACCTTTTGTATGCTCTGAGTGCTGATTGGCACAGCAAACCCCATAGCATTGTACACACTGTCCAAAGTCTCTGGCACAAAAAGGGTTTCGTTTGTATCTGTATCAGGCATAAATGCTGAAAGGTAAGTACTGAGAAAATTTCACAAGCAAAGAGACTTTGCCTTTAGTCAATATACCATATTACCAGTATACTGAATACAAAATTTCGCCTCTGGCATTTATACCAGTTTCTTGGAGAGTGTAAGCAGTTATGAATTACTCCTGAAGTTCATAGCACAAGATATAAGAAAATGAATTATTCACATCTTTTCATTTAACCATTCTACTCTCTTTCCTCATATAGGTGATATGTTTTGTGGACAGAAGCAACAGATATGAAAAATTTGTAGAGATATGTCCAGTTTTTAAACACTTATCGTGATAATGTCTTATTCCTAACCTCAACTATCATCCACAGTTTTTGTCCTAGTTATAGTAATTAATTTCTGTTGAATTGGCTTCAAATATTTTATGTATTTTTAATTGTTTTGGATAGCCGGAGAGACCCAAATATGCGCCTCCACCGGTCAGGACGCCATCAAATGTTGGAAAGAGGAGAGCTCCTGCACCCCCTGCCATGAAGAGAGAGGTACGTCCAGAAAGTTTCCAAACTTTTGTCATTCTTTTGCTCAAGATCATATACTGTAATAGTCATCTTGCTCCTATCCTGGCCACTATGAGACCTACAGATCAGGGGTGGTATTCTGAAAATCTTCCTAAGTTTTTTTTTTCCCTAAACTTTCTTCCTAAGTCAGAAAGTTAGGAAGTGCCTGGGAAAGACAGAATTGGTATTCTAGAACACCAACTTCTTTGTGAGGCAGAAATTTGCATAACTATCTCATCCTCATTTGCATGTTTTCCTAAGTTCTTCCTAAGTTTAGGAAAAAGAGTTAGGAAGACACTTGGAAAGAAACTAAGGAATATTTTCAGAATACCACTTCTAAAAAATCCTGATTTTGGAAGAAATTTCTTCCTAGGAAGGATTTCAGAATACCACCCCAGATGCTAGTCGTTATGTTTGAAAACAGACCTGCAGAGCTCATTGTATTTGCAAATGATGACCTGATAGCCAAATTCTTCATTTCCTATTATTCCAGTCATTCATGAATTGGTTGTAGTATTTGATTTCTCAATTTATGATCATTATGTAGTGTGAAATATGGAGTATTGTGTTTAATAACTATAAGCCAGTTCATGGTTCCAATCTGAGCATGTGCAGATAAAGGTCATTGCAGACCTTCTCTTGAAATGGATTTTCAACTGAGGTATTCAAAACCTAGATAGGGCTTCATGACAACTGTGTTATAAATGAACCAGGTGCAGATTGGTACATGTATTTACCGATGAATGTGCATTCTTTTCAGCAACATTAACAAAAGCCATTCATGTAGCACTGGCATGTAAATTACCACTTCCTGCATGGCTGTTTTCAACTGCTCTTCTTGAAGACTATTCCATGTTTTGAAAAGTCTGTGGTTGGAGAGGTCGTTGCAGACTAGTGCTAACTGTGAACTGACTTATTGCCAGGGAACTGGCCAACACATCTAATTTAATGCAAAAGAAATGGTATTGTACACTTATGCTAATTTACAAATGTGACCCTGCACCTCAAAACAAACAAAAAGTCGCCAGACATGAATTTTTAGTTAAGACCATATTCTGATAGAGCAGACTTTAAGCTTTAAAATGATGTATAACTCAAATCAAATGGACTCTCCTAACCTATCTAAATATTGGAAAGAAGGCACAAACTCAGGAAAAGTGTGAACTGAGAAAAGAGGCTCTGAAGTACAGTGTCTATTCAAGCGCTTAATCTTTACCAAACCGTGCTGGCTGTGCGATGAATGGGACAAAAAAACAGGAAGTAAACCACCCGAGTAACAACAATGAAGGGATTATCAGATTAAACTGAAATTAAGCATGCCTCATTAACACATTCTGTCCACAATCAATGTTAACTTTCAAACCAGTAGCGCTATCCTTTCAAAAGTTATTAGAGTTGAAAGTGAAGAGTGTGGACAAGGATTTTTAGAAATGAAAACAGGATTCTAAAGACACACCTAACCACACTATTCTACCAAAAATGTTCGAGATAAACTGCTAAAAAAACACACTTTCCTGCCCGTTTTACGATACCAAATTTTAGCTTAATGTAAAAGAAGACCCGCTCTTTCAGAAAATATGAAAAAGTCAAGTTCGGCTAGGTTGACCCATTTCACTTATTTTCAGTCCTCACGCAAAATCAGCGTGTGCGACTTTATGTTCGTTTTGAGGTGCACGGTCACAAATAAGCTGATACAGACACATCATGTAATTTTCACTGAAATTTGATGCATGAGAAGGATTACATTGTAGATGGAACTGGTTAGTGGCATTAAATCTGCACACAGATCAGAGTAAAGTTATCAAGAATTGCCAATTTGAGACAAACATTTTTTTGCTGTCAGTATCTTCAAACACATGTTGCCAATTTAAGGATTTGCTTGAATATATGAAGCAATTTCAAAACTTTTCTTAAATCTGCAACCAAAATAAACAATTAACTATCACCAAACTAGTGCAAAAACAAAATAAAAGTTTTAATTTTGTCCTGTGATGATAAAGCTTTTTGCCTAAGTAGCAATAAGTGATGAAAATAATGTAGTATAAAGAGCACAGCATGAAATCACAGAATTGTGGTTTTAAGGACTTGATGATGGGTCAAAGAATCAAGCTGAATGTAGTTTGATTGCCAGCTTTGGCCATACAGAAAGAAACCAGCCAGCGTTAAAGTTTGTAATCTCCAGAGCTTTGATTGTAAAGAATAACTGAGAAGTCAGATCTGTTCACTTAAAACAATCTTGGATGGTAGTCACGATAGGTCTCAATATTAGGGAGTAGTAGAAGTCAGCTCAATACAAGATAGTATGGGATTTCCCATCCTTGTGGAGTTGAAGCCATTGAGATGGTTTGTTTCATTACACAAAGGAACATAGAGAAGACATGGCATATGATCAAGTTTTACTCTTCTTCAGCATTTTTCACAGAACGTCTTCTAAAGCCATTCTTTATCCTGTTATTTACAAAAAGCTGTAGAGAGAATACCATTCCACAGAGCTGTCAGGTCTCCCTGAATCAGTAGGAGGCCTACGGGAAAATTGAATATCTCTTCATGTCGTGACAAGAGAACATACTGTATAACCAGATTTTTGTGCCTCCGCCATGAAGTGTCGCCAGAGGCATTATGTTTTCGTGTTGTCCGTCCTTTCGTCTGTCTGTCTGTAATCAATTTTGTAGGACAGGGTAACTAAAAAAATGTTGTAGGTATCCTAACGAAAGTTGGCATGTATGAGCGGGCGAAGTTGTGCCTATAAACTTTGGGTGCACATGCTCAAGGTCAAAGGTCAAAAGTTCAAGGTCAATATATTTGCATGCATTTGTTTTTGCGCTAGTTTCTGGTTGCGTGAAATGCATGAAAATTTCCACTTGCAGTATGTGGTACATCTGCAGAACATGATGCCCAATACTGTAAAACGAGGAATGTCCACGTGCATTTTAATTATGCGAATTTCGCGAGAGCGAAGATTGGCGAAATTATCACAGATGCACATGAAAGTTCTCATCTAAACTATTTACGCATTGAATGTTATAAGCAATTCGCGAAAATTTCATGCTGCGAAAAAGGCCGTCAGCGAAAATAATGTTTCTATTTTTCCAATTTTTTCTTCAGCGCTTAGAAACATTGTAATAAGCGCTTTATAAATGATATTTATTATTATTATTATAATTATTATTATTATTTTACAGTATCTCTTATGATCTGCATGTTTGTATGTATGTTGGCAGGTTGGGAAGGACCACATAGACACGTGTGTGATCCAACAAGAGCTTCAAGAGATTGAGAGCAGACAGAGAGAGCTGGAGCAGAGAGGGGTAGAGCTGGAGAAGAAACTTCGCCAGGATGGCGACGGTGAGTTCACAAGTCTCGTGAGATTTGCCCAGCAGCAGCAGTAGAAATCCCTGCAATCTGATTGGTCCCAAGCTGGTTCCATTAGGCATTTGCCTCCTTGTGCTGGATGGCATATTTGTTTTATAATCATTTTTTGCCACATGAGGAGTACATACATGTAGTACATCATGATCATAATCAAACAAGTTAGCCATGCATCTTGATGTTATGGGAGTATCCCACATTGCCCTGACATTTTCCATTACTGGTTTCTTCAAAGTTGCATGATATGTGGAATATAAGAGTGAGCTTCCTGAGCCTATGAAAACAGTAGTCATGTATAAACTTTTTATTTAGCTGTGTACAACTTTGTTTTGAAATGCTACAGACTTTGATTGTTCCAATAGATCAGGGAATATACTTTTTGTTGTTGTTGTTGTTGTGAAATTACTTGCTTGACCCATATCTTTCTGCTGCAGTGGAAATGGGAGCAGCAACAACTGTAATATCAAAATAAAACCGAGTGCATTTTGTCTTGACTACATTGTACATGTATATCCATGTTATAATTCCTGAACTCAGTTTGTTTTTAATCCACATTTCACCCCTGACCTCTGAACTCTGCCCGTGCTGACCCACAGACGATGCCACTCATGATGACAGTATGCTGGCCGAGTGGTTCGAGGTGGTCAACAAGAAGAACCAGCTGGTCAGGAGGGAAGGAGAGTTGGTCGCACAGTAAGCAATCATGATCCATCCCTATTTCTGCCTTCAAAAAACCCAAATCCCACATTCACATACTTGCCTCTATTCCATGTGGAATCATGGTGTTCATCTTTTCTGACTTGCCTTTCTCTTTTTAATTCCTTTGTTGCCGTGGAGATCACCCACAGCTTCCCTCAAGTTGCTTTTCAGTTCTTAATTTCCATTGTCACCCACCCCTTCTCCCTCCCCCCCCCCCTCTTTGCCCTCCCCTACATGTGTAAGCCTTCCTCTCTCCCCCACACCCCTCCCCACCATTAAGTCTACCCCTCAAGCTTTCTCCTCCCCCCCCCCACCCATATCTTGAAGATTTCCTGTTTCAAAAAGAAAATCGCATATAGGAGAAATATATATGAATCACGATATTATCACATGTCAGCACTCACTTGGCATTCACCGCATGCTTCTTGGACAGACAGACAGACAGACATACAAACAGACAGAGGGGAGAGGGAAAGAGAGAGAGAAGGCAGCAATAAATGTCAACTCTGTGCAAAATTGGGCAAGCATCCAAATTAAATGTCAACAAAAAATTGGATCTCTTCTGTGATTATTTTATCCTGCAGCTGTCTTGGTTTTTCTCATAGAATGGAGAAATAAAAAATTCCTGTCATTATTCATGGATTCCATATTAGGGCATGCATCCAAAAAGTACCAGCTGGTCAAGATCCTCAAGTATCTACATATTGTACACTGTATGGGCAACCTGTTTAAGTGAACACAATGCTGTACCTTGTGCCAGGGTTGTCTAAGGCCAAAATCTCTTCTCCATGTCTTTTCCATAGCACTACTTTTAATAGTATGACAGTAGCAAACCATGAATATGAACTTTTCACCCACTGTGACTCTGTGACATCACAAAAATTCAGTGGCACAGAAAGTGTTAAAGCGTGTTTTTAATTCAGGTATGATATTCTGTAGATTTAAATCTGATTTCAGAATTTTTTTTCTTCAAGTCTACACACATTTTGCTTTTTCCATCTATCAAAATCACCTGAAATGTTTTATTTCTGATTTCTTCAACAAACATCAATATCATTCATGTTAATTTCCATTTCTCTCTCTCACTTTCTTTCCATTCACAATCCCAGAGCCCAGCAGCAGGAGTTAGAGCTGCAGCATGCTGAGATTGAGTACCAGCTCCGCATCATCCTCCAGAAACAGGAGCACGAGCGCATCGATGCCGACGCCCAGCAGGAGGAGAAGCTGCTAGAGATGCTGGTGGAGGTGGTTGCTAAGAGGAACCAGGTGGTGGAGAGACTGGAGGAGGACAGACTGAGGGAAGAGGCTGAGGATAGAGACATCCAGGCTCTGATGCAGACAGGTGGTGAGTCACTTTGATTAAAGGGGATATCCAGTCCAAAAACTAGAAAAGCACTCTGAGAATGCACGCCTCTGCCAAGCAGCTACTTTCCACCGATGATCTTGCTCTTTCATAGAGATCGGTGATTTCCACCCAGACGTAGGCTTGCATGCTTAAAATCGCCTGATTTCCCAATACAGAAGCCTTTTGTTTTGTTATAAACCCTCAGCTGCGGGTTCATTCACACACATCAACTTTAATCATGATTCACATTGTGCTTTATTGCGCTCTGCTTCACACATACACAGGCAAGAAAAACATTATTTTGTGATCTAAATCGAAATCAAATAAGATCAACTCAAATTGCACCGGTTCGAGCGAAGCTAAACTGTGCACCTTGCGATGTGATATAAAAACAGGAACGATACTTATTTCACTCAGTGTTCATATTCACATCGCACCTCAATTGATCGTGACTAATAAAAAAAAACATGACTATTTCAGAAGTACGTAGATCAAGATTTAAATCTCACTAATAGTCACGATCATTATGTCTGCACACATTATGAAAACAATGTTTTTTCCATCACGACTCAAATCACAAGCCAATAATCACTAATATTGATGGCTGTGTGAATGGACATAATGTTGACAGAATAACTTCCTCTTTTAATGCTTGACATATTTGGCTCCCAAAAATTTTGAGAGAAATGCAGTTTGTGTCATGAAAGTGTGAACATCCTTTGAATAATGATTCTGTTTTTGCTTGATCAACTCCCTCCAAAAGATTCCAGCATCATGTTTTGCAAATGGTGATACAAATGCCTGCATCATTGAGTAGGTTGTGATATAAAAGTATAACCATACAAAATATTAGGTTTGCTTCCTCTGTAGGGACATTTTCCTCTCATGTCATTGAAATTTTAGCAGAATTTGACCCTGTGATTATAAGGCCTGTGCCTACACCTTGACGTATGAATACCACATATTTCTGATGTGATTAAAAAAAAATGTGTGTTTAAGCATGTAATGTGGTTAACCCTTTGAGGATGGACTGATTTTGCTATAACATGTATTTCCCATAGACACCTGCCTGAGTATTCTTGGGACTCGTCCTCAACGGGTTAAATATCTACATTACCACTATTCTGTCGTGTTGTGATTTTGTTAGCTTTTTTTGATTATTTTATAACTGAGTAAAATCATGCAAAATTGTGAAAATTAACTGATTTGAATGATATCTCATTAACCTCTTTCCTTAACCCATTGAGGACGGTTTGATTTCCCATAGATTTCCCATAGACACTTGCCCAAGTATACTCGGGACTCGTCCTCAATGGGTTAAAGATAAAAGGATGGATGTAGACCTCTGCCTTTAATATCATTTTACTGCTACAGACTGCACTTGTATTTTCTTCTTTTCTTCATTCAGGGTCAGAGAAGAAGAAGGAGAGTGGGAAGGAGAAGAAGCAAAAAAAGAAGAGTAAATTAGGACTTATCAAGTGAAGACTGGTAAATCAACACATCTTCTTCAATATACCTTCCTTTCGCCTTTCTTAAGGAGAAGAAGCAAAAGAAGAGTAAACTAGGACTTATCAAGTGAAGACTGGTAAATCAACACATCTTCAATATACCTTCCTTTCGCCTTTCTTAAGGAGAAGAAGCAAAAGAAGAGTAAATTAGGACTTATCAAGTGAAGAGTGGTGAATCAACACATCTTCTTCAATATACCTTCCTTTTGCCTGTCTTAAGGAGAAGAAGCAAAAGAAGAGTAAATTAGGACTTATCAAGTGAAGAGTGGTGAATCAACACATCTTCTTCAATATACCTTCCTTATGCCTTTCTTAAGGAGAAGAAGCAAAAGGAGAGCAAACTAGGACTTGTCAAGTGAAGACTGGTGAATCAACACATCTTCTTCAATATACCTTCCTTATGCCTTTCTTAAGGAGAAGAAGCAAAAGGAGAGCAAACTAGGACTTGTCAAGTGAAGAGTGGTAAATCAACACATCTTCTTCAATATACCTTCCTTATGCCTTTCTTAAGGAGAAGAAGCAAAAGAAGAGTAAATTAGGACTTATCAAGTGAAGAGTGGTGAATCAACACATCTTCTTCAATATACCTTCCTTTCGCCTTTCTTAAGGAGAAGAAGCAAAAGAAGAGTAAATTAGGACTTATCAAGTGAAGAGTGGTGAATCAACACATCTTCTTCAATATACCTTCCTTTTGCCTGTCTTAAGGAGAAGAAGCAAAAGAAGAGTAAATTAGGACTAATCAAGTGAAGAGTGGTGGATCAACACATCTTCTTATACCTTCCTTATGCCTTTCTTAAGGAAAAGAAGCAAAAGAAAAGGACTAAGCAAGTGAAGACTGGTAAATCAACACATCTTCTTGTACCTTCCTTATGCCAGTCTTATGGAGAAGAAGCAAATGAAGACAAGTAGACTATGACTTATCAAGTGAAGACCGGTGAATCAACACATCTTCTTAAATTCAGCAGACACTGTTGGTCTGTGCTGTTTGTCTTCTTCAATAGGATATACCAGACATTGGCTGTGGATTAATTCACTGAAGGGGATAGAGATTTAGCCTTCAACCAGTCTGGTAGGAAGACTCGAAGGGAAGGGTTGTAGTGTTGCTGTATCTGTTCATGGTTAATTAGCTGTGTATTCTCACACCAATGATCACAGTGAATCTTATCCTTGATCTTGATGACTCACACAGCAATAGAGTGAAGAACCCCATATAGCATTTGCTGTACATGTTAGATTTTGACTTTTGACTAAATCAGACAAATAATGTAAGAGCCATGTATTTTGTGTGTATGTGGTTTTAGAAATTTGGACTTGCAGAACAATTTTACGAGTGGTTGAAATCATGATAAAGAACTGTGACGACAAAATCAGAAATAAGTGTTTTCCTTTTTTCAGGTGAAAATTAAATGATTTCCCACTCAGAGATGATATACGGGGCATTTGTATTTGGGTGGCGATAATTTCGCAAATTGTGAATATCAGTTAGCTCACAAAATTCACAAAATACTTGTATAAAATACTGCAAAATATACCATGTATACAGTATTTAAGAAGCTTCTTCAAGGTTGTGATATTACTGTACCTGAAATGGTTGTTAAATCTACAAGATCTGCCCATCACAGGTACTCAGCACAATGTGTAATATTCAAGCATAGGGTCTTTAGTGAAGTCCCTGATACTCAAACTTCCATTTCAAATGGAGTAATCAGCTGTGTGTGGCACTGTGCATGGGTCAGATTTACTGCCATGGTCTGTGAGATAGATATTGAAGCTTTTTCCCAGCAGAAATTTGACTTGCATAGGAAATCAAAAATTGATGACATTTCCTCTGTATCTGTGAGTAGAGAGCCGTTTGTGTCTCACCATGTACATTGTACATTGTACACCTATGCAGCAGTAAGCAGTGAGCTACATTTACAAAATTTTAATACAAACACTCATAGTCTATATGAGACTGAACACTGTACATTTAAGATGACCGGAGTACTGTATGTACCAAGAAATGTTAGCAAAACAGGGTATTGTAAACCCACAGCTTGTGTTTTTTTAAGCAATATATTTCATAAAAAGGAAAGAAGTATGATTTCCAACAAATACATGACCCAGTGAGCACATTTCTCAGTTAGATACTTATTTAGAGTCAAGTTTGTCTTGGTTTCGAAAGTACGACGTGCAGCTGCCATTTTAACTTTGTCAAGCTGGCAAAAAGTAGAGTATACCAGTGACTACACGTATGTGCACTACACATAAAGCTGTAGTGTAGAATTTAATGTGCAGAAAGCTTAAAACTCTGTACGACCATAAAGATGCATGTGAAGTGTACATTGTAGAGTTGTATTCCTAAGGTTGTGTGATTATATACCATGGATTGAAGAAGTGGAACCTCTATGCTTGATGTATTTCAAATGGGAATAAAGCAAAAAGTACAGATGCACAGTGTTGTACACACTCAAAACCCACACAGATTTATCCTGACATGAATACATACACACACACAAACAGCATGTACAATATTGTATGTATATATTCACCCAAATTTATTTGTTCCTCATACAAGTATTTATTCACAGGGTCAGCTGAAAAATCAGCCGGTGTCTTTTTTTGTCCCCTATTGTTCAATGTAGGTTTGAATATCAGGCTTTGGATGCAAAACCACTTTGTTAAATTTGCTTTCATTCGTGGTACTAAAATGAAGAAACAAAGAGCTAGTTTGCTACAAAATGAGACATTTTCTTTTAGTTCCTATGTGTGAAATGACACACAACCAATTGAATGTTATCATCAGGGTTTGAATCTGCAAATGCCCCAGTTTGTGACATGTCTATAGGAATGTGGGTTTGTCAGTCAAAAATGTGTACAGCTGTAGTATGTCCTTTTTGGTCTATATGAATTGCAATAGCGCCCTCTTGCTACTCACATGCTTCAATTCTGGCCTGCTGAAGGGTAATACACACCACTTCATCGGATGGAGAGGATTTTAATGTGTAGTTCACTCAGCTCAATTTGTACAGTGTATTCATTGACATAGGTGGTATGTATAAGGGAATGAGCTGATGTTTGTGACATATTGAAGTTGGCTCTGTATTTCCTTGTGACAAGCACTGAAAAGCAATCACTACGGTAACCCTGTATTTTTACACAATGTTAACTACTCGTGCTGAATCTGACATTTTGAGTGTTTGGATTTCACAGAAATGCCGGCTTGACTTGTCACACTGTTTTACATGTCTGAAAACTTGTTTTTGCTATCATGCATAGACATACAATGTTGTATATGTACATAAAGGTTAAGATATATAAGCTTTAATATATTATCTTGCTATGTTATATATTACTGACTAATGTTTTTTAAAATTTTCACATCTTGGTTTGTTTGATGCCTTGTTTATTTGTGTCAGCCATTTTTCAGACTGCATCATGTTCTTCCATTTTATGTTGCTTTAAATATCTCATGGACGTGGCATCATGATGGTGGCTAATTTGTGTCTATATATTGTTTTATCTATTTGTATGCTTGTACTGATCTGAAATCCACAATTTGTTATTTTTGTTTGTTATAATGTTAGTGCTCCTTTTTTTTTAAAGGTCTTTTCTCTTTGCTGTATATCTGGACAAAAACAAAATCATATTAGGCTTTTAATGAAATGATGAGCAGGAATATTGTGTGATCATCTTAATTCTCTGCAGCAAATTGTCCTCTCATCTCTTCAAACTTTCTTTTTGTTTTGTAAACAAAGCTTTAATTGAGACTGACACCTTTTTCAATATATGCCTTTTAAACCTTTATATGTAAAATTTGATGCCATTTTAAAGGAAAAAATACTTATTACAGAGATGTATTTCATGTGTGAATCAACATTTCTTTTTGTTCCTTTTTTTAACACTGAGGTGATTGAGAAGGGAGGTACAATGTATGACTAGAATAATTCTTGCCCATGAAGTAAGAGACAAATTTTCGGAGCAAATAAGTGTTGGGTCTGTCTCTATGTATTTGTAAAGAGGCAAATTGGAATTACCACATGTATGACAGCCTATTGGTAACAGGCTCACAGTAATGTTGAAACAACTTTTATGCAAAATCATCGGTATTTGGCACTGGTTTATAGAGTGTTATACTACACCTAATTAGAATGTAGCTATCTGATTGGTCGATTGTCCATCACGTGACATTTAGTTAAAAGTTCCATCGCATGCTGTGGCTGTCAGCCATGCAGTTTTGTTTGAGCAAAAATGGATAGCACACGGCTGATGTCACCTATTTCCATTGACTCATGTGTTAAACTCACGATTGACTCAAAGTTTTTGTTCCATCGCACGGCTCTGATGTCACAATAAACAAACATTTGCCATGCGCACTCAACAATTACAATCGTGCTTACAAGTGCGTGCTTTTGTCACTCATTTTTGTAAACAACTTCAACCAATTGGCTTCACATTCATTGACTGTGCAGCTAGTCATTCATCTTTCATGGAAAATGGTTGCCATTACTGAATTCAAGAATATGTGTGGACCACATCTGTCGATGTTCGAGCTTTTGTATAAAACAAATAGTGTATGGTCTTTCTCGTGCAATGGAACAAGATTTCGCACTCAGTGAAAGATGAGCCGCACCATTCAACTCGCTCCTCTATCTTTCACCTTGTGCGAAATCTTGTACCTTCACACTTGTGACCATTCACTTTTTGTATACAGTATGGCATTGTACATAATTCCAGCTTGAATAACTACACTTGTAGAAGAGATAAGTCATGAAAGGCTCTTCAGCGCTGTCTTGGCATTTTTGTTCCTTTCAGCAATTTTGATAAAAGTAGCTGGAGATCATTGAGCTTGCATGGAAAAGTAGCATTCATCTGACCTTTCACCCCAGACATTCTCTTTTCCCTCTTCTGAGCTGCCTTTACAGTTGTATTTGTGGCATTTGCGTCACATCAGTAGCAAAGTATCTTTCCACAAACAACTCATCCTTATTATGTAGCCTGGTGTATCCATGCAGTTTAAACATGTTTCTCCTGCAGATTATGTCATTTTTTTCTCTGAATTATCATAGTTATTTCCTTTCAGTTCAAGTTCCTCCTCAATCTTACCACTCATCTCTAATAGGAAAATGTATACACAATTCCAATTGTAAGTGAAGGGGTGTGATATTGAGTTTATTCAGCTTTCATCGTGTGCCGCTTGCTACAATGGGATGCTAGAAGCATGCAATCTTAGTGTAGCTGTACATGGATTTGTAAAAGCCAGCAGGAATGGTTTTCCTGTGTAGGCCAATCCCCCACCCTGTCACTACCCTAGATCCACCATTGGAAAATAGCTACTGTATACGCTATAATTTTCGCGTACATAAATTTTCGCAAATTGCCGCTGTCACACATTTTCGCGAGTGGTTAAATTCGCGATTGGGGGACCAGAGAAAATATGAAGTGGCAAAGAAAGTGTGAATTTTCAACTTACTAGCAAATACGAATGATACTAGTTATACACTGCATGAAAAAAACTTACCAAACTCTGCGAACTAGTAAGTTAGAATTCAACATTTTTGAAGTGCTTAAGTCCATCGCGCTAGATTTCTGACGAGTGGTCCCCTTGCGATAATGGATTGGCTCTCTACAGTATTCGTAAGTAGACGTGGACGTGCGTAAACAAGCTTAGCCAGTATGGTCTGTTCGGTAAGCCGTGACATGGTATACTAGTACTGAAATGTTTGTATCATCAAGGCAAGGGATTCATTTTGGAAGGTAATATTTTCGCGTGTTGTTAATTTCGCGAATAGCTCCCGACTCACAAAATTCGCGAAAATAAAACCCCCGCGAAATATATAGCGTATACAGTATCTGTTGTACCAGTAATGTATCTGATGTCTCATTTGTAACAGCAGCTGTGAATGCTATGTCAGGCAAGGCCTAATCAACTTGAACTGTGGATGCTTAGGAAATGTGCATACAACTACACAATTATGCTTTTCACTGTTGTGTCGCAGATTTCTCTAAACTGGTGTTCTGACATTTGAAATGAAACATACTGCATAGAAATGGTGCACTATTTGCTTAAAGGGACATTCCAGACGATTTTCATAATTTCACATCATGTAGTACATAAATCGACAACTCCATGTATAGATTTGTAGAATATAGTGTGGTTCTTGAACAGAGAAACAATACTTTGAAAAACCTTAAACAAATTACACTGAACAAGGATGATGACATAGGAGGTTCACATATTTCAGAAATGTAGCAGTGTAATTCCATTTGTAATACAATACCGCTAGCTTGCAAGTTCACCTGTGTATAATCTATGCATGCCTTCTTCTTTTGTTCTGCTTCCTTGAGCCCAAACTCATGCATTCTTATGGTGACTCTGCCATGTCATCGTCCTTGTTCATTGCAATTTGTTTAAATTTTGAAAATATTCTTATTCTTCATCTCAATTATCACAAATTCTGAAACTCTGTCCTCAGTATAACTAATCTATAGTTGTTCAAATGAAAAAATCTGAAAATCATCCGGAGGTTTCCTTTAATACTCTATCCACAGTGTCCTTTTGCAGTCCTACATGGTGGTAATTTGTTGAGTATGATGCTTTCAAAAAGCAACCAATACAGGAGCAAAGAGTGGAAGAAGGACTTAAATTCCATTATGTGATTTGGATAGATGGACTAGCATGTTCCCTGTAATCTTCTTGTTATAATTCTGAACTCGTTGCTTATTGGAAACAAGTGTGCCATACATCAATCTTCTAGATTATCTGGTAGAGAGATGGTTATTATTATTTCATAAATGTAAGTTTACTTTTGATGTTCATCACTGAGGACCACTTCAAATTATGCATATTTCATTTGCATACAAAACTACATAACCAAATTCAAATACCAAAGTAGATTGTGTTGCATAACAAAAGAGCATTTAATCATATATATTTTTGCTATTACAAGGGGGCCGATGTACATTATGAATTCTACTGTCGGCTTTCATGTCAAGTAGGGTTCTGATTGATTAACGTTTGATTGTGATACACCGTATAGTGATTTTTTCTTTCTTTCTGCACAAAATTCTTCCAGAATCTAGTTTGCCTTAACCATTTATCATTTACAGTTTTGATTGATGTTGTTACAACTTGTAATGAATGAAATGTGTGTTCTATTGCATTCTTACATGCTATCTCTTTTTTTTTTTTTAGTTGGAAAATACTTCTTTCAAATATCATTTGCACCTGATAGCTGCTTTGTCATTAGGCCTTACTCTAATTGTTTTCTTTTAATATATTGATTTTCTCCTTTGATATGTATTTGTCAAGGGCATGTTGAAAATGGGTATTTCTTTGCATGTTGTTGCCCAAGAATGCATGCTGTAACTGTTGTTCACTGCAGTCATAGTACTAACTAATTTTGTGATTCTCGCAACCTTTTTAAGAAGTTTGTGAATTTGTTCACCATCAGAGAAGTAAGACAGTCCCAAAGATCTTGCAAAATGCTGTTTTAGGGGAAATAGAACAGAAAAATGAGCAGAACAAACAGCACAACTCCATTATGCATCACTGATTGCAAGGACAAGCTGCAAATTAAGAGTAGAAACATATTATATTGAATAGTGCAATCACTCAGCTATAAAAGGTAGTGACTACAGCTTGGCCAAGTTTCCACTTTCCTAACATTTGATCCTTATTTGTGTGGTTTCAAGGTGATATCTATTCTTTGTCTTAGTTTATAAATTCTCATTTAATTTCAGATGAGTTATCTCGTCTTAATCCTCTTCATTACTTACTTGCTCTTTACATAAAAAGTAAGTAGTGTGAATTATGATATCTCAATGAATGTATTAGTCCTTGTGCTTTAATCCTACTTTTACATATTTTGAAATTATATTTTGCATACCTTGGAAGCTGAATAGTATGGAAGCAATAATGTGTAAAATATTTGCTTAAATCATTAAGCTTAATGTTTTTAACTTACTCACCATTATAATGTATTAATCTTCCAAGCCCAAGCATTTTAGTGAGAATGAATAACATTGTAAATGACATTTTGAACTGGCAGGCACTGTATGCTAACATTATCAATAGACTTAATCCTGTTTGCATGACATTTTTTTTTTTTTCATTTTACCTTAGTATGATTTGCGTCTTGTTTCACAGCCATGCAGTATGCATTAATATGCATGATTGGAACTTTTTTTTTAATGTCAAATATGTGGAAATGGATCTCAAAATAAATGACCATTATTGTATGCACCATTTTACATGTAAATTATGATATGCAATGATTGTATATGAAATTTTGAATGTATAACATGGCAATTGTAACTGATGGACTTCAATAAGAAAACAAGTTCACTTAAATGTGTGATGTTGGCAAGCTTGTGTCTTCTTTTGAAGCTCGTGAGATTTATCTTTGATTTGTTGAGAGACTACATAAAATCATACTCCCAAGAATTAACAAAAAAGGTGAAAACAGGTGAAAGGTGAAAATTTAACTGGTGTTAAAGGGTGTGTACAGTTCTGGTTGAGGTGAGGATTTAGCTTTTAACGTTGATGTCAAGATGTCAAAGAGCGTGCAATTCTAAGGGGTATCAAAAGTTTATTTGATGAAAATCAGTTTTGAAATGGCTGATATATCCAAAACCAATGTGAAACAAAGAGATCCTAATAAAGGGCGTGTCCTGTCGCCTTTTATTATTATCATTTTTTTTTAATATCTCAGCCATTTGGAGACCAATTTTCATCAAATAAACGTTGAATCCTTCTTAAAATTGCGTGCTCTTTCATATTTCATAAGAGGTTTCTCATTAGCTCACTTAGGAATGTTCAAACATGAATCCCTACCTCAAGCAGTACTGTACAGTCCCTTTAAAAAACTCTCACACATTAGGCGTTTTCACATCAGCCCGCTAAAAATCCAAGCTCGAGATATTTTCCAATTTCCCAAGTCAGAAAATAGCGTGCTATTTCGAAACATCGGGCTGATGTGAAAACGCCTATACAGTGCATACACAGGTATTTCATACATTGATTGTGGACAAAATGAAAACAGACAATACAGAGGGTAGGTCAGTGCCTATGACCAGACAAACGTTATTCACATTAACCACACACACTCAAGTACAATATCACAAGTAAAAAATACTTTTCCATCTACTTGGCAAAATATTAATTTATTTCAAGGAACTCGTCCAACCATCTCTTTCACTTCGACAAGGTGATACAACATGATAAAAAATGTACCACTCACAAATGGAAAGAACTGATTCAATTCCACTGAAATCTTCATTGAAACTTCATGGACACAAGAATAATTATTTGAGATTATGTCCAACAAGTACTTTGTACACTAGATGAGGTGATGGAATACATTGTATAGCAGTACTTCTTTGTCTTTTAAAGAGATAGTATAGCATTGATGGAGATGAGGATTGGGCTTTAAACTTTTTGCGAGATACCAAGAAACCAGTTATAAAATAGTACCCAGCATACAATTCTTATAGGACTTCAAAGTTTACTTGACGAATATCAGGTTTGGAATGGCTGAGACATCCAAAAATAAAGTAAAACAAAGTGATCGTAATAAAAGGTGGATCCCACCTTTTATTTGGATCACTCTGTTTTGGATATCTCAGCCATTTCAAATTACAATATGGGAGTCCAGTGTATTGAATTACACATCACTACTGTACAGTCTATCATATCACATCTGAGGAGGCAGGTGATAGTACAGTATGTCCAAAAAAAAATTACAATCAGATTTCCACATTGATATTAAACTTTAAATATGATTAAACTGTCTGAATGCTTTTCAGGGTCTAAAATTATAACACCTTACCTACATTTTGCAGGGAACCCCATTCAATGTGGTAAGGTGGTCACAGAGAAATGTGGGTAGTTGTAAAGCATGTCGTGCATATGATTCTTCCAAGTTTAGCACTTGGATGCCCTTGGAACTGCATAATGTGTGAACACAAAGGACAGAACTTAGAGGGAAGGGATTCCTGATGTGCTCAACAAAAATCCTCATTTCTCTTTGACCACTGAAGCAAATGAGATAGGGGGTTTTCTGTAAGATGTGGGAAATGAATTATAGTTTCATTTGCTGAAATTGTATTTGGATTGATTCACAATGTTTTAAGTTATCATTATGGAGGGGACCGTTGTAATTTTTTTTTTTTTTGACACACGGGACAAGTGTACCTCTTACTACCGTACATGTAGCCACATTTGCCACACTCACTGTAAAGGCTATCCACCGCACAATATACCACTTTTGGTCGCACAACTGACCGACTTTAAATCTGAAATATATCATAAAAGCCTCAGAATAAACACACTTGTTTATTTCAGATCCAAAGTTGGTCAGTCATGGGATTGAAAGTGGCACAGTGTGCGATGGTTTCAAGATACCTCTACCAATACAAAGAAATAGTTTCTGGCAGAAGATCACTAACTAAATACAGTGCACATGTACCAGTATGTGATTTACACAATGTATGTGTCTGTTCATGGATAGTACACCTACTTGTTATGACACATTCTCCTAGAATATGTTGACTTTCAAGCCATAAGCAGAAGCTCAACAGTGCCCATAAACGAGGCATACAAAAAGATGATTTCAGTAGAGAAATTATAAGATCATGGGCCTGATCAGCATTACAAACTTTCTACAAGGTTTGTATTGAATGTAATGCACAATGATACTGACTACCATGGCAACAAGCAAAAGTCATGAGAGTTAATTGGCTGCTGTAATTGCTATGACAATCGCTGCTTCAACAAGTATTAATGCTATGGTGGGTCTTTCATACAATGGGTTCTGATATGATTATGTTACATTTCACATCAATGGCATAAAAAGAGGACATGCATATCAAAGTATACATGTACATGTACATACATGTACAATGTACATGTATATACACACAAATAGAGTTACATACATGTAGTTATATAAATACAAATCTTCAAGTATATTCACAGTTTATATATGATAATCAAGTACCGTTACACAAGTGAACCATACCAAATTTTATTAGGACCATGTAAGATTGTATCAGTGCATGACACAGTTCTCCACACCCTTGACAGTCTACAAAACTATTTTCATAGCAAGGCTCTGTTCGAGAGTATAAAGACATAGAGTAGTTGCAATTTCATTATTATTACTCAAACATATCAAATTATGGGTGGAATGTCAAAGCTATGCAAAGGTTTAGTCATCTTTGCTGGCACTGAGTGAAAAGGAGACCATATTTGATAATGAGCAATGATCAACAATTTCATAACACTTGCCCAAATGTAGTCAAAGGAAACCCCAAATCCTCAAGTCAACTTGTTATGAATAGCAAATGATTAAAACTAAATCAGTGAAAATGTGAACAAAATTGGGCAGAAGAATAGAACGAAGAAGCAATGACAGGCTTTTTATTTTTTTTATTTTTTAGGTGCTTGTTTATTTTGTTGTTTTGATGTATAGTGAGGTACCCCCATCTCATCAGGGGCCCTAATATCAACACCCTGTGTAAAATTGCTAGAAGCGCACTGAACGAAAATGTAGGCTGTGTTCAGTACGTTTGAAACTTTGCAGGGTTACCACAACCAAGCAAACTGAGGTGAAAACCAAACAGTCTTCTTGAAAATCTTATATTTGTGTACAGAATACGTGTTATCAGTATCATCACAGTCACCCGCACACGTCTTTTACCTGCTTTGTCTGTGGGGGGAGAGCGGGGTGTGGCGAGGTGCAGGCCCCTCCCTTAGCTCACATGAATTCCGTATCGTTCGCGTTTGACGACGATAGCTGCAAATTTCCAGTACTGATCATTGAACTTATGGTTCCATTTGAATCTTCACCATTTTTCCTTTATGTAAGTGGGATTTCATAGAATTTCAGTGACGAAATGTGATTTAAACATGCATAAACATTAAAGGGGACCTCCGGATCATTTTCAGACTTTTACATTTGAACAACTATAGATTAGTTAAACTGATTACAGAGTTTCAGAATTTATAGTGATTTGGATGAGCAATGAGAATGTTTTCAAAATTTATAACAAATCACAATGAGCAAGGATGATGACATGGCAGCCTCACCATAAGAATGCATGAGTTGGGGCTCAAGGAAGCAGAACAAAAGAAGAAGGCATGCATAGATTCGTAACAGGTGAACTTGTTGAGCAAGCGGTACCATAATGGAATTCCACTGCTACATTTCTGAAATATGTGAGGCTCTGATGTCATCAACACTGTTCAGTGTAATTTGTTTAAGATTTTCAGTTAATTTGTTTCTCTGCTCAAGAACCACAATAAATTCCGTGAATCTATACATGGAGCTGTCGATTTATGTACTACATGATGTGAAATTATGAAAATCGTCTGGAATGCCCCTTTAACTACGGCGAGGTGCGGGTCACTCAAGCATACAGAGATGACTGAAGGATGATAACCAATATTAAGCTCTGGCCCCCTTCTCCAAGAATTCCTCCCTCTGTCTCTCAATGGCTGTGTCAGATGATTCACATGATCAATTACCTTGAGGATTGACTTGATGAGGTTTTGTCACTTTTCTCACTGAATCATATTTCTCACTGAATCATATTTCTCATTCAAATTCACATATCTGACATTTGACTCCCAGACAGGAGAAGTGTACTGAGTAGCTGAGGTGTGATGTATCACCCTCAGTTTGACTACAAACACTCGCCGTGCACAGACAACGGGTATTCACATGGGTGATACACTCTACACTTATGAACACACTAATTTGACCTCTTCTTGGGTCAAAAGAAGAAAATATGACGCTACATGTACTTCCTTGCACACGGCCTCCATGTGAAGCAGTTCATTCATGACGTCATTTTACCAATAAAAGAAATAGAACATAGAGAGAGATGATATGATACAATAACAGCATCTGTATCAAAGGTCTCAACTTCCGCCAGCGTCTGATGAACTTTGAGCTTCTCGGTGCTCACTCTCTTCGATGGCTCTTTTCAGCTGCTGCGTCCTCTGTTTGTCTATAACCTCCATCTCCCGGATTTTCTGAAAGGTAGACAGAAGCCGCAGTCCCTTTAAAACATATACACTGTACTACATTTCATAGGTCTTTGCAATGTATGAAAGAAGCAGTCAGTGTCCTGAGTGTCGAGGTACAGACATCTTATCACATAAAGGTGCATCACTAACATCAACAATGTGGTAAATTGTGACTGGCTAAAATGTGTTCCTTCCATCACTCCTAGTATGTCTCCTCCTGGATGACAGGATTCTAGAAAGTTTGTTTCTGTAAAACTTTAATTGAATTTGCCTATTACATGGAGTTAATCATGATATTACTTGCCAGTTTAAAGATCGTTTGACCACATCAGTATGTCTTCCTCACGAAAAATGCATTTATCCGAGGGAAAAATCAGCGCCACTTTGCACGAACATACATTCTTCAAGAATTAGATCATGTTGATGCTATTGCTATGGAGTAGATTGTAATCAACTGTACATGGGTTTTGCAAGAAGAAAAAAAAAATTACAAGACCATAAACCAAATGGCCATATTTCACTGGACTCTGAAACTGTTTAAAGGCAATTAGGTGTGCACTGCCCTCATTGGCCAGACACAGCCATGCCCGTTACCTGTGAGATCTCTGTACTGATGATTGTCTTGTAGTGCTTCTCCTTGCCAAGTTTCTTCATGTCTTCCAAAAACTCTTGCCTCTCTTCGATCTCTGCTTCCACTATGACACAAGTATGAATATCACATGTTTCTGTCAATTTGTCTTATCGACATTTTGTTTATTTTGCTTTCTTTCATTCACATTATAGTCACTCATCCATCTAGTCATTCATTCATTCAATCATTTACCAATTAATCAATTCATTCATTCATTCATTCATTCAATCACTTACTGATTAATAAGTTAATGAATTCATTCATTCATTCATTTGTTCCTCCATTGATACATCCATCCACCAATTCATCCATCCATCCTTCATTCATTCATTTATTCAATCATTCATTCATATACTGTAAAACGAGAAATGTTTGCGTGCATTTTAATTTCGCGAATTTCGCGAGCGCCAAGATTCGCGAAATTAAAATGCACGCGAAATTTCTTATCTACACTATATGCATTGAACGCAAGAGGCAATTCGCGAAAATTTCTTGCCACGAAAAAGGCCCTCCGCTCCAATTCACGAAAATTTCGTGCCGCGAATATCATCATGTTTTACAGTATTCAATTCCTGTTTTGGGCCTTGTTGCCCTGTTATTTTTTGTGTGTTGTTTTGTTGTTGTTTTCACAATAAATTCTATATACAATACATTTTATAAACATCATCCCAGACACAAACACACACATACACACAAACATGAACACACAAGATGATTCACAAAATTCTTTCCTTGGTCCAGTATATCTAAATACTTCTGTTTGAGACACATTCAGTTACTAATCAATTACTAAAACACACAAGCTAATGAAGAGTTTGGGATGGTGGGGTAATGGGGTGGCGGGGTGGTGGGGTGATAGGGTGGTGGGGTGATAAGGTGGTGGGGTGGTAGGATGGTTTGGAATGGTGGTTGCCATACTCACATTCTGAGAAGCGATCCCTGACAGGTTCTGGAGATGGTGTCCTCAGGAGCTCCTGCTTCCTCTGGTCTGTGATGGGTGGGAGATCCTCACCGTATGCCATCATGTTCTGTAGCCTCTGCTTCTCCTTCTCCAGAGATTCTGGAAGGTAAAGTAAGAAGATCAGGGAAAGGGGGGAGAGGCAAGACAAAAGGTTCAAAGGATACTGGTTGGCAAAACTTAGCTGCATATCTTATTTTTCTCTCATAAGATGCGATAAGACTTAGTGCAAATTTTGTGTCCACAGGTAAATTTTCCAAATCCTTTCCAGAAACGAATACAAATGCAGTTCTTATCAGTGCAGACCCTTTAGGGCGTGATGTAACATTTGATAGACAAATAAAACCGCATTATGAAATTATATAAAGGCAGAGATATCATTTGAGCTGTTTGAATTTTTTGTTATCATGAAGAAGTCAAAAATGATAACAGAAACGATCATAACTATTTTTGTCACCGTAAGTATCACTTCACTCAAGCTTATGCATATAAAAGTATCATAAATCTCTACTCTCAAAACCTATACAACTACTATCATGACAAGTATGGCCATTTTTCACTATTATCCTTTCAGCTTATCTTTCTAACAATTCTAATATCATTAGTTTTTCATTCGAAATTTTGTGTTATTTTCACATTTCACATCATGATGTAGAAAACCTATACACATGTCATTATGTACCTCACTTTCATCAGTAAGGATACCAAAGTGAGAAGAGTCAGACGTAAAGACTGTAGACTTCTTCAAGCCTTCTTCAACAATCCAGCCAAATGACACTGAATGAAATTTTGACATACTGAAGGCAAAGTATACAGATATATTTTGAGAATAAAGATGTTGTGTGGCAAACTCACTTGTAACTCCTCCTCCTCGATACTGTTCCCTCTCATACGCCCCAGACTCTTCAATGTCCTCCTTTGTCCGCAGCGTGCCCCTGAGGGCGCGTGGGTTGGTCCGGGCACTGGGCTGCACTGGTGGGACAGGCTGGGCTGGCCTTGCGCTGGTTGTCGGATTGCAAGATGTTGGCAAACTCCCACCCGCTGTAAATTTGATTTAAATCACACAGTATACATCAACAGTATTCTACCCAGTGCCTGGTTCATTAATCCAACTGTGCTTTGCTTTCTACATATCTGGCAAAATCTGCAGGTTTGCTTCATTAATTAATGGCCAAGATGGTCTTAAATTTCAATTACAAATGTAGGACCGTCACTTAAATGAACAAATGTTATCCTGTGAAGTTTTTCATACAGTAGCTGTGCATATCAAACAGTTATTAGGCGACTTTATAGAAGACCTGAAAACAAATTGTTTTGTTTTGGTAGAAGAATACAAACAATGAAGGTGATAATAAATCTTCCAGTTTGTATACACAGGCAAACTGCAGGTCAATTGTGTCTTTTCCAGGTCAAGGGTTTCATATCTTCTTGTGTAATTTATAACATGCATGACCACACCAACAAACTGAATGCTTGCAAATTTGTGACTGATCCTTAACAATTTCATTTTTGTCTGAAATTTCCCATCTGACACAAGTACTAGTAGTCTGTCTTACCACTAACTGTCTTCTGTAGCTGCCGCATCTGAAAGTTGTTGAGTTTCGACTCCTTCATCATAACTGGAGAACATTGAAAGAACAACAGAGATTACAGCCACACATTAGTCAGTTACAGCTACATACATGAAAATCATTTAAAAAAAAAAATAGCCATGAATGATTATTATATGGAATTCCATATTATGCACTCTGTTTCATGAGTGTCAGTAAACTTACTCAAAACATAAACTCATATTTGTTTTGAGAAATCATAAACTGCCCATACTGAGTTTGAAGATCCGCAAATCAAACAGATCTACACATAGGTTCTTTAAACCCTCCCAACAGCCCCAGCCGCAACGATACATTATTGGCTACAGCACCTGGGGTTATGGCGACCCTTCATGTTTGGGCCGACAGTGTGCCTTTCCAATATATCCCAAGATGTCCTGAAACATCAAAATTGGCAAGTGGCAATATTTTTTTTTTTTTCATTGGCAAGTGACATTTTTTTTTTTCAGCGCAAAATCACAGCTTAGCACAGGTACTACACGCACAGCAACACAGTGCAATATGCTCAGAAAGCTTCAGGCTTTCTTTTCCATATCTTTTTCTACTTTCTTGATATAGATTTTGGATAATTTTTAACAGAATCATAGGCATAAAAATGATGCAAAAGTCTCATCAAAACCACCTTTCGATTCTCATACCAAAACGAAGACAAGTTAAGCTGCAAGGGGAATCATTCGAAAGCACAACCGCTGGAATACATGACGCATTTCCTTTCGTAGAAAACGTTCAAAAGGTGCTCCTAGAGCAAGTGGTATGACGTCAAAGTTCAACGGTCTGGCAGGATATTTGGGTAAAATCATGAAATCAGCCCAACTGCAGTGTGCATGTATCCTTGTATCAGCAAGCAAGGTTAAGTTAGGGTTAGGGTTAGGTTTAGGTTAGGGTTGTATTTGTAGTTAAATTAGTCAAAAGATATAAGGAAGTCCTTCCAATAATAATTCGGAGAAAGAAAGAAAGAAAGAACAAAGGAAAAAAAATGAAAGATGGAAGGAGGAAAGATTCTGTGTTGTGGAAATTGGCCCTCCAGCTGTATCAATCATGCATAAATGCCATTTGGTGGGGCCACATTTACGAGTATCATACTGTGGAAGAAAGCCCCACTGCTGTGCTTATGTGCTTGTGGACACCACACAGTATAACAGAAAAGCAGCTGCACTCAAAGTACAGACAGGCAGTAGTGGGGACTATTTCACAAGTACGCCAACATTTCCCAAAACGGTCACCTCCATGCAACGAAGACATCACACAATTCAGACATGAAGTACAGTGTATTTTCAAAAGTTCTTTTTCAGCCTTTATGAACTGATTTCATGAAAAAATGGATACTAGACTTTAAAACTTCAACTCCTCGGCTGCCTTGGGATGAATCTAGAAGGTAACTTAAAGATGAATAAATGTGGATTTTACAATGAATTGTCGATACAAGGTTTTCACAGGTTTGGCAGATATGATTTATATGCTAACCGAAGCCCCCAATAAGGGCAATCTGTCATAATCCCCACTAGATATATTGACGATTCAACACTTTGAAGCATGCAATATATTAACAGATGCCCAGCATGGATTCCGCAAAGCTCGCTCAAGTGAATCCAAATTGATCATCACTGTGGATGACTTAGCAAACACCTTGGACAATGGATCACAAACAAACATAGTACTTCTCGACTTTGCAAAAGCATTCGACAAAGTCCCCCACCACCGTCTTCTCCAAAAACTCAAATACTATGGAATCCAAGGCAGCCTTCTCAGCTGGATTAGCAACTTCTTGCAAGGCTGAGTTCAGAGGGTAGTAGTGGATGGTGAATCATCAGATGAATCCCCCGTATCATCTGGGGTGCCCCAGGGAACCGTGTTAGGACCACTTCTATTCTTGGCCTATATCAACGACTTGCCAGACTGTGTGTCACGGGGCTCTAAAGTGAGACTTTTTGCAGATGACTGTGTCATCTACAGAACCATCAAGAATCCTGATGACTGCACACAACTGCAACAAGACCTCAAGGCACTAGAACACTGGGAACAGAAGTGGTTAATGACCTTCCATCCAGAAAAATGCAAAGTCCTCCACATCACCAAACGCCGTCAACCTGTCACATCTACCTACTCCATCCATGTCACTCTCTGCAGGCAGTACCATAAGCGAAATACCTTGGTGTTGAAATCACCAACGACCTATCATGGAACAGGCACATTGATTGTATCACTACCAAAGGAATGAGATCTCTTGGCTTCCTAAAGCGTAACCTGAGCAAGTACCCATCTGTCATCAAGACAGAATGTTACAACATTCTTGTCCGATCAATCGTGGAGTATGCCAGCTGCGTTTGGGATCCTCACACAAGAGGAACAAAGCTAAGGTTGAATCTGTCCAACGCAATGCCGCCCGCTTTGTCATAAATAACTACTCACGAGAAAGCAGTGTCACCACCATGTTAGAGCAGCTGAAGTGGGACTCTCTCGAACACCGGAGATCCATGGCCAAAAGCACCATGATGTTCCGCATTGCCAACAACCTCATCGACATCCCTGATAATCAACTCATTCCCCTCAACACTCAAACTAGAGGACACAACAAGAGGTTTGTCATCCCCAGAACCTGCACTTCACTCCTTAGGGGGACGTTCTTCCCAGACACCATCCGCCTGTGGAACCACCTACCTCAAGATGTAGTGAACTCAACATCACTTTGCATCTTCAAATCAAAGATCAAAGACATCAACTTCAACTAAAAACCCAGGGCAACGCAGAAGGATTTTAACCTGTTCCTTCCGCAATTCTCTGAGTGCCTTTAATGCCCCCAAACGAGATTCTTTTCGCCCGTCGACAGAGAGGCACACAGGTTGGTAATCCAGCTGTGTGAAGGCAGTCAAGTGGTTCATTGTGTCCCCCTTTCTGCGGTCAACTACATGTGCCCGTGAACAATGGAAATATCGATCGGGTGCGAGGTATGAATAGAGCGTGCGCTGATGAGCTCTCAGAATCTTTTGTTCTACACAAAACCAGGTACCTCAATGAGGTGACTGGGGTCAGCGAACCCGCATTTTAATTGATCTCAGCCTTGATCATTATGTACATATTCGTACAAGTTTACAGCAGAACAAGCAAAAAACTAAATCAGGAAAAGGTACATAATACTGTAAAACCCCCTTTTTTTAAACAGCAGAAGAACAAATCCTGATACTCAGTGATAGAAAAAACTCTGATCTTTTTATCAAACCCACTTTTCTGAGCATTTGAACACAGAGAAACATGAATTTAGGCCACTGAAGCAGGCACCCTTGTCTTCATTTTGGGAACCTGGTAAACCAGGTTCCTGTATATCAGTTGCTCCCACGGGAGACTGGTAAACCAGGTTCCCGTAAGGAACGGATTAACAGTGTAGAATTTTATTTTAAGAAACATCTATATTTTGGGGGGTTTATGCCTGGAGTCTCATGTCTGTCACGGAGGAGAGCCCACCAAGTGTGTGAGTATACTCTTGGGAGGTTCTGCACAGTATAGGAAGAAGAAGAAGAAGAAGAAGAAGAATGCCAAAGTACTGCAGTTACAACTACTGTATAGAGGGATCTACAGTGTGATCATGGACCTTTTCCTTCTGGATCTGGATCTGGATGAATACGCTGAAAAACTCTGGATAGAATATCACTCAGCACTGTGGTGTGATGTGCAGCTAATCACAACGGAGGTGACACTGGAGCGCTTCTTTGAATGTGTCAAATTTATGATGTTACTCGGCAGATGTTTCCAATCCTTCGCTGTTCTATGGAAGAAGGAGTTGGCGAGAGCAGTTGAGGAACCGTATGAAGTAGAGTAATTATCAGGATGATAACTTCGGGTTGTCATACCTCTCGGTGCTTGAGCAGGACTGATATAATCCTCGAGATTTAAATCAATATTACCGTGCTTTATTTTATGAAATGTTGATAGCCTTAAAAGCTTGCGTCGTTCTGGGAGTGGATGAAGTTTGAGATCCTTTATCATTCCGGAGACAGAAGATTGCCACTTGTAATCATTACCGGATGAATCTGGCTGCTCTATTTTGTACTGCTTGAATCTTGGAGATGTTACGTTGAGTGAAGGGGTCCCATACTGTACAGCAATACTCCAAGTGGGGACGCACTAGGCGCTTATATGCTTGTAATTTAACATTTCTCGGTGCATTATGTAGATTACGACGAAGAAAGCCAATCATGCTGCTTGCTCTGGCTGTAGTTATATCAATATGTCTATTCCATTTTAATTTGTCTGATAAGACAACTCCTAGGTATTTGTGACTGGACACTGTTTCTATCTGGTGACCGGATAAGGTGTACGTGTGATGAATGGATCGAGACTTCCTTGTGAAGCGCATAACGTTGCATTTGTCCAGCTTGTATTTCATTTGCCATCTTTTTCCCCAAGCCTCTTGTTGTTTTTTTGGTGACAAAGTCCGAGAAAAAAGGTGTAGATTCTACATTGTATATCATGTGACATTAGTTCTAACACTAACAGTAACAACAGTATGAAACTTTGTGGAAACTGATAATTGACACTAATGACAGGCCTCCACGAAACATATCCTTGACGACCAGATACAGACCGATCTTTTAGTCAAGTGACAGGCCTATCAGTTACAATGGGTGATTTCTAGTTGGTTTTATCACCTGTGCTACAATGTAGTGCTGAGATAGCAGTAGCACTAACCTACTACCTGGTAGTGGTATGTTAGCACTCAAACGTTAGCATTCAACTTGAAATGACCCAGTGCAGTTTAAAAAGAAGAAAAAAATGCTTATCGTATAGACTAGTGTATACAGCCTGTAGCCTAGGGCCTATCAAAATAAGCAGACTCTAGATCTAATGAAGTATGGCATTACCGGACAGCATGGTATATTCTGGACACGCACATTTTTGCGTAAACATTCAAGACTTTGTTATGTAGATTTGTCTCACAGAACGTTGTGCAGCCCGAAATCGAAATGAACACACTACAAATGTGTATCTAGTTTGACATAAAAATGTGAAAACGCTAAGAAATTACATTCTACTTTAGATTCAACGTTACAACTAACGTTGCAATATGGAGATTTTTTACAAGGTTTTTAATTACTAAATTTGAGCCTCATTTGCCGATTTTTTTTTTTTTTTTTTTGTCTTCTGCTTGGCTTGGCTTGGTAAGAATGACGAATGTGTATGGTGAATCGTGGGTATATTGTGACTCCAGAGCAAGGGCAAGGTGTGAAAGATGTCGATTGTTCCACAACAAAAGTGGTGTCTGGAATTATAGCAAATGGCAATGCGATTTTACACCACGAAAAAAAGACAACCTTTTTGTTAAAGATAATAAAAAGTTTTGGTACCTCAAAAGCTTCCCTGAATTTCCTTGTCTTGGTTTGTGTTTCAGGATAAAGTACGTTGTCTGTGAGAATTACTCGCCCCAAAGTGCTCTCATGTCTTTAATACTAATCATGCAATAATGGTTTCGTACCAGAGCCGACGCTGACCAGCGTCGATAAATATTGTACGAAACCACTGACTGCGACCAGCAGCGTGCAGCCCATTGTACGCATAGCTAACTGCGACCAGCAGCCCCATACGCATAGCGTAATGGGGCTTCGCATTGTAGCATTCAGGATCATGACAGAATTAGTATCGCGGGTAAATGTCAACTTAAAATCCAAAAATTTCTTCGATTTGAAGACTTACCAATTAAGTTGAAGTATTGAAAACAGGCTTCGAACAACGTTTGTTTCTGTCAATAGTCCCTTTCTGTTCGAATTGATGACTGAATGTGACTCGGTCGAGAGGACCTTGGGAGAGCTACATACACTGGATACCATGGCCAGCGCATGCGCACACAAACATCTTATCCGTTCATGGATTTGAAATTTGTGTGCACAGATATGTTCGCATGCACTGGCTGTAGTATTCAGTGTACTGTATGTAGCTCTCCTAAGGTCCTGTCGACCGAGTCACATTCAGTCATCAATTCGAACAGAAAGGGACTATAGGCAGAACCAAACGTTGCCCAAAGCCTGTTTTCAATACTTCAAGTTAATTGGTAAGTCTTCAAATTGAAGAATTTATGGGATTTTAAGTTGACATTTACCCTGCGATACTAAATCTGTCATGATCCTGAATGCTACAATGCGAAGCTCGATTACGCTATGCGTATGGGACTGCTGGTCGCTATGCGTATGGGGCTGCTGATCGCAGTTGATTGCATGATTACTAAGACATGAGAGCACTTTGGGGCGAGTAAGTCTCACAGTGTTAGTTATATGAAAGGTACTTTAACCTGAAACGCAAACTAAGACAAGGAAATTCAAGGACACTTTTGAGGTAGGGTGGGACATCCAATTACCGGACGCTTTTTTTCGTGGCTTTGATTTCCGTACTCAGTGGATGAAATTTCGGCTAAAAATAACACCACTTATTCACAGACTCCTGGAAATCACGAATTCAGCCAACTTATGTCAATTCTTCGTTCCAGTTTTTAGAAAATATGCTTCAAACGTTCCCCTCTAAAAATAGTTGTTTTCTGCGCGGTGCTAAATCGCATTGTATTACCGGACGCGATTTTCGTAATCGAATAATCGAGGTCTTTCGCACCTAGTCCTTGCACCAGAATCATAATTCATCCCACAAATCACCGTACACATTCTCACCGAGCGGATGACAAAGAAAAAATCGGCAAATGAGGCTCAAATTTTGTATTTTACGGTAAAATGTCTGTCTTGAACATTTCGAACAGTTCACGCAATAAAACCTTGTGAGAAATCGACAACTGGTTAGACTCTATACTTCTAGTTTACGTGCTTTGTCTATAAGAGCTGCACGCGCGGGTGATGAGCTGCGGGCCCCTTAGCGCACAACTATTCCGCATCATTCGCGTTTGAGGACGATAGTGTACAAATTTCCGATATCGATGAGTGAACTTTTGGTTTTATTGGAATCTTCAGCATTTTTCCTGTATGTGAGTGGGATTTCATAGAATTTCAGTCGTGAAATGTGATTCAAACATGCATAAATATTAACTATGAAGAGGTGCGGGTCACTCAACTATAAATTTGAGGTAAAATGTGAATTTTTTCGTGTTTTTACATTTTTATTTGGCGTTTTTTTGCGATTTCGGTCCACACAAAGTTCTGTGAGGCTAATCTACGAAGTCTCGCGCGTACAGAATGTCATTAGTACGCAAAAATGTGCGTGTCCGGTAATACCATGCGTCCGGTAATACCATGTTTGCCCCTACCAAAACTTTTTATTATCTTTAACGTTGGAGAGGGGTAAACATGAAGTCTATTTTCCCAAAATCAGAGATGATAATTTTTCATGACTTTGCTGTATTCGTAATTTTCAGGACTTTGTGAATGACTGTTGCTATTTGTGGTCGAAATTCTATCCCCTGAGTACGGAATTCAGAGAGAGAAGAGAGGAAGAGAGAGAGAGAGGGAGAGAGAGAGAAAAAAAAAGCGTCCGGTGATACAATTGTACGAACAACTCTCGTACACTTACATCAAAATGAGTATATGGGACAATGATACGTTCCCTCTGCCTTGACGAAGCTTCGTGTATTTCCATGACAACCTGAATTAAGCGCATGCCAAAATAATGCCACCTTTGTCTATATACGATCATACGAACCTTTCAGTAGATCCTGTGTCTCCTTGGAATATGCAGGAGTTCTCGTATCCCACATACCCGCCGATGTCTTCTGTTGTTTCGCCGACATTTTCACCCTTGTTTCACCAGTCCGTATCCGCAGAATCTAACCTTCTCTGTTTTTTTCGTTGGCAGAGCCAATCGATGAGGGCAGCAAACCTCTTGTCTAAGGAAGATGAAAAGAGATAGGGAGGTATAGGTGCGTGGAGATATGTAAATGGTAGAACTGTTGTTTTTCTTTCAATATTGGACATGAAATGAGAAAGTTGTGGGATTTAAAGATTCAAAAATATGGAAGTTTAGCCCTACCAGTACAAGTGTATTATTATTATAGAAAAGCTCAACTTTTACAAGTACCTGCCAGAGCTGATTCGAGTTTTTGCCACTAAACACTTCACAAGTTAAATTTCCCCGTTGATCAATGCAGCCATCAATAATGAATTTACATGAATCGAGTATTCTCAAGTTCAAGTTCAAGTTTATTTTTCATTCGAACGAAAAACAACAAATACATAAAATGGCAACAACTAAAATGGCGATTCATATCTAACAATATGGTTTCGATTCAGACTAAAAGAGAAGTATTATCACCGTTCTTATATACAGTAGCGCATAATACCTTTGGCAAGGTCTCTTTGCACTTTGGAGGGAGACAAAGAAACATACAAAAAATAAAGTTTTACAGAAACAGTAGAATGCTGCATAAATCATCATTTACAATCACTATGTTACTTTCTGTACGGATAAGATTTTATAAAAACTTTTTAAACTTATTGATGGAACTCGCATGTTTTATATCACATATGCTGTTTCACAGTTCTGGGGCGGCATGCCTGAAACTACGTTTGCCATTTTGTTGAAATGGAGGTTATTACATATAAAGTACAAACAGATTATATGAAAAACGACAACAAGAACAAAACCAATGCATACATTTATGAAATGGAGCTAAGAAATGAACTTAAATTTCATGCCTTTGTTTGTTTGCTTTATTTCCGTATCAAAAAAATATCAACACTCCCATACAGTATAGATAAAGTGCTTTACATATAGGCCTAGGTCACTAGGCGATGGGTCATTTTGTTTATGATGAAAATCTTACCACATTTCATATGTGTCCCAATCTGTAAGATTTCATTCGCGGAACCTGGGCTCAATTCGGATATATTTAACTAGATCAGCAGCAGGAGAACTAATGCATGCTCTTATTTCGTCTCGTCTAGATTTCTACAATTCTATGATGTGCAGCCTTCCACAAAAAGAACTCAGTAAACTGCAACGTCTTCAGAATTGTGCCGCTAGATTACTTACCTTCACGAAGAAACCTTTGCATACTACCCCAATACTTCGGTCCCTACACTGGCTTCCTGTAGAAAAACGTATTAACTTCAAGATCTTCTTGTTTACCGTATGAAGACATTGCACAAATTTGCCCCTGTCTACTTTCAAAATACTCTTAATCTTCACCAACTCGCACCACGTATAATCTCCGTTCATCAAACTCGCTAAAATTACGGGTACCTCGAATCAAGCATAATTGGGGATCGGGCTTTTTCATATATGGGCCCAAAACTATGGAATGGCCTACCAAAATCTCTAAGAGAAGCATCTTCCATTGATGATTTCAAAAAGATTTTCAAGACGTATATTTTCAATTTAAATTGACAATTGTATACCTGTATGTAAATGTGGATACGTACATATTATTTGTTGGTTCATTGTCTTATCAATTTCTGTGATACTGTTGTAACGTGACACAATATATACTCTGTTCTATGTATATCGCCTTGAGTATCTTTTTTAGGTAGAAATGAGCGCTTTATAAGAGTCTCACTATTGTTATTATTATCATTATTTTCTTTCTGATTCTGTCAAGCCCGTTCCCTTGGCTGCGTGGTTTCAAATCAAAACTGTGAGCAAAAGAGCAATGTGTTTGAATGAGAACACTTTTGTACTGCTGAATTTTCCATCTTCTTTCAATTTGGCGCAAGTCATTTTCACACTCTATGGACAAAGTGCGTCAGTGTTCAGCCAAGCGAGAACAAAATTTTGTTTTGTTGATTGCTCTTGATGATAAACACTAGATGAGACTATTGGGCAGCCATAAATCTGAAAAAGAAAAAATCTTCAAAATATTTAGAAATGGAATTTAGACAATTTTTTTAAAGGGTGTAAAGTTTTGTTTTTTGTTTGTTTGTTGTTTTTGTTTTTGTTTTTGTTTTTTTTTTGGGGGGGGGCATACGGGCATACTGTGTAATAGAGCCGTTGGTGCATCGCAATAGTACATCGCCGCAGTAATCAATTCAATTCAATTTAATGGTTTGATTATTTCCATCATCAAAAAGAAAAGAAAAAGTTGACACAATCCAAAGTGATACAATTTTTTCATTTTTCTTACACTCGTCTGATAAAGGATTTTTTCAAATACAATATAAAGTATATGCATGAAAAAAAAATACAAAGCACTTTGCCATGGCAACAAAAATAGTAAATAATCAAAATGATGGAAAACGCAGTGTTCCACTACAAAAAGCCAAGCTTGTAAGACGTGAAACACTGGAACAAAACAACAACAGTTCCAATTTGTTAAAACAATATGAAGACATTCATTTTAAATTCTTCTTTATACTGTTGTACATTTACTCATTTGCGTTTTCACATCAGCCCGATAAAAATCCAAGCTCGAAATATTTTCTGCGATTGCGAATTAGAGCGCTATTTCATTTCATATTCACATCAGCCCGAAGAGGGGGTAGACCGAATAGTTAAACATTTTAAGATAGCTAATTCGAAAGCTGAGTATGTGCAAACAGCATCAGCAGCGTGGATGTGCCCTCTCAAAAATTCCTCATGATTTGTGCGCAGTTTGCCTCGATCCATCGGGTTACACACGCCAGGCATGATGGCATTCATCTCGCTTATTTCTCGAGTCGCTTTCACATTATCAGATAGCGCGCTACTATTATCCCTCTATTTAAGAAATTTCCCGAGTTGGAGTCGAGAAATTTTCTCGACCAGAGCGATACAATTAGCGCACTAATTTGCGTTCAAATTATCAAAAAGCACGCTATTTCGCTATCGGGAAAATTTCACAAGCCAGAAAATAGCCCGCTATTTCGAAACATCGGGCTGATGTGAAAACGCCTATATTGACATATGATGCTGATACTATAATAAAACAATACTTACTGTGATTTTAGAATACAAACATATAAAGTATAACATATCACATTTATGGCACATACACTTTTGGGCCAGGGATGCCAGGAAAATTGAACGGAAAGGAAGATATGCAATCAGCCACAAAAAAAAAAATATATATATATCATAACGAGAAAGGTGACAACAACAATAATAACAACACAAAACACAGAAATAACAGAAATTGAGGAAAATTATGCACTCGGACAGATATACTGGACAACGAAGAACGAGGAAGAGGAGCAGGAAAGAATAGAGAAGGAAAAGGAGAGGGAAAAGGAGAGGGATGGAAAAGGTCTGTGGACACACTCCAAAATCTCAAGGACAAGTGAAACGTGACGATTTTTTTTTTCATTAGAATTAATTAAGTGGTATATATACATAGAAAAGAAATTGTTTAAATTAATACTTAAACATAGTTTACTTCACAGATGCTTTTAAATAATTTTCTAAGCTATTCCAAAATCTGGGTCCGGTGTAAACAAATGTATTTTGAGTTTGTAAAGTTCTCATTAAGGGAAGATGAAATTCTTTATATTGTCTTGTGGGATAATTATGTACGTGCATGGCTGTTACGGTGAATTAAAGAATGAAATATTTTGGGTAGATGGTTGCAGTTGTATCAAAACATAAATTGATCAAGTTGAAATTAATACAACTTTTTTAATTTCAGAACTATATGTTCAAGGAACAGCTTGTCAAAATGAGGCATACACAATATAATTCTAACATACCAATTTCAATTCAGTCATGTTAACAAATTACCTTAATTGACTCTTATAAATGATAATTGTACTTGATTTGTTACAAAGCTGTTCATTGTGAACATCCCATAGCAACTCATCATCTATCAAATGACTCTCAGATGTATTTAAATCTTTTCACCTGAAGTAATTGTTTTTGTGTAAGTTTTACGTTCAGATGCTGTTGCCCTTGTACCAAATAACATACAAACAGTAATGTTTTATCATAATGTAATTATTGTCACCCATCCATGTTTCCATACTTGAGAACTCATTATGCAAAACATTTTCCACAGCTTTTGGATTTGTATGTGAGTAAAAGATGATCATGTCATTGGCGTATAAATGGGTCATGCATTCAGAAAACGGCTAATTGATATCATCGCTTAATAGTACACATAGCAACAACGATTCTAACAAGGATCCCTGTGGCAAGTAATCTTACCTCCGAGAGTCTATATATATGAGGTTCTTATTCTTCGGTTCGAGAGATAACTCTTAAATCACTTTAATTCTGTACCACGGACATACACACATTAATGTTTTCTTTAGTTTGGATAAAAGGCATATTGTATTAACCCCAATCATTTTCCACTGTCAAGTCGCTCAGAGTTATACCTGCATATATGTACAATTACTTAGCAGCTACAACTTTTCTTCTTTAGTTTGAAGAGCTAAAAAGATCACCGTTCTAAACAACCCCCCCCCCCCCCCCCCCAGAAAAAAAAAAAAAATTACGGGATGGCAGTGAGCTGCACTAAACCTTGCCGGCCTTTGCACACATGATGGAAAAAGACGCGCTAACACTTGCACACGTAAAAAAAAAAAGGGGTGGCACCACCGCATGAATCCCGACCTCGCGGTTATGTAATATTCCTATAAATTGCAATAAATAAAGGAAATGAAAGAAAGGGAAAGAAAGGGAATGTACACATTGTGCATGACGCAAAAAGGGAGAAAAATTAACTTGCTCAAGAGAGGGATCTAATTAATGGTTGGTGGTGGGGAAAACAGGAATTACAGAAGCTTCATTGGATGGGTGACAAAGAAAAATAACACTTAGGACGTATTAAATTCTATTAGGACAATAGATCGTTCAGACGGTAATCCTTAACTTTAATAAAAGCTGGCGTCGAAGACGAGCTCTGCCCGCTTAGCTATACGACGCGGTTTAACAAGATGAAGCTTATCCTTGAAAGTAGCTATCCTAGAGGTCGTATACGGGCTTTAACAAAATGTAGTAGCCTTTGCCTTCGATACGTGCGGCGTGCGACAACTGTTCTATTAGTTTTGTTTGAAATCTGCAAGTATCGTGAAATAGTTCCCTCAACCCTCCGTGTGCCATGTTAATTTCCTGGCTGTATAAAATTTTGTGTGTGAAATTTGTGCAAATATTACTCCTTGGCAGAGTAAGGGTTAACAAGTGGTTAAGCAGCAAAATATTCAACTTCACTGTGACGTTTTTGGTTTTAGAAGGCTTTGGTGCAGAGGAAGGGTTTTGATTGTTTTAGATTTCAGTGAAAATATGAGAGCAGGTGAAAAGGGAGTTATGGTGCGATGAAACTTAGACATTTCATAGAAATAATGTTAATGTAATAATGTTAATCATGTGAAGAACCACATATGAAAAATTAACATTTATCTTATGTAGGCCTAACTTTCATTAACAACGACATCGAAATGCGCCTTCCATGCACTGAACTGGTCAAAATTTGTATGCTTCCGTACAGTGTGTTTTGGTGATCATTGAATATACTTTATAGTAGCATGAAAATATTCTTAGTCATGTTTAGTTCAGGGAGAATTTTCATTCATAGATCGTCCTCTCTTGATCATATCAGCATAGCTCATAGATTGATGAGATAATGCCATGGTTTGGAACATCTCTTTTTACTTTCTTTCGTTTTTCCTTTATCTTTTTTTTTTTTGCTTATATATAGATAAAAAAATCTAAAGAAATGGAATTGAAATGTTGTAAAATCCTTTTTCTTTTTGGTCTCTACAAACTTAATATACATTCTTTCCTAACAGACCTAAAGGCCCTAAGGATTTCTGAGATTGTAAATTACCAGATGATTACCAATATTCGCGCAACGAAGAGATGAATTTCTCAAAAATTTGTTTATTATAATGCAAACCGTTTCAGTGGGAGTTTTCGGGAAATAGTTTAATAGGGCCCAGATGATACTGGTCTATCTTTGAAATTAAAGCCAATACTTAGGCCTAGTACCACTGTAAATGGGCATTCTGCATCTTTTCATTTGTACAGCAGGCACTGCCCCTGGGAAATGATTAGCAGTGACAGATTCTGAAAGAACCCATGGTGGAGGTTTTTTTTTAACCTATCTGAATATTGAAAAGAAAATATATACTCTGGAAAAGTGTCTCTAAAGAGGATCTAAAGTGTAGAGTGTATTCAAGTGTTTAATCTTACCAAGCCAGTGGCGGATACAGAGGGGGGCGCAAGAGGCGCATGTACGCCCCCTTTATTTATCGTTAAATCAAAAGAAATAAAAAGAAAAAATGATACCCAGAAGTGGCACCAGAATTATAAGGTGCGCCGCCCCCCTCCCCCTTTACAGAACTCCTTGATCCTCCCCTACAAGCGGCGCTAGCTGTGCAATGAATGGGACAATACTGTGCAGCTTAATCTATGAATTGGTTATCAATTTAAGGGGAAATTGTTTATGCCTCATGAACACATTCTATTGTATCTATGACTAACCTATACCACCAAGATTACAAGCAGTAACATTATCCTTTCAAAAGTTACCGAAGTTGAAAGTCAGGAACGTGTAAAGGGCAAAAAACAACAACAACAAGAAAGAATAAAAAGGTGACTCTATGACATACCCAATCACACCATTGTAGAAAATAGTTTTCCAGAAAAACTGCTCATAACTCAATTTCCTATTCGTTTCATGGTCAAAACTTTAGAATAATGTAGAGGATTTTTTTTTTCTCTTCAAAAAGGAAATATCTTTATGCAAAGCCATAGATAATTTCCATCAACAAACAGAACCATAACTGTAATCCTAATCCTAACATCAATCTTATAGCCTAAAATCCAATTACGGCCCAACCCATCAATTGTCGCAAAAAGTAAGAAAAAAACCCCAGCTTTTTCTTCGTTCCCCTTGGATGAACTAGGTATAGGAATTATAACCATACAGGTTGGTTTAGACCTAAACTCATGTTTCTAACCATTTTGGTGAGATAATGAGAGATTTCTTACGAAATATGAAAGAGCATGTAATTCCAAGATGGATTCAACCTCCATTTGATAAAAATTGGTTTTGAAATAGCTGAGATATCCGAAACAGAGCAATCCTATGACAAAAGGTGGGGCCTTACCTTTTCTTAGGAGTGCTTTGTTTTACTTTGTTTTTTGGAAGTTTCGGTCATTCTATAAAAGATTTTTACCAAGTAACCATTGAATTCCTCTTATGATAGTACGTATATGCTCTGTATAATATCATTAAAAAGGTGTTTTCTTGGTTTCCTGCGAAAGATTAAAGCCCAAGCCTCAACTCCACCAATAACACCCCCACTTCAGGTGGTGCCCTTCCGTCAATTCCTTGAAGTTTCAGCTTTGCAACCATATTTCCCTCGGAACCCAAAGAGAATCCCTCCAAGTGTCTCCTGAATTGGAATCAGTCACAAACAAGCATGCAATTTCAAAGTTGGTGATATGTAGGCGAACATTGGCGAAGGAAGGGAAATGTGATGTACTAGTACTTTTTTCGGTTCAAGCCTCGTCGTGTTGACTAACCAGACGAAATATCAAGAAAACAACAGCAACAATAAAGGTGATTAATCCAACGAGCAAACAAACAAACAACAAAGAAACAAAAATGCCAACCTTCGAGGAAGATTACAGTAATAGGATAATAATATCCTTGTTTTACCAGAGGAGTCTCTTTGATTAAATCAACATATTTCTATCAACTGTCATTCTCCTTCTCGGTGGATTAGGAATCATTCTTGCCTGACATTCCGCGCCACTATGATTGTTGGTTAAAAGAAAGGACCTCGGCGTAGGTAGCGCAACAAAAGAGGCAATTTCATCGTAAGCAACTTGCGTCGACTCGACGAAGGTTCTCCTTTGTCACTTTTCTGTCTCGTGAAAATCATTTTTTTTTTTTGGGGGGGGGGGGGATGTCCCAGTTCAACATGGCAAATTACAGCCATCTTTGGCAGTTTCAGCCAGGTGTCATGCTTTTCCTCAGGCAAATCACTTTCATCCTATTTTCCATGTACGTAATGCTTCTGATATCAGTCAGGTCGCTTTACGTCAAACTTTAAGTTTACTGTTACACGGCGGACAAAAGCACCAAATTTGGAGAGATGATCCCTAAGAACCTACTCATTGATATTAGAGTAGGAGTCCTCTGAAAAAAAAAGAAGATATGTATATAATATGTCTATATATATTTTAAACACATATTATATTCATGGTATAATTGCTGAATTTCATTTTGCAGAAGATTTCGCGTGCATGAAACTTTGGCAAATTTCGCATGGAGCCAAGATTCGCGAAAGCAATATGTGCGCAATTCTAAACAATGCAATAAATGCCAGTTGCAGTTTTATCCAGCAAAAAAGACCGTCGGTTCCAATTTGTGAAAGTTTCATATCGCGAAAATAACACTGTGGATTTATTATTGACGAAGTATAGTAACAACGCAAAAAAAAGTTCAGATTTGTTGTTTGTTTGTTGTTGTTTTTTTTGGTTTTCATGGGACTAGAAAACATGAACCCAATCTAGAATTCCATGATCAACAAAGCATTTAAAACATGGGGGTGGTTGAATAAATTACCGTTTTATGAAGAGAAAATGCTGTTGAAGTGTCACAGTGTAATATACTATTCCCAATTTACGTATAACTCCATCAAAGGGGCTTGAGAACGTTTTCTACCGTAAAGACGGGGGAGGGGGAGTGATAACTGATCCTTTATTACATCATCAAAGTTTGCTTTAGTACCTTCCCTTCTCATCTCGCTAAATATAAAAGATATTCAATCATCAATATGATTGTATTCCATCCTTTAATTTCTAACGCATTCCCCGATATACGTGTATAAATTCACAACTTCCAACTCATATTCCCCAATTATTTTAAATTCAATCTCTGAATAGTAATTTGCCAGAATATTTCTACACTTTGATATAATTCCAAAATAATGCGAATCTATCTCAATACTTTGATTGAAGAAGGAATAAAAATCATCCGTAACAAGCCCAAATTTCAATAAACGAACTTTTGTGCAAAGTCCCCAATGAAGAAGTTTAAACTGATATTCCCTAGGCTTTGGAATAAGAGTTGTAATTCTGGGTCAGAGAAAAATATATTGGATTACTATTGGTAAAAAGGAGATATTACTCTGTCCATGACGTACTTACAATTTATATTCTGCTGTAAAATGTTCATAAATCTTACTCGAAGATTAATACTAACTGCTTTTCCATATAACTTTAACCAAATGTCATTCACCTGAAAATGCATGGTACACTATACCCACGACAAATTTAATCTTCCACTTTTCATACTGACATCGCAAATCTTCTAGACCTTTTTAATTTCATCACTATAAAATTTCATCACCACATTCTTTTCTCTTTTTTCCAGTTGAATTTGTAACACTTGCCCTTGTAATGCCTGATATTGATTTGTATAAACAAAAACTTCAAGAAAATTATATTTTGAAAGTTAATGAATATTTGTCTTTTGTTTGTAATGATTCTTCTGACTCTAATAAAAAGTGCTTTGTTTCAAATGAACTCAATGATTTTTAGATGAAAATAATACTACGCCTTTTTCCATGAAATGTTTTACCTGTTTACATTTAAACTCAAGAAGTTTGAAAAGAAACGTTGATAATCTTGTGTTTATTATTGAGTGGTATTGATTTACAGTTTTATATTATTGGAATTTCTGAGACTTGGTTAAAAAGTGATGATCCTAAGCATGACATTGATCGTTATAATTTTGTTGGATACTCTCGTTATAATCGCAGATTGGGAGGAGTTGGTGCTTTTATCCGTGATGATTTGCATTTTGTACAGAGAGTTGATTTAGGTCTATGCACAGACTGGATTGAATATATATTTATTGAAATTGATTTTAAGCCAAAAACATTATATATTAATTGCTACAATTTTAACTCCCAAATACTCTCTTGCCTCAATTTTTATTTTCAGTGAATGCAATATTACATAATATTATTAAGGAAAATAAGTTATTGTATATCTCACGGGATTGTAACCATAATTTATTAGATATTGGTTCTTGCCCACAAATTAACAAATTCTTTGATATGTTAATGACTAAAGTTATTTACCATATTAGTCACCTCCTTATACGTGTCACAAATCATTCAGCCACACTAATCGATAATACATTCACATTCACAAATGAAATGAATTATTTGTTATCTGGTGTTATTTTGGCAGATGTATCTGCTCATTTTCCAGTTTTTTGTTTGAGCCGTTACAAAATGAGTGAAAGTTCTAAATATTGATGTTTGTATAAACGATAGATGAGAGAAATGAACAATATTTTCTTGGTGAATTAATGAGTGTTAATTGGCATGTGGATAACTGTGATGCTAATATTGCAAATGATAATTTTTATTTTCAATGTATATACTTATATGATAAATGTTTTCCTAAAAAGAAGTGCAGAGGTAAACGCCATATAGATAAACTATGGGTTAATGCTTAATAATGATTTACGAAAACTGTGTATTAAGAAATATGTTTCATATAAAAATATACATGAAATATCCCACAATTTTTAGCGAAAAGGTGTATAAGCAATATCAAAATAACAAAGTGAGTTTAAGCGTGTTTAGAATGATTTTTTTTTAAGAAAATGTTTTTGGAGGTTAAGTTTGATATTAAAAAATGGAAACTTATTAACAAGGCTTTGGGTAAAAGGAATGCACAACCTAGTATTGCTTTTCTTATGGTGGGTAGATGATAAGAAAGTTGAAAATGGTGAAGAAATTGCTCAAGTTCTTAACGATCATTTTGTAAATGTAGATTTGCATTTGAAGGATATTAGCAGTTGAAGTTTGCACAAATGATGATTATACTCAGTTCGTACAGAAAAATAAGAATACAGCTTTCTTTAGCCCTATTACCCCAGGAGAAATTGTAAAAACTGTGTGCAATTGTAACAATGGTTCAAGTTCTGGTAATGATGATAATGATTACCTGTTGTAAAAAAAAATGATACATGTAATATGTTATTCTTTATGTGACATTTTTAATTGTGCTTTATCCAAATTATTTCTCCAAATCAATTTAAAATTGTCAAAGTTATACCAGTTTTTAAAATTGGTTCAACTCACAATATTAATAATTATAGACTTAAATCTGTGTTACCTGCTTTTTCTAAAATTCTTGAGAAATGTCTATGTGATAGATTACTCATATTTTTAGACAAATGTAACATAATAACACCATGTCAATACGGATTTCGTTCTGGGCACTCCACGTCCCCTGCCTTGATTAACCTTATTTCAAAAGTAACTAATGCGCTTAATTCTCATCAGTCAGTTATTGTTTTATTTTTAGATTTAAGCAAGGCTTTTGATTCTTTAGATCATCCTGTCTTATTAGAAAAGTTATATATATTCATGGTATCCGAGGTAATTTGTTAAAACAATTTTTAAATTATTTGGATAATCGGAAACAGTTCGCATTAGTTAATAGATGGAAATCTGAGTTGGGTAGCCGGGGATGTGGAGTGCCTCAGGGTTCAGTTCTTGGTCCACTTTGATTTCTTCTTTATATTAATGATATTTGCAAAGTCACAGATAAAATACAGTTCATTTTGTTCGCTGATGATATCAGCATGTTTATGTCTGAAGATAAAACTGATATCTTATTGTTACGTTTTAATGAAGAGATTTTAAAAAAATGATTGGATTCTTACGAATAAATTAGCTTTGAATGTAAAGAAAACTCAATGTTGTATGATTTTTACTAACAAGAAAAATTGATATTCAGAATTTATCAGTTTATTTTCATTTCTCGGGCAAATCAAATGATTCTATGGTCAGACTTTCTCGACTGCAGAAGAAAGCAGCAAGAATCTTGGCACAAACATATTGATTCAATCTGTAATGAGGTCTCTAAATGTATCGGTATTTTATTAAAAGTTACGATATCTTCCTCACAATATTTTACGTATGATTTGTAACGCTATTATATTAACTTAACTTCAATATTGTAACATTGTTTGGGCAAATCAAATTATTCTATGGCCAGACTTTTTCCACCGCAGAAGATAGCAGCAAGAATTATATGTCACGCCAATTATCTTGCCTCCACTAAACCTCTTTTTATAAAATTTAATGTCTTAGATATTTTTTAACTGAATTTAAGCGAAGATTTAAAACATTTTTATTTGGAAAGAGAAAAGTAATCTACGTACTTTGGTATTACTCTGTGTTTGTTCGTTTGTTTGTTTTTTGTTTGTTTTTGTCTTGTTTTTATGTGTCCATTGCATTTCTCTCAATCTGGATTTTTAATTGTGACAGTCCACCACAAAACGAACAAAAAGTCGCACACACTGATTTTGTGTGACGACTGAAAATATGTGAAATGGGTCAACCGAGCCGGTGTTGACTTTTTCATATTTTCTGAAAGAGCAATTCTTCTTCTACATTATGCTAAAATTTGGGATTATAAAACGGACAGGAAAGTATGCTTTTTAGCCGTTTTTCTGGAACATTATTTGGCAGAGTAGTGTGATTAATTGTGTCTTTACAGTCCCGTTTTCATTTCTTAAAAACCTTGTACACACTCTTCCCTTTCAAGTCCTATAACTTTTGACAGGATAGCGCTACTGCTTTGAAAGTTGGCATTGATTGAGGACAGAATGTGTTAATAAGGCATGATCAATTTCAATTTAATCTGATAATCCCTTCATCGTTGTTACTCCGGTGGTTTACATCCTGTTTTTTGTCCCATTCACTGCACAGCCAGCACGGCTTGGTAAAGATTACTACGTAAGCGCTTGAATAAACGCTGGACTTCAGAGCCTCTTTTCTCAGTTCACACTTTTCCTGAGTGTGTGCCTTCTTTCCAATATTTAGATAGGTTAGGAGAGTCCATTTGATTTGAGTTATACATCATTTTAAAGCTAAAAGTCTGCTCTTTCAGAATATGCTCTTAACTAAAATTTCATGTCTGGTGACTGTTTGTTTGTTTTGTGGTGCAGGGTCACAATTACTTTGGTTCTAACTTCTATGCACGTGTATTCGATTTAATGTGACTTTTATTATAATACTTTTGTTATGGTGGCAGGTGCCCATAAAACTTTGTTTTTCTTGCTGTCATTACATTCTGTATTGTCAATTTGATTTTATCTATATACCTTGTTTGAATGTTTTTATCTGTTTGAATGAAATAAACGCGAATTGCGAATTGCGAATTGATATTTTACTAATATACAAAACCCAGCTTTCTGAAAATATGCAATCGGCCGCACTCCGATCAAAATAATGACGTAATCTGTATATTTTTTTTCTACAAAAATTTAATTATGTATCATTTAACCTGAAAAAATAAACAACAGCAACAACATAGATTTATCCAACTAGCGAACAAACAACAAAGAAACAAAAAAGCCAACCTTCGGCGAAGATAATAGTAATAGGGTAAGAATAGTCTTTAAATTCCTAAAAATCTTCCGTCGAGATGTCTGCATTGCAACTCAATGACAAAAAGCCCTACATCGACGGACCCCCCCCCCCCTCCCCCACTGAACTGATCAGTGTTTTGGTAGTATCCATGATTAAAAAATGAAGAAATGAGTATGTACGCCCATGATCTGTTATCATGGCTGCTACTACATCACTGATCAATTCAGTGTTTATTTACGTCGATATAGGGCAATTATTCAATCAGTTGCAAGAATAATATCCTTGTTTACCAAAGGAGCCTCTTTGATTATATCACCGTATTTCTATCAACTGTGATGCTCCTTCTTGGTGGATTAGGAGTCATTTTTACATGACATTCCGCAGCACTATTGTGATGTAGTTTTTTTTAGAGTCAAGCCTTGTCGTGTTGACTAACCAAAACAACATCAGAGGTGATTAATCCAACGAGCAAACAAACAAAGAAACAGAAATGGCAACCTTCGAGGAAGATAATTATAATAAGATGATAATAGTTTTATTTAAGCAGAGGAATCTCCTTGATTATATCACCGTATTTTTATCAACTGTCATTCTCCTTCTCGGTGGATTAGGAAGCATTTTTGCATGACATTCCGCGCCACTATGATAAGTAGCAGATCTACGGGGAGTGCATTTTTTTTTTTTAAATCAGAAGAAATAAAAAAAAAAGTTTAATGGGTGCCCCCCCCCCCTCTTTACGGAATCACTAGATCCGCGCCTGATGATGAACATTAAAAGGGAAGGACCTCAACGAGGGTAACATTTGGTGATTTGCAACAAAGGAGGCAACTCCATCGCAAGCAACTTGCGTCGACTTCATCAAGTCTCTTCATTGTAGTTTATCTGTCTCGTGATTTGTTTTGTTTTGTTTTGTTCGCACTTTGACATGGCAAAATTACAGTCATCTCTGTCTGGCAGGCAGACGTTTATGTTATTCGTCATATTTCTGGCAAGTCAATTTCATGAAGGTAAGGAAAACCTATTTTCCATGATTCTGATAGCTATTGTGACGTACTTGTAATATCATTCAATATATTGCCATCACTGCGATATAACATGGGCGTAAATCCGGGGAGGGGTGGAATGCTGTACAACGATCCACATTTCTCTGCGACCGCTTAACCAAAATCAATGTGGTTTTCTGCAAAATACAGATATAGAAGTTTCATATCTAAACTCTGAAATACCATTCAGACAATTTAATCACACTGGAGGCTATCAATGTACAAACTCAATTGCAGTTCTTCTTTTCTTTTCTTTCTTTTTTTGGTGGGGGGAGGCACATAGTGTGCTAGCATGGTATTTTTTCGATATCTGAACCATTTATTAAGTCGACATTTTGCGAGATATCGCTTGAGAAAATTACGTATGCAAGTCCTATTTACTTACTTTTAGACTCTTCATGTTCAGCGAGTGTGCGATAAATCGTCATGCTGCAGTATGCCGAAATTATTAACATCAAATTTGTCTTCTTCATTTTTTTTCAAATTTCGGGGAGGGATACGATTTTACAGGCCACCCCTCCCCCTCGTCCGAGATTGGGGATGCATCCCCCTTCCCCGGGATTTAGACCAGTCCATGCCCATGGTTTGAACGTGAAAATGCATTATTTGCTCTGTAGCAAAATTTCTATTTTTCCCCTTTTTGTATTAAATTGTACCATATTATGATTTCAATTGACACCTGAACAGGTATTATTTTTCCTCGACTTATGATTTCGTTTGACATTTTGTATATAGGAAATGGCTTAAAGTCGAATGTAGGCTTTATTAAATGATATTTGTATTATGATATAATTGCGATTGACAAATGAATAGGTGCTGTTTTGGCCCTACTAATTCGATCCAAAGGAAATACATTGTAGTGCTTGAGTTGGCATTGATACCGGTGAGTTTATTGTTTCACTAAGTGTCTGTTATTTACAAAAATATAAAGCTATTTTATGAAATATGGACACTGCATTTTCAGCTTTGCTTGCAGCCTAAAGTGAAATTATGTAAACCGTATATAATCATTTTCCGAGTGACTGATTCGGCTGATAGGCTTATTTTCTTTTGTAGTTATTTGTATCCGACGTGTATACTCTGTATGTGTGCGTGTGAGCATAGTTTGTGGCTGTCAGCTATGTGTTTACCTTAGTAGGAGTGACAACGTTATCGGGCAGGTGGCCATATTTATATAATATTGACTGGCGTCGAAGGAGATACCAGAAAATATTACCCAAACTGAAAAAAATATTGCCCGAGTCCTATCCCCTATGTAAATTAGGAAAATATGTGAATACGGCTATAAATGAATTGGCTCAATGATATAGAACATTGACTACCTGTAGATCATCACCAACATGTTGAACAATTAAAAAATTGCTACGTTCATCAATGTACATCATTCAACTCCAACTACAAAGATACATACATGTATGTAGTTGTAACAAGCGAACTTCAAACATCTAAACGCTTTTACACTTCATTTTTGCTTCTGTTTCAATTCGGAGAGTTGTAATAACTGCTGGTCACTGTGCAGTTATTTAGCACAAATGGACTAGTCATTGTTTGTCGCGTAGTGCTGCTGGAAGTGGTCGACCTTTTATTATCGGCGTTCTTCTGCGGTGCGTGTAACCGACACACAGCGACGCCCTTAAATTTTCTCTCTTCATGGTTGATCGGAATGTTTACATGTAAAGTGAATGGCGAAACCCGGAAGAAGCAAAATACCAACGGATATTGACTGCTGACCTCCACGACCCTGTAAAGTACCAACTGCAATTGCCTCGCAAAACTACCTCGTATAGGTAATAATTCCTAAATTATACAAGTAATAAGAAGTATAATTAGAATTCTATTAGTAATAATGAAGTATAAGTCGAAGAGGTTAGCATTTCCCAGGTGTTTAAGGCAGTGAAGTCACATAATGAAATTCAAAGTAGGTAAACATTCCAAGCAGTCCCAGTTGGCTATAAATACCCGTGTCAGTGAGCAGCAAGCATCTTTTCAAAGAGAATACGGCTTTAGACAGACCAGCAACACCAGTATTGGGTGCAATGCAGACAATTAGCTAACTGGTTCTTCTCATCATACAGACAAGCAATAAATAAAGCACAATCATTGCTGTTCCAAGGTACGGAGCATTCTTATACGTATGGACATCTCATGTCAAGCAATTGATAAGCAGAACATCAGCATACAGTAGGGCCCAGCAGTTTTGACTTCTGTACAGTGTCGGAAAGGGAGGGTTCAGAACTGAAGAGTATCGATTAAATGAGATGCTGGGTGGGAACCTCTTCGACTTATACTTCATTATTACTAATAGAATTCTAATTATACTTCTTATTACTTGTATAATTTAGGAATTCTATTACGTAATACTCGTATAAGTCTTCAGAGGTTAGCATGTTCAAAGTTCCTTACAGAAGTCAGTCTAGTGACATGAGTGAGGGCAAGAGGACAAGAAGGATGATGGACAGTTTTCACAAGGCTGAAACTTTAGTCATGACACCTCATGCGTAGAGGGTGTCTATCGATGGTGACACACATTGTCGCAAACAGGAGAAGAACTCGAGCAAAGTTTGCTTGAGAACCTATTAGTATAAGGTGCAAGGCATAGCATTGAGTATGATATCATTTTGATACCTTGCGTGCTTTAACTGGAGCAGGATTAAGCATGATAGCGCACAGACAAATCAAATACAATGGACCTCTTGTACCGATTTTCCAATCAAGACATAATCATAATCATGTTCCTTAATTCGTGTACATTTGAAGGAAGAATTGGACATTAACCAGTTCATACTCGGCAAAGTAATATTGCAGCAATGATTAGAGGCAACTCCATTGCCATTTTGGGTTGATATTACGTATCAGAGTTTAAATTCATCAGTTTGGTGGACCGAATCTCCTAAACGAGTGGCCGAATAATGTGTCGCCATTTTCCAATGCACAACGTAACGTGATTTATGGTCTTGTGTCTTATCTGACTCGTATTAGGACATTGTTCTTAATTGAGATACTGATATACAGGTATACACATACTATCACAATTTATATGTCTCTTTCTAACTCAGCAGAACTGAGAATTGTTGAACTAATGTGGAATCAATTGTTAGAAGATAGAAGGTTCAAAATGTATCAGCGTTCGTCCAGTCAGTTGTGGACAAGATTTCATTAAGACCTTTATACTCAATGTGCAAAAGTTTAGAAGTTGCGGTGCTTCTGTAGCTATGAGCTGAGAATGTGGTACCCCTTTCATATTGGCATCCTTGAGAGTCTGGGATGAACGCGGGATGACTGTGCTCCCAAATCCTTATGTATGTGAACACGAGGTACGTCCTGTGGTACCCTTTCATACTGATCTCGAAGACAGTACAAACTCGGTACATGTTCCCATAGCAACAATACATACATAATTTGTATGCAGCAGTCAGTAAAGTGTACAGGGATGTATACGTATAGCCATTGACAGTATTATTATTCATATTTCAAGTGTTTATACATGCAGCTGCGAAGGACTGGCTTTCAGTCTCCGCTCCAAGATGCTTGTCGTCACCGATTTGTTGGGGTGTTTTGAAGAAGTTATGACTTTGCTTTCTGAACTTGCTCGTTGGAGGTGTTCTGTGCATTCAATATACTCGTGAAGAGTTGATCGGAACACAGAATTTAGGATTGGAGGAATTAAAGAGAAGGCACTTTAATTACCTGGTTAGAGATATACCTTTCATATCTCTATGTGCAAACGTGGCCTCGTCTTCCGGTAATGTCATAAGAACAAGATGTCTCAGCATTTGTGTACGTTTTGCCGAAACGAGTGCGAGTAAGGGAAATTGTTTTTGGCTCAAGGCACTGAAGGAATCTATAGTTCATAGGTATCTTGGAACGATAAAAAGTGATTCAAAACAGTTGAAACATCCCAAGTCTTGTTGTATTTAGGCTTGCGAGGGTCGGAGTTAGATACGCCCTTCATAAGTCTGACTATAGGGGCTGTTTGCCTATGTCATAACTCTCGGCTTCAGGAAGTATAGAAGACCGAGCAGGTCTATGAGTTAATCGTGGAGTGGGCTTTATTGAAAAGCTATGCTATAGGCTTAAAGGTGACAACGTGTTCTGTAGATGGGTTAAAAGGGATCATGAGATTATTCAGAATACAATCATTGCTATTGTCTTCAAGCACCCTCATCTGTTTTGTTTATTGGTATTGTCTCGCCATGATGATGAAAGGAACTTTGCAGCGTGCTGCGATGTGTCTGTCACTTGTCATCGCTAGCAGAGAGCACCCATGCAGGCGGCTAGCTGGAGGCTAGTCGGTGGGTGAGGGTGTGGGGCAAGAATTTTCTCGCTGAGTAATAGGGGTGGGGCTATTCGCATTTCGAGCAATACTGAGACCCATGGCTGCCGCCACCATTGGGGCAGTGAGGATTGCTCAGGTCACCTTGTTCAGTTGAAGCTTGTGGAGAAGTGAGAATGTTCTAGGGTAAGGAAAAAGGCCTCAAAATTCAGGGCAATAAAACTTGGCTTCCATTTGACATGAGGAGCGAACTGGTGGTCAGGGGAACCGAGATGCAACGTCAGCGTCACTGCTAATCTACCGTAGAGTTTGTGGATTATGTGATGAAAAGACACGCATAGTAATTAGCTGTTCATGTCTCTGCGAAACAAGCAGAAAACTTCAGAATTATCTACCTCTGTTGAATGTGAAGCTGATATCCGATTGCTAGACACGAATTCCAATGTTGGCTGTGAATTCGTTCGGGTCAGGTATGCTACCAGCTGTAGAAATGTCTGACCGGATTATGAATAAGCACATTTTTTTTTTTTTTTTTTGTTTGTACACGAGCCACACAGGGCTTCAAGACCATTCTGAATTGCAAGAGGTTCACACACATTGCTATGCGGGGAATTCTGTTTGGCACTCCCGACTCTATGAGCAAAGGAATTGTCATTGTTCAGAATTACAATTGTAACTACTCTCCATACTGAGATGCTAGCATCCCTTGAAATTACCATGCTCATGAAGGTGGAAAATAATTCTTTGTCTTGCGAGACAGCCACCACCAAAGAATGTTTTGTATTGCATGACTAGGTAATGAAACCAAACTTTGTGTCAAAGTCATCGTCTGCTTTACGCAGAGCATTAGTTGATTTATTTTTTCTAGTCACAAGTGATGAGAATGTAAATTTCTTTGAGGAAGGCATTAAAATCCCGAAATTTGGTTACGTTGCCATTCAAGATTGAATTTCCAAGGGCAGTAACCTTGTCAATCTTGTTCTGAGTAAAATTGAAAATCATTTGCTGGGAATTAATATGAGAACCAAGGGAGGTCTCGACGTGCTTTGGGTTGAAACTGGATTTGTCGAAATCCTTACTGAAACTCTTTATGGGTGACAACAAGTTGATCATAAAATTGGCTTTGTCAAGACACTCTTCTCTGGTGTAAGAAAGAGAATGGATATCCTCGAAATAGGTGATTGTTCTAATGTCGCTACTCCTCACCGAGGCAAAGACAGGTTTCATAATTTTAAGGAAAATCTGTGGGGTCGAATTAAGGCCAGATAGAAGGCGCTGAAGGAATGCAGTAAAAATACTATTTCCATTCGAAAGACTTTGCTTGGTGAACAAGGTGAACGGATACCGATAAATATGCACCCTTTGGAGGGGCAAAATTAAAGCCTTAATCAAGCGAAACTGTTCCACTCTGAAGTGTTCGAATCTTACAAATTTGTTTTTCAAATTTATGATTGGACTTTATAGACCGCCAGTCTTTGGTAGCGCTAGGTTAGAGTTGATACTCCATGTGAGGAATCTCTCTAATAGCTTGCTTTGCGAGAATCTTAAGAGACAATTCTTCATGGGTTACCTTTTCCTCCTCGGTAGAATGTACACTTTGTAGAGGAAAAATTTATTGGTATGGGGTTGAAATGAAACTACGTGTATTGGTTTCATAGCCAAATATTGTGGCCAATTTCCAAGAATCAGGAATTATTTTGACCAGTCATCTTTGGAAAGCTTGAGATTTCCAGCAATGAACGGTTTTGGACAGTACTCATCCTTTTTTTTTTTTTTTCATTTTGCTGGCTTGCGTAGAGACATTCATGACCCATGATGTATGCTTATGTGACACTTGTCAATTTTTCTCAGATGTCTTTCTGAACAACTTTCTATCAAGTGGAATCGACTTGCTGCGCAAGTGTTGTTGAGAAGGGTTGAGAAGGGGTTTCAAGATACCTCGATGGTGCATGCTCAGATCATACGATAAGCAAAGCCAGGGAGTGTCAGGCCATCGATGGTGACATGAGTTGTTTAATTCTCGTTGTGTCAGTTGCATGGATGATTATCCGTGCATGATCTGTGAATTTCAGAAAGGATTTACATGTGGTAGAAGTCCCTTCACTACATTTTGTTGTAGAAGTTGGGAGCTCACAAGACTCAAGTCCTCGTGAAGGAGGATCGCCCAATTTTGCTCTCGATTTTTGGTGCGAGAACTGCTTGGGCATTCGATGGCAATTGAGCATTTGCTTCGCGATTTTTTAGAGACTTACCTTCTGATGTGGCAGTGTGACTGCCTTCATTACCAAATCAGCCAGTTTCTAAATTTGGCCCAAATAAGATCAGAATTTAAGTTAAAGGGAAGATAAACCCAAAGAGCAATGTGGATTGAGTGAAAGCAGCAACAGTAGTAGAACACATCAGTGAAAGTTTGAGGAAAATCGGACAATCGTTGCAAAAGTTATGAATTTTTAAAGTTTTAGTGTTGGAACCGCTGGATGAGGAGACTACTAGAGGTTATGACGTATGAGAGGACAACAATACAAAGAAAATATGAAGGAAATTCAACAGAAATTCATTTTTCTATAGCATTATGAAAGAGCACTTGACTAACCGCTTTCAGAAAGCAGGGGGAATAATTGCTACCCTTAACATATGTCAGTATCAAGTTGACGGAATTTGTAATTTACATGAAAAATTGATTTTTGTAGCATTTTCTTTATATTTTCTTTGTATTGTTGTCCACTCATACGTCATAACTTCTAGTAGTCTCCTCATCCAGCGGTTCCAACACCAAAACTTTAAAAATTCATAACTTTTGCATCGATTGTCCGATTTTCTTCAAACTTTCACTGATGCGTTCTACTAATGTTGCTGCTTTCACTCAATCCACATTGCTCTTAGGGTTTATCTTCCCTTTAATATCAATTTTGGTACCAGGCTTTGAAAGAGTTTGGCTGTAGGGCATGGCATCCGGATCCGATCGGTTGTCAAAATGACCATAACCACAAGGGCAGAGTCAAGGCCACCCATACAGGGCAACGCAGTCAGTTTTGCCGGGAAGGAGGCTGACATGAGTATATCGTCGTCTGATGAGCTGCCGAAGCGGTTGGCTAGCTCGCTGAAGTCTTCGATGGGCGGGGCAGCGCCCCTGTCCCCGCGGACATGGCTCGCATGTCCGGACTAGTCGCCGGGAGGAGGAGCTCTCCTGCACCAGCGGGCATGGCTCGCATGCCGTTTGTCATTACAACGGTGTGCCGCCGCCCTATCCATGAAGCGGGAGAGTATCTCGGATAGATGAAAGGTTTCTTTAGTTGAGCTTCAAGGCGGCCTTCCATGCCCTGATCTCCCCGCGGGGATGGGGGCTGAGAGGTAGCGTCGTCTTCCCGATCACTAGACATTGGAGTTTGAGATGTATAATCAGGGAGGTGTCTCACCTCCCTGGTATAATTCACTGCCGTCACACTTGAAAAAGATGCTTGCTGCTCACTGACACGGGTATTTATAGCCAACTGGGACTGCTTGGAATTTTTACCTACTTTGAATTTCATTATGTGACTTCACTGCCTTAAACACCTGGGAAATGCTAACCTCTGAAGACTTATACGAGTATTACGTAATAGAATCAAGGTTATGGACCATAAAAGCCTATCACACACTAACCTGCGGTCATGCAGGCTGGCCTGGGAATTTGACCACTTTTATTGACAGATCCCATTCATTCAGTGAGACATTCATCGTTCGTAAAATTTGTCAATTCTTGTCTTTAAAGTTCATGTGCTTATTAATGCGTGATATTTTCAGCATTATAAAAATTAACGTAAAAAAACATAAAAATGGAAAGAGGAAGAGTTGCTCTTTCCTCACAACCAACATTGTGCTCTCCATAGCTGACAAATATGAAACGGTAGCCCTCCAAAGTTGAACTATACTTTTTTTGTGGATACGCTCTTATACAAATTTGATCAGACAAATGTTTCAGATAATAACTCATTATTGTCTGTATATTAAAGTCTGCAGCAAATGCCACTTTCCCCTTCAATCTTTATCAGTAAATATAATTCAATTAATTATTCCCTCCTATCGACACTTAGTGTAGGCAAATCTGCAGGTCCTATCAAGCCTGTAACATCCTCAAACCATCATCTTTAAATATAATCCTCCACAAACACACACACACACACACACACACACACACACACACACACAAATAAACAAACACAAAACAAACCCTTGATCCGAGCCAAAGAAAGAAGTGAAATTACATTCCATGCGAACATGTTGGGGAAAGTAGGTTAATTCGGTAATTTTTTTTATTCGGGAAATTTAATGCTTGTCGCGTTTTGCGATGAAACCCTTCAAATAAACAAATCATAAAACCAGGAAAAAAAAAATATCTTTCAGAGCGACAAAATCAATAATCGGGAAATGAAATTGCACTTAATCATCGTGCAATTATTGAAAAGAAACAGCCATGGTTGGTGAGGTGGCAGAATTTAGGATCGCTTCTTGTAGTTCAAACAAAATATCAGGTGCGTGGGGATTTTTCAACAAGCAAGATCAATTGGGGTTTTCAATGTCATGACCAAAGTTTGACTTTGGTGAAGAAACGTGTAACAATTAAAACATTTTTTTTTTCATTCATTTTTATTTCATTTCAATTTATGTTCATATTTCTGACATATATCACAATAAAGTGTACAAAATACGAAAATTATACAAAACACAAATTAGATGAAACTTCACCGGAATGTTTGTCTCGGTATAAGCACAAAGTCAGTATACATGCGAGTTGAACTACGGGTCATGATGCGAAAAATATGATGGGGCCTGAGTAAAAGCAAGCTTGTACAGCCGCAGGTCCCGTGATACTGATAAAAAGGTTAGGGAGACAGATATTTACATACCTGTTACATATACATGTTATATATATAGGAAAGTGATTAAAACTAACAAAAATTCCGACTGAATAAATGTAACTAAATGAAATTGATGACATCAAGAACCACAAAGGGCGACACCCACGAAGAGAATACCGTGCATGACAGCAGGTTCAATCTGCAATTTAATTTGAAAACATTATCAACTCTTTCACTACATAGAACCAAAGGTGATTCTCATAACTTATTGGTTTACAGTACTGTAGTCCTTTTCGTAAGGCTACTTGCCATCAAATAAAGATATTTTCCCAAAACGTCACTTACGTGAAGTGTCTTATAATTTGCCTGTATGGCGAGTGAAATCTCTTTGAAGTTGACTAACATAATGCATGTACAAGGGCACTGTCTGCCTGCATTTATCATTGACCGCGTCCTCGACCTTGACACGCCTTCTTCAATTCAACTCAATTCAATTAATTTCTATTTTCATACTTTTCATTTATGAATGTCACAACAGAAATAATAATAATACAATTCCTTTACCTTGTAAACACGATGCGAAAAAACATATACAATATACATGGTGACAACACAGCAATTGGAATGATAACTGGTCGATGGAATGCGAAGATGGAAGGCGAAGACGACGGAGTGTTTCTGAGCTCCCGGTTTCTTGAGACTATTTCCTGATTTTTACTGATTTTTACCTCGGAAAACGTGTCTTCTTGACAAGAAACACCATCGTGAGCTATTTGTATCAATTTTGTCTGGATTGTGTGCCCTGATCTCAGATAGTTTGACTAATGGAATACTGATTTGTTCATATTCAGACTCACGCACTCATATAAATATCGCTGTTGCTTCAACGTGACGTACATTGCCGTAAGTACCACTGAACTACTACGAGTGCTACACGTCTGTGCAGTCATTGCTTGAATCGTATGTGTTTCGTCACAGTGTTTTCGAGAGAACAAGACATGGAGCAATAATTTCGGAGTATAGAACTCAGTTTGAGGATGCATCTAAGTCAACATTCTGGAACTTAAAAGATCAGGCACCTGTTATTATGAGAATCTGCACCAATCGCCATTTTCGATAGATCTGATGAATGAGATACGAGTTTTATGACAGATTTGACCCTGAGATATCTCCACAATAATATTATTATCGAACAGTTACATCGTTACTGAAACATGATATTGATTATATTACGTTCCATCGTGATATAACTCATCAAGTCTTTGCTGACTGATTTTCCATGCGCTTCATTACAACTTCGCCTGCCATCATGGCTACATTGACCCAAGATAGAGTCCGAGCCATTATTGACGAGGCATTGCAGTCATTTGTTGAAAGCGATTCCTTCTTTCAACTAATCCGTAAAGCTGTGCGTGAATCAGTGAAGGCCGAGATGTCCATCGTCACGGAGCGGATTGAAAAGAATGAAGCGAGGATAATGGATCTGGAGAAACAACTTGAAAACCAATCATCCGAGATCGCTAAACTCACGAAAGCAGCTGAACGTGAACAAGAAGTTGTAAAGAGCCTGCAAAGGAACGCCAACACACAAGAACAATATTCGAGGCGCAATTGTCTGCGTTTCTATGGCGTCGAGGAGTCCAACGGAGAGAACACTGACGATCATATGTGTCGAATAGTGAGCGAGGTTCTCAAAATTCCGATCACCAAAAACGACATAGAGAGATCGCATCGCGTCGGTTCTGTGAACAAGGCGGAGCAAAGGTCTCGAAATACTCGCGCATCACGGAACACCAAAGAAAAGCCCCGTCCGATCATTGTGAAGTTTGTGTCATACTGAATGAGGAAGCTTGTCATCTCCAAGCGACGAGCGCTGAAGGGATCCAACATGGGAATTGACGAGGACCTCACAAAGCAGAATGCATCGCTGCTACAAAAAAAAAAACAAAAAAAAAACAAGCAAACAAACAAAAGCGTGCCGTAAAGTTCTCTCATCCTGGACATGTGATGGAAGAATAATCGCTCTTCTTCCTGCTACTGGAGGAAAGACAATCAAGCGGGTCATCAACTCAGATAATGACTTGATATGATAGTAACTTTTCCCCATAGTGCTGACGCCTATTCAACCAATGCAAGAAATGAAAATCCAAATTTTGGTCAAATCTTCAACTGCAGTAATATCAGTGTGTATGGTTATAAAGATGCATTCTCTTTATATTGAATTGGTACCTTTTCATAAGAAGTTTTGTTTTTTGTTCTGTTTTTTTTCCGTTGGTAATTTCTATTTGACACGGGTAATTTGAATTTCTTTTTTACTCATTGCACTGATTCATCTTAAAAGTTGTTTGATATTCTCATGACTCTAAGAAATTCCTGTGTATCATGTGCCAAAGCAGTAAAAAAAAAAAACAATCAGAGAGGACTACAATGTACTTCATGTTCTGCCTGGATGCACACTATTTGTGCGGGAATAAATAAGGAACAATATGATGACGTTTATTACTCATTTATCAATTGGAGATGCACAAAATGCATTTTCCAGTACTTACCTTTTCATTCGTCCTCATTTTCTGAACCCAAGAAGGAATGGAGTGGATTAGTTGATCAAAAAACTCCGATGAAAAAATCCACAGGCAATTTTGTGAATTCTCCCAATATAGATCCTGATGATTATCAAGTTGAACATGAAATAGATAAGATCTTTAATCCCATCCCAACTAAATATTTTGTGACTTCTGAACTGAATGATGCCATACAAAATTGCTCAGTGAAAAAAAAAAACTTCAGCATGATTAATTTCAATGCAAGGAGCATGTGCCAAAATTTTGAAAGAATTCATACTTACCTTTTATGCATTGAAGTTTTCAGTGATAGCTATATCTGAAACGCGGATAAATTCAGCTATATATGCTCCTTTTGCACTTGACGGTTACAAATTTATCCATGTTGACAGACCAACTGGTCGTGGGGGTGGAGTTGGCCTCTTCATCCGAGAAGAGCTAAGCTTTACACATTATGAGTCTAAGGAGCAATGTGAAGGAGTTGATCAGTTATTCATCAAAATTAATTGTAAATCATTTCCAAATATCATAGTCGGAGTGATATATTGCTAACCAAAATATTCCATTTCTACATTCACGCCTTTCTTTGAAAAACTGATCAGTGAATTCAATATAAAACAAAATTTTGTATACTTGATGGGAGATTATAACATCGATTTGACTAAAAAAGATATAAGTCCATCAATACTGGAGTTTGTAAATGTAACTGCTTCTTCCGGATTTCACACCTTGGTAGATAGACCAACTCGCGTCAGTGCTACGTCAGCCACAACTATCGACAATATATTCACAAAATGATAACACCATCTCCACTCTGTCAGGCATCCTAATGACAGATATTTCTGATCACCTACCAATATTTCATATATCATTGCATCCAGAGGAGAGACGTAACAGTAAGAAGCCAAAAATATTCAGGAAGATTACGAAAGAAAATCTCGCTACCCTTTGTGCTGACCTAGCAGACACGGATTGGTCAAGAGTGTATTATGAACAAAATGACCCCGAGGGGGCTTATAATGTGTTTTACGAAATATTCATTAATCTGTATGATGTGCATTTACCTAAGAGAGAAATCAAGAATAAGAAAAAACAAGAAATCAGAAAACCGTGGGTTACAAGTGAACTTTTAAAACTTATCAAAAATGAAAATAAATGTTATAAGAAATATAATAATTCTCCCCTTGAATCAAATTATGAAAGGTATTAGAAAATTCGTAATAAAGTTACTCTTTGCTTACGCAGAGCAAAGAAGGGTTTTTATTCGAAAAAGTTTGATTTAATCAAAAACAATTCAAAAGAGACATGGAAATTCATTAATACAATTTTAGGGAAAGCAAAAGATTATTACCAATTGTAACGTATGACCCCCAAACACTATCGATGAGGTCAAGAACCACACAGGGCGACACCCATGAAGAGATACCGTGCATGGCAGCAGGTTCAATCTGCAATTTAATATGAAACATAATCAACTCTTACACTACATGAACCAAAGGAGTAATCACTCTGACTTATTGGTATATAGTAATGTACCTTTGCATAAGGCTACTTGCCATCAATAAATGTTTTCCACCAAACATCACCTATATGTAGTGTCTTCTTATTTGCCTGTATAACCCATAGTGTGATGAGTGAACTTTCTTTGATGTTGACTAGCATAATACATGTGCAAGGGCACTGTCTACCCGCACTAACATACTGTTGTATTTAATTTATCATTGACCTTCTTCTTCTTCTTCTTCTGATTAAGTCTGCCTCCTTCAATAGACTGAAGATTCTTGCAGACTGGTGCTATTTACATTATAATACAATTTATTTACAGATATTTACAAGCACATAGAAAATTTGACGAAAATACTAGCCACTGTGATCAACCGTTAGACGGTTTCGAAATGATCCCACAGATGGCGCTGAAACAATTTCTGACGACAGGGAATTCCAGTTCCTTACAGTTCTTGGGAAGAACGAATGGCGATGCGATTCAGTTCTCGAATATGGTACCTGATAGGAGTGTGGTTGCGAGGCTCTCGTTAACTGAGTATCCTGTTTGATGATATAGTCCTGTGCTGAAAGAGGAGTGAGATTATTGTGTATTTTGTACATCATAATTAGCCTGTCATTTTCTCTGCGCTGTTCCATCAGAGTGGTCCAATTAAGTTCTTGTAGCATTTTGGTGACACTCGATGTGTTATGGTAGCGATTTAAAGTGAATCGCGCAGCTCTTCTCTGGACCATTTCCACTTGGTGGATTAGGTTCTTGGTAGATGGGTCCCAAACTGTGGAAGCATACTCAACAATTGGTCGAACCAATGTTTTGTAAGCTGTGGCTTTAACATCAGAAGATTTTATGCGAAGATTGCGTTTTAGAAATGCAAGCACGTTATTGGCTTTATTGACAGTATTGTTGATGTGTTGGGTCCACTTCAAATCAGAAGACCTTGGCCATGCATGACCTTGACATGCCTTCTTACACATAGCAACCTCACACTGTACCTTTCACTAATCTGCCCTTGTTATACATCTTACATAGGCCTTATCTCTTCCATAATTACCTCAATTAAACTACAGTACTCTTCATACACTATCATAATTATCTGCTGTATATCTAACGTAGATCTGTAAATGCCCAGGGGGGCGTTTCATCAACGAGTTCGTCGGAGGTTTTCACCGACAAATTTGCAATCAGCCAATCAGACGCACGGATTTCAGTAGCTTTTCAAATTTGTCGGTGAAAACATCCGACGAACTCGTTGATGAAACACCCCCCAGATTATACACAGCCCATCGGGCCTTTAAATACTCATCGTACATCATCACTACATTATACCGTGTACGTAATCCATTACGTATGCAACGTGCACTTTCGACTGTGTACTTTCACCTATTCAACCACTCCACATGGGCAACTCATTCACACACTACACTGTATTTTGATGCCTCATTTATATCATTTATACTTCGTCATTCATAAAGCCAAATCGCTAAAAGGATAAATGAAACCTCAAACTTCAAACAATCATACTCATTTCTACTCACATCATTGGGCTTGTAACGAAATCTGAGCTAAATCAATGGCATCTCTGGGCAACGAAAGTTTCGGAACTCGAAATTAGCAGCACCAGTGCCGTATATTAAGAGAGTCTGGCCAACTCATAAATTGGACGCCATGTCGTTACCCAGCGTACAGTGCGCTTATGGTTTTAGCGTGTGCGCTTGGAGGGTTAAGTGTGTACGCGCAGGCGTCCCAAAGGCACGGTGTTGCTTGACTTTTCTTTCTCTTAGAGAGAGAGAGAGAGAGAGAGGGGGGGGGGTGGGGGAGAGAAAGGGGGTAGGTTGAGGGAGGGACATTCTTTCATTCCATCCATGTTGAACAAAGCCAACAATCAATCATTTTTACACATTCAAATAGACACAAGCACACAGGTATACCGTATAAATGATAGGTAAGCTGTCTGAAGGACATAATTCCTAAATATATGATGAATTGTTACCTATACGAGGTAGTTTGCGAGGCAATTACAGTTGTTATTTTGCAGGGTCGGAAGTTCAGCGGGCGATATTAGAGCATATTACGAGCATCCGGGGTTTTACATATACAGTGGGCTCCCGTTATAACGAAATCCTCGGGACCGGCAGTTATTCTTTCGTCATATCGGAATTTTGTTATAACCGAACAAATAAACGATAGAAATACATAGAGTGGATGACATTGCAGCCCAAATTTTTACTTCGTTATAACCAGAATTTTGTTGTAACCGCGTGTTCGTTATAACGGGAGTGCACTGTAAAACAGGGAGGTGGGAAGAGAGATTCCACTCCTTCTCTTCCCACCTCATGTAAACATTCCGATCGACCACGAAGAGAAAACATTCAAGGACGTCGCTGCGTGTTGCGTGTCGATTACACGCACAGCAGAAGAACGCCGATAAATCAACTCATACAAGGTCGACCACTTCCACTAGTTCCAGCAGCACGACGCGTCAAACAATGACTAACTGCACCAGTGACCATCAGTTATTACAACTCTCCAAATTGAAACAGAAGCAAAAATAAAGTGTAAAAGCGTTCAGATGTTTGAAGTTCGCCTGTTACAACTACATTATGTATCTTTGAAGTTGGAGTTGAATGATATACATTGATGAACAATTTTTCAATTATTCGACATGTTGGTGATGATCTACAGGTAGTCAAATGTGGCTTGATCTATATCATAGTGTATTGCTGTATTCACACATTTTCTTAATTTACCTAGGGGATAGGTAATAATTATGATATTGACTGGCCTTGAGGGAGATACCAGATAAATATTGCCCGCACTGAAAGAATATTGCCCTCGTCTTCGACTCGGGCAATATTCTTTCAGTTTGGGCAATATTTTCTGGTATCTCCCTCGAGGCCAGTCAATATTATATAATTATTGCCGTGAAAATAAAAGAAGAATTCACAGTAAGTCGTATCGTCAACTTTCACTAGACTGTATGCTATTTATATTGTATCTAGCAAGTTGCCCAGGGAACAAGAATATTGTATAACAACATTTTTTATATAAATTTACAATTCTAGCTGTGCAGAGGATAGACGAATTCCACAGTTATTACTGTTTCGCACGTAAATACATTGTAATCATCAATTACCATCCTATTTAGTCCCATATATGTATGAAACTGACATGAAGGCCGATTAGTATGTAATTCAAAAGGAATACACCTATGTACAATGTACAACATGAAAAAGTGACGTCACCGATATTAAGGTATGTAAAATGATCTAAAATTGTTTAAAAGTAATATTTAAAAAAGACATGTTGAGCGAAAGCGCAAGTACTTTACCTGGATAAAATAAGGAGGGATATCTTCAGTGACATCTGTACCAAATAATAATAATAAAACAAAAAACACAAATAAAGATGTCCTAATGGCGACCGGTATTCCTCCGCCATATTACATTGTTCTCTTAGCAGGTGTAGAGTACGTCTTGACAATGTTACACGACAGTTTCACAAAATTGGCAGACAAAATGGCAAATTTGTCACTAAATTTAATGCGTCGAATATTTACTTTCCTTGAACTAGGTATGAATGGATGTCTTTTATTGTTTAAGAGAGCAAGTATTAAGGAATTTGAGCATTTTTACTTTTGCTTACTTCTTCTCACTACTTTTTACTTACTACTATTTTCATGGCAATACTTTCAACGGTTATTTTAAAAATGTATAGAAAATTCTGTCATTTCAGTATTTTCACCTACCTTTGACCATCATGGCCAAAATCTTTCCCTTTCTCGCGTCATTGTGTAGTAATGATGGCATGCAAATACGTGTACCATATTTGGTTTTAAGTTTGTGAATTGGGTAATTTCCAAGGTATTTAGGATCTGCATGGGTAATAGTATTTCAACAATAGAGAGTAGAATTTTAGCATTACATTTTACCTGACATTGATCCTTGACCCTTACCCCCCTCCCATACCCCCGCCCCCCCCCCCCAAAAAAAAAATGAAATAAATAAATAAATAAAATCACGAGAAAATCACGGTCAGGCAGTAAGTTTCGTTTGGAAATACCTGTACTTATACCTCCAGATATTGCATATAGATATGGGGGAAATAGTGATATTTTAAGAATTTAACCATTATATACATGATTTTGACCTTTCACTTTGAGCGTGTTTACACAAAAGTTTAGGCCCTACAAGCTAAAAACAAAACTCACACAAGCATACCCGTCATGTCAAGTTTCATTACCTCAAACGGTGTCCACAATATTGATTGCGATATGAAGGACAGACGGAAGGACGGACGGACGACCAAAACAAATGCCTCAGGCGACACTTTCGTATGTTATGGCGGAGACATACAAATGTGAATCAAAACTTGGATAGTCTGAAAGACACCGCGAGGAATCCAAAGAAAACAAATCAGATATATATTTTCCCGTCGCACTCTGATTTCCTGCTTTTTCCTTTGTTTTGGATCTGTCGGAAAGCGGTGCATCATTACACTAAGAGCGAGGTCGGTTCGCGCAACGCCATGCTGCGCAGGAAGGCATGACGAATCTTCAGTTTATGGCAATAAGATATCAAAATATCTTTCGTGTTGTACCTTCTACTTCAATAAAGTTTACAACCTTACGGCAATGACATATCCCCACTGCACCATGACTGATATTAAGGGGAAGTCCCCAAGGCAAGCAATATTAGCGCGTAGCTGCGCGTAATGAACAATGGGCACTGCGTATGAGCTCTGCTCGCGCCCGCGTGATTGACTTTGGTAACGACATGGCGCCTGTAGGTCACGGGACCAGCTTTTGACCAATCACAGGCTTCAAAACACCTAAGCCGAAAACCGAGTTGGCCAGACTCTCTTAATATACGGCACTGAGCAGCACACCTTTATAGCGCCCCCACAGGCCGATACCCAATTTTCTGCTTCACACAAGCCAGCCTATGACGTCACAATCAATGCTGAACTTATCACGAACTCATACTTCATTCTGTCCACAACACCAATATTTCAAAGAACAAACTTTTTCGCACAATGGAACCGATATTCATGATACCACTGATATTGCTGAATATTTTAATGAATATTTCGTTAATATTGGATCAAACATATCCGCTAATAATATGGCGCATAATAAAGATTTTTCTATTCATATGAATAAACCTGTTTTTAATACTTAGTTTTTTAAACCAGCCACAGTAGATGAAATTTTAGATATTGGAAAGGCATTAAAGTCTGGGAAAAGCAGTGCTTTTGACGATATTGATCCAACTGTGGTTAGATATGTTTTACCTTTAATATTGTTGAACCTTTTTTGTATGCATGTAATTTTTCGTTAAGTACAGGTATCGTTCCATCCAAAATGAAAGTTTCAAAAGTTATTCCAGTTTTTAAAAAAGATGATCCCAGAATATTCACAAATTACCGTCCAATATCTATCTTGCCTTGTTTTTCAAAAATATTAGAAAAAATAGCTTTTACTCGTTTTTATGATTTCCTGCTTCAGTATGATTTATTATACGATAGTCAGTATGGATTCCGGCAAAATCTGTCTACAGACATGGCAGTTATAGAAATACAAGACAGAATAATTCAAGAAATGAATGATGGTAATGATGGAATATTCATGGATCTTTTTAAAGCATTTGATTGTCTTTCTCATGAAATTTTACTTCAAAAATTGCAATATTATGGTGTTCGTGGTGTCTGTCTGAAGTCTGAAGTGGTTTAAATCTTATTTATGTGGGCGGAAACAATTCAATGTTTATGATTCTTTTTATTCGTCTTTTAGAAATATCGATACGGGTGTGCCTCAGGGGTCCATTCTTGGACCTTTACTGTTTTTGATTTATATAAACGATATTGTCAATTCTTGCCATGAATCTCATTTTATTTTATATAATAATCTTATATGGATAAGACTCTCGACTCCCAGTCGGAGGACCCGAGTTCGATTCCCGCCCAGTGCTTACGTCCTTGGACAAGATGTTTTTACCCACAATGTCCCTCTCGACCCAGGTGTATAAATGGGTACCTGGCAACGCTGTGGTAATAATAATGGCAGGGCCCTCTGGTAGAGCAGTGGCAACACTGAAGAGGCTACCCTGGATAAATAAGACCTTATTATTATTATTATTATCATTATTATTATTATCATTATTATTATTATTATTATTATTATATGCAGACGACACCTCACTTCTTGCCTCTCATAATGATATCAATGTGTTGATTGAACTTTTAAACAGAAATCTCCATCAAGTACATAATTGGTTTTAAGTGCAATATGCTCACTTTGAATATAAGTAAAACACAATGTATATTTGTTAAACGCGGAGGCATGCAGTATAATACTGATGATATGATTTTAAAAATTGGTGATATACGTTTGAAATTTTATGAATCTGTAAATTTTTTGGTGTTGTATTAAACAGTAAGCTGAGTTGGAGCGATCACATTGACTTTGTTTGTACAAAAATTTCTCGTTTTATTGGAATTTTGAATCGACTGAAATATGATTTGTTTTACTTTATTGCAATTCTATCTGGGGAAACACGTATTCTTGCCATACTCAAAAACTTTTTATACTACAAAAGAAAGCAATTCGAATTTGTACAAAGTCAGGATTATAGAGCATCAACATCTAAACTTTTTAAATCATTACACACTCTTAAATTGCAAGATTTGAATAAAATGCAAATATGTTCTTTTATGCAACGTTTCCATGCTAAAACTCTTTCACCTTATTTACAAAATATGTTTTCTGTGAACTCTGATGTACATAAGTATTATACAATTAGATCGTCAAATCATTTTCATCGATGGCGTTTTTTAACCGATAAATCTAAAAAGTTCGTTGCGTCATACAGGTCCCGTTTTATGGAATGCGTTAGAACTATGCAAATTCAATACACAGTTTAATAATATGTTCAAAAGGCAGTACAAGAAGTTATTGATTAGTAAGTATTGATTGGATTATATGTATAGATGTACTGATCTTTCTTCTATTTGTATTATGGTGTTTAATGTTTTTCTCTTTTTTCCTTTTTTTTTCTTTTTGTTATAATTGATTTGAATTTTTAAAGTAATTTTCAAAAGATTATAACGCGGGGTATGTGCAATATAACAAGCCTATTCTGGCTTTCTACGCGCATACCATTTTCCGATCAACCAAACACATAATGTTAATGAGTTTCTGTTTTCTATGTACCTGTGATGTCTGTTTTCCCGATGTGCTTTTTTATTCTTTTGTCTTTATCATAATCTCATCTTGTTTTGTTGTCGTTTCCATTGTTTTTAAACTCACTTTTTGTACAATTTGCTCATATTCACATGTATTTTTGTATATTATGTATTGAATCGGAAATAAAGATTGAATTGAATTGAATTGAATTGAATTGGTCAAAATCGAAATGGGGTTGAACAAAGAGAAATATGATGGGACCTACATGAAAGCTAGCTTGTTTGGCTGTAAGCCCCGAGTAATCAATCAGTGTTTGTGAAAAAGAAAAGGAGAACGGATAAGAGATAGAAGACCAGGCGATTTAATCGTACCAAATAAGAAAAGCGGGGTGTGCCTATGGATTGTGATGAAAAAGAAAAAAACAAAACAGAACCTTCAGACCTTACTCTGTTACCCACACTTTAATAATCTGCCCTTATACATCACACATAAACTCTTCAATGAATTATAATTCCATATATCAACTAAACTACACTCTTCATACATAATTATGATTGTCTACAATAACGTTTATATCAATTTTCCTATACGGAATATACCAATATCCTTAAGATAAATAACACCAAATCCTGTCTTACTTTTTGTGTATATAGCTTTGTTTTTAGAAGAAGAAGCCTTGACAGTATTTTTCACATCTATATATAAAAGATATGAAATAACGTCATAACGAGATTGATTATATTGAAGGCTTGTATTACAGCGTGCCATGTCGTCATACTGATATTATCATAATGATTATCAAGTTATGATTACCTAGTATTCTCATTTGTATTGTTATAGTCAATGCTAGGTACCTCTGTCATTTATTCAGGTTCTTCACAGTTCTTCGTTGGACTTGGAGGAACCTATGCAATCGGTCAGATAGCGAACACGGCGGACTGTTCCGTCGGAAACTCTGTGATTACAACGGGCTCCGTCGACCACTCCATTACCTTGGGTGAATATGATAACTCCACGAAAAAGGTGTATTACTACGACGACAGCTCTAACAAACTTTATGTGCGAGAGACCGGCACGGAACAGGAAATATTCACGTTGAAAAGTAAGTTGGTTACAAATTGATATCTCTGATAGTTTGATACTCTTTGAACAATAACAATGTTACCTACGAAAAATTAATTTGGACACAGTAAAGTGGCACTTTTACAGAAGTGCAAACTTCAAAAATGAAATTCCTGTCCGATTTTCTGATGATATAACGTCACAGCGCCCTCAAACTTTGGACCCCCGACACAATCAAATGAAAGAGACAAATCAGATGTTCGATACTACTGCCCGCAGACCAAAAATTTTCCCTAAGAGATATAGTGGTACGAATGATCAGGTGTATATCCAATCTCAAGTGGGGTCATCTGAGGAGCTGCACATTACCCAAGAATCATACCGGCCAACGAGTTAGACATTGAAGAAAAAGAAAAAATGCTTTCGTTGCATGAGTTATAGGCCCTACACGTGTACCATAAAATAAATAACCGGTCATAATGATATGTACACCCATATAACGTACACCCCATAATATGTGTTGAATATCAGGTAAACATGCTCACGAGCTATAGATACAGTAAGTACAAAGGGTCAAGGAGTTATAAACACAATAACTTGTGGACCTGATTATCTTTTGTTCTTGCTTAGTTATTGAAAAAAAGAATATCGAACATTTACTTTTATCAAAAGTATGCACGAGATCTCTGAGTTTCATGTCTGAAAATGTTTGATATCTCTTGTGTGGAAAGGCGGTTGCCTTCCCTCCCACGTTTCACCGAATTTCACATTTCAATGAATATCATTGTTTCATATCTCTTTGATACAAACAAAAATCGAAGATTTCACCAAAAATTTTCACACTATCTCTGAATTTGTAGGTATGAAAATGCAAAGTCTCCTTTTTTCCGCCCCCTTGTGGTCATGGTGGAGAAGAGAAATGTGCAAACGTCTCGCTGGGAAATGTGCAAACGTTCCTCATTTAAAGTTCATGCCATTTTCTTCAAACTTTCCATACCGTGACTTTGAACCATCCGGAGCCCAAATAGGTAAATAAAACCACATGTTCAGGTGCTTGTTTTTCTTCTAAGGGGCTGTATTGAAGAATATGACAATCTGTCGTCCAGTACTAAAATGATAGCGTTACAGGATCAAGACGATGATTGGCAACAAAATCTGCGATGACAAACTTACATCCCCATAATTCTTTCAAAATCCATGTTATTTTCTCAAAATTTGCAATAACTGCAGAGAAGGGTACCCGAAGTGAGGGAAAGGTGTTAAAGTTAATAGGGTTTACACTCTCATTCTTAAGCAAGCAGCGCCCTCACGCGGCAGAAAATACCGAAATCTCTCTAATGTAATCCTTGTCAGGGACGTTTTCTGTCATAGGGGTGAGCTAAAGAACAAGGTTCATAAAACTTATGTTGTACTATTAAAAAACCCATTTCATTTTCACGAAACTTGTCCAAATTGTGGGAGAAGGCTGACTAATTCCAGAAAATGATAAAAAGTGGGGGTTCATGTGCTCGTTTTTGTGCTAGCAGCGCCCCCATGCTATTATTATCGTAAGACCCCAAAATCTTGTCAGGAACCTATATGCAGGAATGACCCGACTGGATTGGTTCATAAATCTCACGCTATACATTCAAAACCCAAGTCTTTTACACGCAACTCGACCAAAGTGTAGAAGATGACATACTAATATTCCAGAAAAATAATAAAAGTGAGGTTTCATATGGTTGTTTTTGTACTAGCGCCCTCATGCGACATAGGAATTATTAATTATCATCGTAAGACCCCAAAATCTGGTCAGGAACCTATGCAGGGATGCGTGCCCTGATAGAATGGGTTCATAAATCTCAAGCTGTACGTTCAAAACCCATGTCATTTTTATGAAAATTGTAGAAGAAGTGTTACTTAATGCAGAACAATCGTAAAAATGGGCGGGGGGGGGGGTTTCATGTGCTCGCTTTTATGCTAGCAGCGTCCCATGTGACAGTAATCATCTTATAAGACCCCTAAATATGGTTCAGGAACCAATGCAGGGATACCCTGATAGGATGCATGAATCCCATGCAGTTCACTCAAATGGACTCGTTTTAACATTACGATCATTAATACCACAAACATGCTATCTGCAAAGTTTGATGAAAAGCCGTCATACATTCTTCAAGAAAATGCTGAAAATGTGGAAAACTCCCCTCCTCCCCCTCACCCCGAACTGGGCACTCCTTGATATCCGCCATACCCCTCCTCCCCGATCCGGGCCCCCTGGATCCGGGGGCATCCCACGAGACCGACACCCACGAGTCATACGGTCCACGAGACCGACATCAGGGTCCATGAGTCATACAGCCCACGAGTTATATACGGCTCAGGAGTCATACAGCCCATGAGTTCGACACTACGCATAAAAGGCTCATGAGACCGACACTACGCAAACATAGCCCACGAGACCGACACTAAGCAATAAAGGCTCATGAGACCGACACTAAGCAAAGAAAGCCCACGAGACCGACAGTAGGCAAAAAAGGCCCACGAGACCGACAATAAGCTAAAAAGGCTCACGAGACCGACACTAAGCAAAGAAAGCCCACAAGACCGACAGTAGGCAAAGAAGGCCCACGAGACCTACAGGATAAACAGCGCCATCTACATGTCAATCACCTTTACAGGGTGTTCCATGAACGGAAAAATAACATATTGGCGGGTGTAATTTCGTAATGCTGTCAGTTGAAAGATGGTGACCATCTACAAAATTATGAACGTCATTAAATATGTATTTCTACATACTTCTGGGGAGGGGGGGGGGGGGGGCAAGTGTGTCAGGGAGCGACATTGTTATCAAGTAGACAAATGAAATTGTGTTCTTCATGCCCCCACTCCCCCTCCCAAAAAAAAAAAATAGAAGAATTAGTATTCTTCATCCCCCCTCCCCCCCAAAAAAGGAGACAAAAAACACAAATGAATTTAAAAGAGGACAATAACGATGTATGGATTAATTTAGAGCATTGATAATGCCATCGTGCTATTTTTAATAGGCTTTACCAGTTTTTAGTAAGAAAATGGACAAGATATAAATTTTACCTCTTCTCTTTCCCGATTCACTAGTTACTTATTCTATTTTAGATATTCTACCCTCCTGCTTCGACGTTTTGCAGTAAGATCTACTTGTAATTTTCTCTGTAACTATGATGTATGTCGCAGGGATTCACCTCAATTTTGTGGCTTGTGTTATTCTCTTCCGAACAGTACATTTTATCGTGAAATACAATAGCTGTTTTCATGGATGCATCTGGTTTTTTTCCGAATCCCTAACGCTACCTTAATAGACGATTACGTTATTTTTTATTTTTTATTATTACTAAATCAACACCCTCGAAGGTTTATTGTAGAAAGACCTGTTCCACACTTTTACAGCACTTTGTCCATTTTTTTTTCACAAACACACACCCATGCAAACACAATTAAAGATCCTGATCATTTCGGGGGGGGGGGGGGGGGGGGGGGGCAACTGATGGGGTAACACCCTGCCGGAGATGGCAACTCTTCTTTTCCATCTCTCATATCTTCCTATGCTATTACAGGTATCAGGGCACCCTATACAATTTATTGGTCGATAGGTGGCGCTGTTCATCCTGTCGGTCTCGTGGGCCTTCTTTGCTTAGTGTCGGTCTGGTGAACCTCTTTTGCGTAATGTCGGTCTCGTGAGCCATGTATGTGTAGCGTCGGTCTCGTGGACCTTTTAAGTGTAGTGTCGGTCTCGTGGGCTTTGTTTGCTTACTGTCGGTCTCATGAGCCTTTTGTGCGTAGTGTCGGTCTCGTGAGCTGTATAACTCCTGGGCTTATTTTACTTGATGTCGAACTCGTGGGCTTTATTTACTCAGTGTCGAACTCGTGGGCTGTATAACTGGTGGGCTGTATGACTTGTGAGCTGTATGACTCGTGGGCTGTATGACTTGTGAGCTGTATAACTTGTGGGCTGTATGACTCGTGGGTGTCGGTCTCGTGACGTGCACCCCCTGGATCCTTCTCAATCAAAAATGAAATTTCATTCATTAATGTCTTCAAACCACTAACTTAGCTCTATCTTTTTCGGTTTGACAGAAGAAGATAAAAAAGATCCAGAGTTTAGGGTCGCTGAGGCTTCAAGCCCCCCCCCCCCCCCCCCCACCCCCCCCACCCCTTCCTCCTTCGTTCGGCTATGAGGCTCATTTTACCAAATTAAGAACATATTACCATAGACATGTTATGCTATCTGCCATATTTGGTGAAAATCTGTCATAGATTTTTCAAGAAGATGCCGAAAAATGTTAAAAATCCCCCCTCCTCCCCCTCACACCGAACTGGGCACTCGTGGATATCCGCCATAATCGAAAATGAAATTTCAGTCATTGATGTCTACATAGCACTAACTTCGCTCTGAGACTTCAACCTTAGCTTCAATTCCAGCTTCAACTTTAATTTGGTGAAATGAGCCCCCTCCCCCACACATATAGCCGAAGGAATGGGGGGGGGGGTTGAAGTCTTATCTTCCCTAAATTCGGGGGGTGGGTGGGCTCGATTTAACAAATTACGATTATATTACCATTAAGGTGCTATCTGCCAAATCTGGTGAAAATCCTTTGTGGGGTTTACAAGAAAAGACAGGTGAATGGTCGCTAAGACAAGTAGTAAATATGCTAATGGTTCATGCGCAACTTTGATTGAGAGTTTCTCTTCATCTATAAAATGTAGGTAAAATGAACGGTTTGCACATTTCCCGGCGGCTTTTGCACCTTTCTCGGCAAAATTGGACATTATGGCACATTTCCCGGCGTCACGTTTGCACATTTCTCGTTGATGAAATTAGAGATTTGCACATTTCCCGGCTCCACACCCCTACCACATCCCCTCCCCCCTCCCCCCTCCCCCCTCCCCCCTCCCCCCACTCCCGGCTCGGTCGCTCCTCTCCCTCGCACACGTATAGTTTTGGCCCTCAACCGCCCAACCCCAACCCACCCCCCTTTCCCCATCATGAAAACGGACCGACGACGCGACGTCCCTAGTATATGATTGCTTTAACTGAACAATTGAACAAAATAATACTGGTGTTGTATACAGTTATCGTCAAGTAATAATGTGTGTATTCCATTCCATAAATGAAGTGTTTTTAGCACGGGCGCAAACGAGGAGTGCATGGGTGGGTGACTGGCGATAGTCATCCCAGTACTAGCACGATAGAGTGCAAGTCCATAATACGCACGACACGAGCGCGATGCATATTATACAGAAAAAAAGTAAAATAAACCCAGGGATTATATAATATTCATACAGATGTTTGCAACTTTCTATAAGATTTCTTAAAGTTCAAATTATTTTCAAGAAATTTTGGCAATGTTTCACTGACTCCTGGATGTATTAATATGACAGGTAACAAATGTAATTATTTTTGTATAGACTGATAACGAATTAAGTTTTATTGTAAGGGATCTGTGTTGGTTTAATAATTGAATAAAATACTTAGACAATAATAGATTACATTTACTCATAATTTGATACCAATCTTGATGGCATAGCTGCTCAATGAATCCAGGTGTTTTTTTTTTTATAGTAGCAGGTAAAACTTTATCGAACATATTTCAAAGATGACCACCCGTACAGCAACAAGCACTAATAAGTAGTCACAATGGATATTTTTCCTCATAATTGTTCGTCTTTGTAGAGTTGTTGGGACTTGACAGACCAGGAGGGTATTTCATGAAGCATTTTGGTCAGATATTTTTCTGACAAACTATATAAGCTACTGAAATCCTTGCATCTGATTGGCTGAAAGCAAATTTGTCCGACAACTTTGTGGACAAAACGCTTCATAAAATGCCCCCCAGGTTCCTGAACTTACCTTTCTTTTCATTCACATTGCGACAGTTGGCGTAATGAAACTTCATAGGGCCAAGCAGGTCATTTACTACACTACGGTCTTTCCCGGAAGTGTGAATCAAGTAGGAGTTGCCGGAGGATCGGGCGTCATTGTGATAGAAAAGCTATTAGATATGATCACAGCAATGGACATCGACGAAGCTGCTGGGTATATGATTCTAAATCATGATGTATCAATTTCTTCTTAAAGGGAAGTCTCATCCAGATTTGATGTTGCTTTGTATGAAGATAGACAAATCAAAGAAGTAAATCCGTGAACAATGTGAGAGAGAAAAAGACACAAACACGAATATTATGAACTCTTAATACCCGTTCTTCATGTTCATGTTACCTAACATGTAAGAAAATATGTTTGTCCATTTTTCCCATGCTTAAATATTTGAAAAAAAAAGAGAAAATTCGTGATGTTTTGTGCAAAAGAAAGAAAAAAAGTTGAGAGCTCTTCACCGCTAAAGATTACAGCGACTTTCCAATTTGTTTAAAGGGACATTCCAGACGATTTTCATAATTTCACAGCATGTAGTACATAAATTGATAACTCCATGTATAGATTTGTGATCAGAGAAACAGTACTTTGAAAAACCTTAAACAAATTACAAGGATGATGATATAGGAGGTTCACATATTTCAGAAATGTAGCAGTGCAATTCCATTACAATACCGCTTGCTTGCGAGTTCACCTGTGTATAATTTATGCATGCCTTCTTCTTTTGTTCTGCTTCCTTGAGCCCAAACTCAGGCATACTTATGGTGACTCTGCCATGTCATCATCCTTGTTCACTGCAATTTGTTCTAAATTTTGAAAATACTCTTATTTTTACCCAAGTTATCATAGATTCTGAAACTCTGTCCTCATTTTATAGTTGTTCAAATGCAAAAATCTGAAAATCATCCGGAGGTCTCCTTTAACTCTTTCTATTTCATATGTGAAATTTTGCCAAATTATCTGCTGATCTGTTCTTTGAATTTTCCTTTTCATTTAAGGCAGCATAAATTCAGGATAGAATTTCCCCGATAAAACTAGGTTTTACCATTACTGTAATCATTGAAATTTTCGTTTCAATTATTCATTCAAACTCTACATAAGGTCAAAAGGCGCTATATGAAACATACACGTATCATAGTGCTTGTAACAATAATAACAATAATGATGATAATAACAATGATTCAATTCAATTCCATTCAATCTATGTATGTTTGTACTTGTATTTTGGTATTTTTGTATTATACTGGTATAGATATTAATTTTTCCGGTAAACTGTGCGCTTTATAGAAACATCAGTATTAAGCGCCTTATATTAGAAATGTACTGTATTATTATTATTATTATTATCTAATTCTTTTCAATTCAAATCTTATTTCATTTTCCGAAAAAAATACACATTTCACTTTCCAAGGTAACCGAGAATAAGGTTACATTAGCAAAACAAACAGAGTAAAAACAAAGTAAGCTGAGTAGGATATCAAATAGTTGTGGAGAGTTGGCAAAAACATTTTGACCAATCTTATGTTTTCTTTTATGGAAGTTTTTCTTCTGCCACCTAAAAACATTTACGTAAAATTTATAGTGTGTGAGTTATAGATAAAAGAAATAACAGTACAACAATGTACAAGGAAAATAATACAGTCAACAGTTTTGATAATAACTATCTGGTAATCGACGTATTATAATTCTAATAATTCTATTTTTGGACACTCTCCTATAGGAGGCTATACGTAGCCCTAGGCACCGGAAAAATCCTGTCATCTTTTTTAAATGGTACGGATGAACAAACAGTTGCTGTACCGAAGTGCGGGGAGATGGTAACCACATTGTTCTTCGACAGATTTGGTAAGTTACATCTTAATGTATGATAACCACATAACTAAAGTATAATCTTTAGGCATGCAACCCCTGAATTATTTCAGCCAGAAATGATGTTGTGGTTGATACTTTTAAGAAGACCACATTTTGTACACAATTAAAACAAGAACAACAACAAGCAAACATTTCACGAATGCATACTTGTCATGATCCTTATTGATCTTCGACACAAATGATAATGATACACTGTAAAAACATCGGTGTTAGATTTAACACCACGGGTGTTAAATCTAACACCGATCAAACTTCAATAAAGGACCACACCCACAGGTGTTAAAAATGCACTGTGATGGTGTTGAAAAGTGTTCACCTGACACTTCGTGGTGTTAATTTGACATTGTACCTGGTGTTATTTTGACACTGTACTGGTGTTAATTCAAAAATGACACCACATGGTGTTGATTTGATATTTGTTGGTGTTAATATCAATGGTTTAACACCCATCCAGCTTCAATAAGAGACCACACCAGCTGGTGTTACTTTGGTGTAAATTTATTTTCATATTTTTTCAAAAATCTAGTATTTTAATGTAAAATTCTTGATCGCTTTGTTTAAATAAAAAATCAACAAGAAGTGCAGTTACTAAGAAACTCTTCAAAAACAGTTTAAAATTTGGAAATGACACCCGGAGGTGTTAATTTAACACCATAAATGAGCATCGAAAATTTAACACCAGCTCGATGTTCACTATTTAACACCGGACTTTTTGCAGTGTAATGAATAACATTTATATAGCGCTTAATACTGATGTTTCTAAGCGCATCGATCCGGAAAACAAAATAAGTATGACATTAAAATAAAATACAGCATTACATAAATATACGTATTACAAAAGCATTGTAATTCAATGACGGTCTAGGGCAATTACCCGCTTAGCAATTACCCGCTCGGCAATTACCCGGTGGGCAATTAAAGTATACATCAAGTAGTTACCCAGACCCTTATCTTGGCCCTAATCCTAATTCTTACCTTAACCAAAATTCCTAACCCTAAAGCAAACCCTAACGCTAATCTTTATTCTAACCTTACCACTGACCTGTCCGTAGGGGTAATTGCCCTCCAGGGATGATTAGGGAGCTTTAAATTTTGACACGCGAACGTTTGAGACGAGTGCGCTTGATGTTCTTCTCTCCGTCGCGTAGAAAAGTAGCTTTAGATTACGCTGGGACGTAACGTTTAAAGAATTAAATCGCGCACCCATAATTATGATCAGTGCATGAAGAAGCTCTCTACATTGAAAACTGAGCGGACGTAAAAATAGCCCAGTACGCGTTGTGAAAAACTCAGGCGACGCAAGCTAAAAAAAGATCGACTTGACGCGCGCTTTGCGCACGCTCAGAACATGTTTTTCCCCGTCCCTATTATCCTAATAGACCCTACGTTCGAATATACCGGCATGGCTGCATCGTATGGCATCGCTTTCTTGGTGTCAATTTCTTGTTGTTGAACTGTAAGTTTGAAGGTTTGCAGACCATCTCTCTCTCTCTCTCCCTCTCTGTCTATGTATATATATATATATATATATATATATATATATATATATATATGTAATGTATATATATATATATATGTAATGTATATATATATATATATATATATATATATATATAGACAGACAGAGAGGGAGAGAGATATATAATTATGTAGCATATACGATCAAGTTCAAACAATGAATGCAAGGCGGTCTTAGTGAATTTGAATGAACGAAAATCTTCCGGAGCTTAATTAGGAAATTGCTTCCCTCAAACCGGAATAATAATTCTTGTTTAAAACATCGCAGCGAAATTAATCATAACAATTTAAAGGTATTAGCCCACATTTGCAAACCCACGAAAATCAAAACTGCATAAAATAGGTCCAATATGACTTCAAGTACAAGTTATAACAGTAACATACCTCACCTGTTGCTCTTTGTCTATGTATACCATTCGATAAAAGAGAGAAAATCATCGTTTTAAAATCAATTTTCAAACCGGGTCAACCCGACCCAAAATCGAATTACGAGCGCGGGCTAGCTACGTACATGTAAGTTACACATGTATCGCATGCATGTAGTACGTACGTGGACCGGAGCTAGCGAGCGTTATACGCATGCATACGGTGCATTTTCATTTATTTTTATTAAAGTAATGGACTAATTGGAACGAAATTTTGCACAGGTGTTACTGCAATCATACCCAAACTCCATGCTAACTATGAGACCAATTGCTGCAGGTTTACAAAATGTGGGCTAATACCTTTAAGGTTAGACGGGATCGTTTCAACGAAAGATAACTTAAAGACAGAATATGTAATACCTGGCCAGGTTTTTACCCTAAGAAAACCAACGTTTTAAGAAGGATTCAACGTTTATTTAAGGAGAATTTGTTTTCAAATGGCCGAGATATCAACAAAAAAAAGTGATAATAAAAAAAGGTGACAGGCCACGCCTTTTATAAGGGTCTCTTTGTTTCACCTTGTTTTTAGATATCTCAGCCATTTCAAAACTGATTTTCATCAAATAAACTTTTGTACCCTTTAGTATTGCATGCTCTTTGACATCTCATAGAGTGCAATTTCTGATTACCTCGCAAAACGTTAAAAGCAAAATCTTCACCTCAACCAGGACTGTACACACCCTTTAATAAACACAACATTGAACTCAACCTGGGCGAAATGTGTGGGGCTGCAGTTCGAAACGAATAACTCAACATTAAGATCACGTAACCGGCGGTGTTTACAAACATTCACGATCGGGCACGTGTGATCGCATACACTTGATCATAAAACATAGAAGTACATTCTAAAGTGATTATCATAATGGGCAGAGTCGTAGCATATGTATACAAACATTGCAATTGATTAACAAATTGCACTGCATCAACGTAAATAAGCACTGATCAGTGTTTTAGTAGTAGCCATGATAAAAAATCATGGTCGTACATACTCGAGCAGGATACGAACCTACGACCTCGTGATCTCCGTACAGGTGTCATCTCCACTAGACACCTGAGCTTTCGCCCGACAGAAGTGTTGCTCTAATCTTTATAGCATGCAGCGGGTACTGCTGATAGTCAAAGGCTTCAAATGCAATCAATATCATATCATAGTGTTTTAGTAGTAGCCATGATAAAAAATCATGGGCGTACATACTTATAATATGACCCATGATAGAAACGCGCCATAAAAACTTAACATTGAGCCCTAAAGTTCATTGACCCCTGCCTGTGAGCTTTGACCTTGAGAGGACCTTCATAATATGCTAAAATGTGAAACTTTATAATCTATAATTATGATATTGATTGCAATTGAAGCCCAGAGTACGAGATATTGAAGTTTTTGTAGCGTTACTGGTTAGGGACAAACGACCGACGGACGGACGACGGACGGACAGACGCCGCAGGCGATTACTAAGTCTCTCCTCACCTCCGGTGGGCTCAACAAAAACGGTGCCCCCATTAATGATCGGTGCATCAAGACTTTTAGTGTCTCTCGGCGTCGTCAATTGAGCGGACGCAAAGTTGTGACCCAGCAGAACACGTAGAGAAACTCAAACAAGGCGAGATATAGATTGATCGATTTTGAATTTAATGTGATTTTGCGCATGCGCAAAACAGGTCTTTTTCCTCAGCCTGGCAAAGAGTTCCTAAATGTTGCTATATAGGATGCTTCCTATATCAGAGGCATCGCTTCATTCTATTCTCTTACGGGCTGTAGGCACGACGTAGTCGTTTGTTGTTATTGTAAGGTGATCCGAGTATCCTCTCGAACTACCTGCTGTATTCATATTTTGATGCTGTTGTTCTAGTTTTTATTTTTTTATAAAAGAAAAAATCCGGGTATCCTTTTGAACTACCTTCTGTACTATTTTGATGTTGTTGTTCTCGTTCTTGGTGTTGTTTCTGTTGCTAAATCCGTGGTAACATTTTCCTCTTTTTTTTCCCCAACAGACTCTCACCTGTATTTTGGCACTAACAGTGGTGCGCTCGGAAAGGTACCTTCAACAGGAGGGGATGTCAGGATATATACGGTTCGGTCGCAGAAAGCAGTTACCAGCATTTTCCGATTCGGCGATAAACTTTACTTTACAGATGGAAGCTCGTTGTTTTCCAGAGAGGGTAGAGATGGTTCCCGAGGCTTTATGACGAAATTATTTGCACTTTTACTTCTACCAGGCAGGTCGTAACGATTACAAATGCATTCATATCCGGTGTTCTGCCAGGTAAGCTCGTTAGAACGCTATCATTTTCAAACACCGAAAAGCTGTTCACACAAACACTAGGATGGGAATTATAATTTCCAAAGATAGGTCAGTTGAATATATAAATACAGTGGAGAGACATTTAGAATGGGGGGGGGGGGGGTGGTTGGGAATTGCAGGCAAAAGCAGGAGGAGGGTCTCCAGAGGATATAAATTCACAGATAACTCCCCCCCCCCCCCCTCCCCCATTTGACCGGAAAAAATGTCGGAGAGGAACTCTTCAAAGTTATTTGTTTTGTTGTGATTTTTACATTCATTTTGTTTCGATTTGCTTTGAATTTACGAGCACCAGTCCCCACCTCCCGTGCCACTGCCTATGGAATATATACACACATGCATGCTGTGTAGTTGATATTGAGAGTTCAGAGGACGTTACTCAGGGAATTTAAAAGTCCCAGTTAGAGTATACACTACTGCGTATTAAAAAGGTAATCAAACTTTAGAGGGCTACGATTTTTCTAATTGTCAGCTATGGAGAGTGCAATGTTGGTTATGAGGAGAGGGGAACTCTTCATCTTTAAATTAATATGTGATATTATGTAGACAAATGTCATGAATGACTGACCACATTAAGAAGTGGGAGTGACCATGTTATCGGACAGGTGCCAATGTTAACCCTATTAAGCCCAAATTATTTTGACCCTTGATTCCCAGGCCCAAGGGAGGTCATCCCACTAGACGGACACCCACGAGTCATACAGCCCACGAATTCAACATTGAAAACAGGTCCATGAGTCATACAGCTCACTAGTCATACAGTTCACGAGTCATACAGTCCATGAGTCCGACACTAGGCCAATAAAGCCCATGAGTTCGACACTATGTAAAAAAATTGACAGAGCCTTGTTAGCTCAGTGTCGAAGTAATGGGCTGTATGACTCGTGAGCCGTGTAACTCGTGGGCTGTATGACTCGTGTGTGTCGGTCTCGTGACTTGCACACGGCCCAAGGGGGTGGGGGGGGGGGGTATGTAACTTTTTTATTATTATTTGATGTATCATAGTCATAATTTATTTGGCACATGGGTAGAGCATCTCATAGTCTACATGACAGTATAGGGCCTACATTTGAATTTTCTCAAGGTCACCCATGGATAGCGCTATTTCCAAAATATAAACAAAATACATCGGAAATTTTATAAAAACATGATTTTTCTGTCTCATATATCCCCAGTATATATGTCTCATTGTAGACCAATCATTATCATATTTGCCACTAATGATAAGCAAGTGGAATCTTTATTTTGTTATGGCTGAAATTTCTCAAGGTCACCACATGGGGGCACTATTTATAACAACGGAATGAAATTATGAGACCCGTGAAGAAATGTTTGGGATAGGTACATGTATAAAATAGTTATCAAATTTCATTTTTGGTCAAATATTGGAATTTTGAGTTTGCAGATTGATAATTATTATGATAAACTAATGATATTATAAAGGGCCGGCGGAGCGTTTTCAAAAGGGGGGGGGGGGGGGGGAAGGCCAATTCATGTTTCATTCATGTTTCATGAGCTAACAAGCAAAAAAAAGGGGGTCCTCAGCCCCTCTACCTCCTTCCACTTCCAGGTTTCTTCAGCTAACAAGCAAAAAAGAAAAGAAAAAAAGGTCTTCAGCGCAAAAACATAACCATATCGCACTCACACTTCAACATCTACATCTTTTTCTTTTTAGTGCCACTTACGTACGCCACTTACTTACTCCGGGTTAAAAAAGTGGGGCCCAAAGTGAGGACACCTTATGTATTCCTGTGTATGGTGCACAAAAAGAGGAGCCCCCCCCCCCCCCCCCCCCCGGTTCCGCCGTCGATGTTATAGGCATAACTTGGATGAAGGAATCAAAATGACACAAAATAGAAGGGCAATCTTTTTGGAAATACTGTTCTTTTCAATTATCTCTATTGTATCTACTGTTTTATGTTTTTGTCAAATAAAATACGAAGGAAATAGTAAAACATTTACGGACCATAATTACTTCACATTTTGCTTCTTCATCAAATTTCAGCCAAGAAAAGCCCATTTCATACGCTGTAATATTGTTAAATTGAAATTGGAACAGAAAAAAAGATGCAAAATCTGACTGACATGGTTGCCAGTTTATGGGGGTGCACGTCACGAGAACGACATACAGTCCACGAGTCATAGAGCGCACGAGTCATACAGCCCAGGAGATATTATAAGCTCACTAGTTATACATCCAATGAGTTCGACACTAAGCTAACAAGGCCCACGAGACCAACACATTAAGCCCCGTGTTGTATCTGTAGAACTCGTTATGGGCAGTTTTTACCTCGTGTCGAACTCATAGGATGTACATACATGACTCGTGACTGTGCGTGAGCTGTATGTCTCATGGACCCCTTTTCAATGGACCTCTTTTCAATGTCGAACTCGTGGACTGTATGTCTCGTGGGTGTCGGTCTTGTGGTGTGACCCCGTTAATGGTTGCCATGGTCACCAACAATATCAAATATACCAACATTATATCAAAATGTTTGCAATAACATTTTAGGAAAATTTGTTTGAAATTGGATCAAGGGTGAAGGTGTGACAAATGAAAATCTGGTGAAGGGGGGGGGGGGCACAATGTGCCAACTCCCCCCTTGGGCTTTATAGGGTTAAAGATTATGAACCATAAAATGTCAGGAGAAACCCTTAACACAAACCCTTGACACAAACGTACAAGGCTGGCCTATTTGACCACTTTCATTGACAGATCTCATCCATGCAGCGAGACATGCATTGTTCCTTTACAATAACACGCAAACTTGGAAAAAGTGCAATTTGACATTGTTGTCTTTAAAGTTAATGTGCTCAGTCATGCATGACGTTTGCTAACATAATTAGGTATCACTGGAAAGAGGAAGAGTTTCCCTTTCCTCATTAGTAAGATTGCGCTCGCCACAGTTGATAATGATAAAATTGTAGCCCTTCAAAGTTGGATTACCTTTTTTGATACCCGCCAGCTGGTTGGCAGTCGAGAATTTGTCACATTTTGCCTTTATTACACTCATCACTTGTTGTATACTAGACCCCGTTTACAGTGCGAGGCTCGGCCGCGGCTCGGCCCAGCCCCGCTTCAGTTTAAACGCGCAAAAGGCCAAATGCGAGGCCAAAATTGGCCTCACATTCGGCCTCGCTCTGGAGGTGGTCTCGGCCGCGGCCTTTTCTCAGTGTAAACGTAAACTGGGCCAAATGCGCAGCCAATTATAGTCTGGCTCCCAAACCCTCTGCCTGTACTATTTCGCTGTTCAGGATATTAACCCCCTTAACGTCGAAAACTAGTATAGTTTAAGGTGGTTTTGTCCTGCAAAGGATTTTTTCCTTCGGCAAAGGCCTTTGCCCCGAACGGCGGAATTCATTAGGCAAAGGGTCTGAAAACCAGACAATACCAAATTGCATTTGTTTACAAGCAGAGCGCCACTACGACAACATATTGAAAGGTTTGAATTAAAAGCCGAGCCCAGCAGTGTAAACTAGTAGGGTACCTAAGGGGGGGGGGGTCACCGTGCACCCCCCCCCCCCCAGGACTCCTCAAAACTTACATTTTCAGGATCCTCATGACATATCGAAACATAATCAAGATGTTAACAGGAACGAAAAGTGGCTGTTCTAGGTGAAATTTAATGTATTCTATTGTTTTTCATAATTTCTTATGTATTTCTTTGATTTTCAACTTTATCAACTTTTGTTTTTTCTTTGTTTTTCTATTAGAAATTGTCACTGACCACTTTTCTACCATAACTAGCACAAAAGTAATAAATGAAAGTGATTGATATTGTAAAAATAATCAGGTTTTCATGACTTTCATGACTGAGCACCTGTTTTCCATGGGAAATGTACACAAAAGCACAAAATTGTGTCCATTTTGGGACGACATTCCGTTACAAAAATGGGCGTGACTTCGAACAAGTATGCGAAGTTTCGTGCTATAAATCTGTCGCGAGGCTTCTTAACTTTGTTTGTTCAAGTCTCGCACAACTTTTGAGACCAAATTTGCAACATCCGCGTATACTTTTGCGAAGTCACGCCCATGATTGTAACGGAATGTCCCCCCAAAACGGGCACAATTTTGTGATTTTGTGTACATTTCCTATGGAAAACAGGTGCTCTGTCATGAAGGTCATGAAAACCCAATTATTTTTACAATTAATCACTTTCATTGATTAGTTTTGTGCTAATTATGGTAGAAAAGTGGTCACTGACAATTTCCAATAGAAAAACAAAGAAAAAACAAAAGTTGAAAAAGTTGAAAAACAAAGAAATACATAAGAAATTATGAAAAACAATAGAATACATTAAATTTCACCTAGATCAGCCACTTTTCGTTCCTGTTAACATCTTGATTATGTTTTGGTATGTCATGAGGATCCTGAAAATGTAAGTTTCGAGGAGTCCGGGGGGGGGGGGGGGTGCACGGTGACCCCCCTTAGGTACCCGACTAAACGGACAAAATTGCGGGGCTCGGCCGCGCAATTGAGGCCGGGCTCGGCCGCGGCCGAGCCGCGGCCGAGCCCGGCCCCGCACTGTAAACGGGGTCCTAGTCCAAAGAAAAGACCGTGTGCAGTGTTCAGTCTAATCTGGAGGTACCTCCATGGTTTAATCGCTACACTTATCATACTTCAAGGGATTAGTGAGCATGCCAATAGTTCAAGAGAAGGAATTCCAACTAGCTATGTGTCGAGCAGTGGCAACACTTGGCGTTTTTACATCAGCCCGATAAAAATCCAAGCTCGAGATATTTTTCGAGATCGCAAATTAGCGCGCTATTTCATTTCCCGTTCACATCTGCCCGAACATTATCAAATAGCGCGCTAGTTTGCAATTGATTATCCTGCTATTTCAGAAATTTCCCAAGGCTTTCCCTGTTGAGCTTCCCGAAGGAGCCGGGTTGGAAAAAAAAAAGCAATCAAAATCACTATAACCCTTGGGCCTCTCCAACCAAATTGGACTCGAGAAATTTTCTCGATCAGAGCGATAAAATAAGTGCGCTAATTGTGTGAAAATAAGGAAAACAATCGGTGTTATGAATAGGCTAAAACATATTTTACCGTTCAACATACTCGTTAGACTTTATCAAACCTTGATCTTGCCACCCCTTACCTACTGCAATATTATATGGGGGAACAGTGCAATATGCCATTTGAATCGAATCTTAGTTCTTCAAAAGCGTGCAATTAGAATCATAACGAAATCGAAATCATATTCGCATTCCAGTCATCTGTTTGAAAAATTAAATTTTCTGAAAATATTTGATATTAATAAGTCCCAAACTGTCTGTTTTATGTATCTGTTTAGAAATAATATGTTGCCATGTTTTTATGATTTTGATTTTGTAAAGAATAATGAAGTAAGTAGATATCGTACAAGACGGGGGGAAGATTATAGATTGCCCAATTTTAAGTATGAGTTCTTAGGATCCACAATAATATATATTGGCCCTAAGATATGGAACAGTCTCCCAAATAATATTAAGCAGTGTGTCTCTATATCTGCATTCAAGAGAAAATATAAAGAATATGTTGTAAAATCATATACGTGCAATAATGCATTCCTGTAATAATTCCCTTTATGCTAATATATGTATATATATCAGTAGTTTTCGTTTTGTCTTGTTTTGATTTGTTTTGATTTGTGTTGTTCTTTTTTTTTGTACTGTGTCATAATTGTTACTGTTTACTCGGGAGAAGCCTTGACAGGTCAATGGCCTTTGCTTCTTCCTCCACACTCTAGTATTGCATGATTATGATTGACATGTTGTCCTGTATTGTTCATTCTTTTTTTAACCAGTTGTGCAAGTTGTGGAAATAAATGAAATGAAATGAAATGAAAATTTGTATTCACATAATCAAATAGCGCTCTATTTCGTGATCGGGTTAATTTCCCAAGTCAGAAAATAACGCGCTATTTCGAAACATCGGGCTGATATGAAAACGCCTAATGTGAACACAAATTAATGCGCTAATTGTATTGCTCTGATCGAGAAAATTTCTCGACTCCAACTCAGGAAATTTTTAAAATAGCGGGATAGTAGCGCGCTATTTGAAAATGTGAAAACGACTCGAGAAATTAGCGCGATGCATCCCATCATGCCTAGCGTGTGTGACCCGATCGATAGAGGCAAACTACACACAAATCATGAGGAATTTTTGAGAAGACACACAAATTACTGATGCTGTTTGCACATACTCAGCTGTCGAATAAGCTAAAAAAAAAAATCGTGATTGCGAATTAGAGCGCTATTTCACTTCTTATTCACATCAGCCCGAAGAGAATTAGCCCCCATTTTTCGAGCTAATTCGACAGTATGTGCAAACAGCATCAGTAATGTGTGTGCCCTCTCAAAAATTCCTCATGACTTGTGAGCAGTTTGCCTCGATCGATCGGGTCACACACGCTAAGCATGATGGGATGCATCGCGCTAATTTCTCGAGTTGTTTTCACAGTAGGCGTTTTCATATCAGCCCGATAAAAATCCAAACTCGAGATATTTCTTAACTTACCAAGTCAGAAAATAGCGCGCTATTTTGCTGACTATTTTCTGCGAAAAATATCTCGAGCTTGGATTTTTATCGGGCTGATGTGAAAACGCCTAATGAAATAGTGCGCTACCCATGGGATCCCGCTATTTCAAAAATTTACCGAGTTGGAGTCGAGAAATTTTCTAGATCAGAGCGATACAATTAGCGCGCTAATTTGTGTTCACGTTATCAAATAGCTATTTCGTGATTGGGTTAATTTCCCAAGTCAGAAAATAGCGCGCTATTTCGAAACATCGGGCTGATGTGAAAACGCCTAATGTTGACTCTTTGTTGAATTCATCTATCCTAAAATCAACAACCAAAAAAAAAAGATAATGAAATAAAACAGGTGACATTAACTTTTCATTATTTGCATTCCGATATGGCAATGACTGTAATGATATTGATCAAGTAGCCTCTTCACTGTTGCCACTACTCTACCAAATGTTGGTTGTTACGAAGGTTTGTTATCCTTAAAAGGAATACGGTTCGATACTTTGAAGGCTTATTATTCAAAAACCTATACAAATTCCGCACTCCTTTTTATATTGGTAATTCCGAACATAGAATATAAGGTTGATCAATCCTGACATTGATTTTGTGGCGTTCTTCCGAAGCTTCCTTAATCCGAAAATGGAAACAAATCGCGAAGAACGAGCCTTACAAATCAAGAAATCATTTTGTTTTTGGATTAACGAACCTTCGGGGAAAAACGATTTTTTTTTCCATTTTCAGATTAACAAACCTTCCCAATAAATGACCTTTATTTCATGTTTGAATTTATTACAAACCTTCAAAAGAATGATTTTTTTTTATTACTTCGGAACGACCCTTATTTCACTTCCGTATCAACAAAACATCGAAATAACGAACCCTTTTTCAAAAATATAGTATTAACGAATCGTTAGTTACAATTTTTTTTTTCATTGTATGATTTCATATAATAGGATGAACCATACTAAGATAATTATGTTAGACCACCGCCATTTCCTTTTTTCCTTCCAGATCCTGACACGAATGTGATAAAAGTAACATGTCCATTAGATGTCACTGTGAACAATACCGAGGGGAATCTCACTGCGCCAGCGTCTTTTCCCACTGCGTCGGTAACAGGTTATCGATCGAGTTGTGTTACCCTAGACCGCTTGAATGAGACTACTGCTTATCCGATTGGAACTACTCGGGTGGGCTACAGGGCCACAGACCCTTACGGTCGCTTCGTCGAGTGTAGCTTCAATATCAACGTCATGGGTAAGATGAAAAGAAAATAATGTAGATTATGCGTAATGCGGTGCTTGATATTATGATTTCGTCTATTTCATTCATTTCATATAGATTATGATCCGTTTCGAGAATCAATCGACATGTTAAAAAGATGAGACATGTCGAGTGTTATTCAGGAAAGCTGTTAGCATAAATAGTTGGAAATAATTCGCAAAATAGTGTGAAGAAAGTTCGAGTAAACCTTGAACTCACTTTCTCGCATGGGCGAAATTTAGTTTGTTTGATCATGGACCTACTACACATAGGCCTAGGCGTTTTCACATCAGCCCGATAAAAATCCAAGCTCGAGATATTTTCCAATTTCCCAAGTCAGAAAATAGCTTGCTATTTCGAAACATTGGGCTGATGTGAAAACGCCTATTGACATTCATCGCTCGTTGATTAATTCGCAGGGGCGGATCCAGGGAGGACCGCAACCGGCGCACGCCCCCCCCCCCTTTTATCTTTTGTTGAAACAAAAGAAATAATAAGAAAAATTGGGGGAGGGGTGCGTGCGCCCCCTTTAATTTTGTAAACGCACCCCTTTTTACGGAATTCCTGGATCCGCCCCTGAATTCGTGCACCTGTTTCTGTCAAAAGCGTCACAAAAACATTTTGAACATGCTTTCCTGCTTTGATCCAGTGTTGTCCACCGACAGCCAGCCTGGATAAAAACAAGACGGCGCTTTGAGAAATCTAAAAAACTATACGAGAGCAGAAGATAATAACTCTCTTAAATCAAGAAAAATGCATGTGCAGTTGTAGTGCATATTGCGAAATCATCGCTAAAGCAATTTCATTTGCGAAATGCAAGTACTTTACAAGAAAAAAGCAAGTAATTAAGTTGGTTGGCTGTGATTTGTAATCTATTTTCCCCATTTGTCGCACATTGTTTCAGAGTAAACATGGGCATGCAGTGACAGTAGACGACATGCTTGTCTTGCCATTCAGGGATGTGACATGCATGGCCGCAAGTGGCCGCTTCAGTAATTACAAATTTTATGACGCAAAATTTGTCCTTGTTTCAGGTTTGCTGCTCCCCATCATTGGTGTTTATTCAAAGGCAGTTGAGTCTGAAAAGGCACCTCAGCCAAATAGGACCGAAATGAGTGAAACCGGGTTCTTTTGTCAGTGATGATGCACGATTACACAATCGTCATTGTCCAAACGTCTGAATGTACTCATTAAGATACACATAATCAGGTGGCGGTGGTGAACATTGGATCAAAGACAGTGAAAGAAAGACCTCCGTTCATGGTCCATTATTGTGTAGTAGGTCCATGATCTCACCAACGCAGACGTCTCCGCGACGTCTCCAACAGTCGCAGCAGTCGCGGAGACGTCTCCAACATAAAAATGTCTTGCGATCTCACCAAGGAGACGTCTCTGAGACGAGATGGCAGGTGTAAAAAAAAAATTAGATATGAGGAAGCCGCTGCAGGATCACCTGACTTGATCTAGGCAGGATGTCAGCACCCAGATAGGTCACGTGGTTTTTAAGTAGGTCAAACAGCGTCAAATAGAGTCGCAGAGACGTCGCGGAGACGTCATCACGGAGACGTCTCCGCGACCTCTCACCAGTTTTTCTGGTCGCCAGCAGGTCTCGGCGACGTCTCTGAGACGTCTCTGAGACATTGCGGAGACGTCGCGGAGACGTCTCGGCAGTCGCGAATAGTATGATTAGTCTCCGCGACGTCTCCGCGACTGATGGAGACGTCTCGTAGACGTCGCGGAGACTTCGCGAAAAATCGAACATGTTCAAATTTCTTCCGACTAACTGGCGACTAATCGGAGACTCTGTAATTTTCAGGAGACGTCTCTGCAACTAGCAAAATCTAGAGTCGCAAACTAGTCGCGACCTAGTTTCAAGCCCGGTGAGATACCCCCTTTAAGAGAAGGTTAAAGAGATTATCGAAGATAATCGTCTTAATCTGCGAACACTATTGGTTGATTGGTTTATATTGGTGGTCTGAAGACATTGTTTCAGACACAAGTTGGATCTTTTTTATACTCATTATGTATATATAACATAACATACATTTGCACAGATTGGTTGGCAAAATTCACTGGTAACGCGCCGATAAAAAAAAAACCAAACAAACAAACAAACAAATAAAAAAACAAAAACTAAACCCCCAGAACATAACGTAACAGATAGTAGGTCTTGTGGATTATAGCCATGTTCAGACGTATTTTTAGTCGGAGTAAAAATTTATGGCACGGCAATTAAAATTCAAATTAATGCATATCTTACCACGACCCTTGTGTCCACACGACGGTCGTGGGAAGAAACTCCGACAAACTTATGTGCGAGGGTCGGTGTAACTTCCGGAAGTGGTAGCGCCGCGCACGTCGACCATGCGATTGTTGTTTACCAGTGGCATTTGTCTTCTCCATTCTTGTTGATGGAATTTTCTGCATGAGCGCTATACTTAGCTTCTTCGTCGCGATCGACTAGGTTAGAATTGCACTACACGCGCATACGTGTGCTCGCAAAATGTCAACATTGCGATTTGACCCAGGAAGTTTTACCTAGGTCGTAAGGTATGTATAGTTCATAGATACTCCGAGGGCTTGTCCGCACGGGCAATTTACTCCGACCGGCTAGTCGTGTAGCGAGATACTCCCGAGAAAACTCAGGAGTATCTCGTTCGGAGGAAGAGGTCGTTGTAAGTTCCTCCGATCGGAGGAAGTTACCACGACCTTGTTCAGACGGGCACTACTCCGACCTTTCCTCCAAAGTTACTCCGACCAAGCTTCCTCCGACCCTTCCTCCGAAGTTACTCCGACCAAAACTGCCTCCGTCTGAACACAGCTTATTACAGTTATGCAACAAGCTAAAAAAGCAATGGTAGTCATGGATGCAGCCATCTGTAATGACGTAATCAGAATGATATGCGACAGCTTGACAAGACTTGAAACGAGATTCAAAACAATATCAGACAATATTGCAACTGCATGATTATGAATTTGAATATCAGACAAGTTCCACACTTGATAAGCCAGTTCACAGTTACAATCTGAGCATGTGCAGATAAAGGTAATCGCAGACCTTCTCTTTAGCGGAGTGTCACTATAGGCGTTTTCACATCAGCCCGATGTTTCGAAATAGCGCGCTATTTTCTGACTTGGGAAATTAAAAAATATCTCGAGCTTGGATTTTTATCGGGCTGATGTGAAAACGCCAATTAGCGCGCTAATTTATTGATCGAGAAAATTTCTCGAGTCCAACTCAGGAAATTTCCGAAATAGCAGGATAATTAATGCGAACTAGCGCGCTATTTGATAATAGGCGTTTTCACATCAGCCCGATAAAAATACAAGCTCGAGATATTTTTCGCGATCGCAAATTAGCGCGCTATTTCATTTCCTATTCACATCAGCCCGAACATTATCAAATAGCGCACTAGTTCGCATTAATTATCCTATTTCAGAAATTTCCCGAGTTGGACTCGAGAAATTTTCTCGATCAATTAGCGCGCTAATTAGTATTCACAAGCGCGCTATTTCGTGATCGGGTTTAATTTCCCAAGTCAGTAAATAGCGCGCTATTTCGAAACATCGGGCTGATGTGAAAACGCCTAATGTTCTGGCTGATGTGAATAGTAAATGAAATAGCGCGCTAATTTGCGATCGCGAAAAATATCTCGAGCTTGGATTTTTAACGGGCTAATGTGAAAACACCTACTGAGATAATAACCAAACAAAAACGAAACAAAACTGGATATTGTTAATAGGCGTTTTCACATCAGCCCGATAAAAATCCAAGCTCGAGAAATTTTTCGCGATTGCGAGTTAGCGCGCTATTTCATTTCTTATTCACATCAGCCCGAAGAGAATCAGCCCGAATTTTTATCGAGCTAATTCGACAGCTGAGTATGTGCAAACAGCATAAGTAATGAGTGTGCCCTCTCAAAAATTTCTCGTGATTTGTGTGCAGTAGGCGAGTAGGCGTTTTCACATCAGCCCGATGTTGCCAAATAGCGCGCTATTTTCTGACTTGGGAAATTAACCCGATAACGAAATAGCGCGCCATTTGATAATGTGAACACAAATTAGCGCGCTAATTGTATCGCTCTGGTCGAGAAAATTTCTCGACTCCAACTCAGGAAATTTTTGAAATAGCTGGATAGTAGCGCGCTATTTGAAAATGTGAAAACGACCCGAGAAATTAGCGCGATGCATCCCATCATGCCTATCGTGTTTGACCCGATCGATGGAGTGAAACTGCACACAAATCATGAGGAATTTTTGAGAGGGCACACACATTACTGATGCTGTTTGCACATTCTTAGCTGTCGAATTAGCTCGAAAAAATTCGGGCTGATGTGAACAAGAAAAGAAATAGCGCTCTAATTCGCAATCGCGAAAAATTTCTCGAGCTTGGATTTTTATCGGGCTGATGTGAAAACGCCTAATGAAGACTATGTTATGAACCAGGTGCATATTGGAATGTACAGGTGGATGTGTATTTCATTTCATTTCATTTCATTTCATTTCATTTCATTTCATTTCATTTCATTTATTATGTTTCCACACAAATCACACAGTTGTGTATACAACATCCGTCAATAGGCGTTTTCACATCAGCCCGATGTTTCGAAATAGCGCGCTATTTTCTGACTTGGGAATTAGAAAAATATCTCGAGCTTGGATTTTTATCGGGCTGATGTGAAAACGCCTAATGACAATTCTTTTCAACAAAATTAACAAAAGACATTCATGCAGCGCTTGCATGTAATTTATAACTTTCTACCTGGCTTTGCTCAACAGCTCTTCTTAAATATACTTCCATGTTTTGCAATGTCTGTGGTTCAAGACGTCATCGCAGACTGGTGCTAACTATGAACTGGCCACACTATACTTACTCAAACCGAAATACGCGTAGAATGAATTTCACATCTGTTGAGCCATAATTTGGTGGCGCAGGGTCATTTTGTATTTATGTTAAGATATCATGCATTATTCAATTTTTGTTATGTCTGATGTGTTTTTTTTTTCATCGTGAAATATGAAATAAGATTCTTAGTGATATCTTGCATTCGTAAGTTTCAGTTTGATGGTAATATCAGTCTTTGTATTACGCGTATAAGCACAACATGCGGCTATTTTGCATAATACTATTGATATTTAGCTAATCTGACAAATTCGCTTACTGACTTGTACTTAAGATATTAAATACTTCTTTTCTTCCGTGTTGAAAAAAAAAAATCAAAAATTCAAGAGTTGCATCATGCATATCAAGATTCAGCACCTCAAAATAGCGTGAAACCATCAAAAGCATCCGGCCGACGGCAAAAAAAAAGTTTCAGCCTCAAGAGTGTGCATTGCTTATACGCAATTGTCTGTGAGCGAGATTACGGCAAACCATCGCTATAGGTACGTTAGGCCCATATAGAGCTGCATATACGTATAATACAGCTCTATGGTTAGGCAAACTAAGACGGGTCACGTGATTGCTCTATCCAGTCATTCGATTAGGATCCACGTAACCATTTTATGATACTACCTATGTGTTGATAGTGACACCGAATTTGACGGCATCGCGTGTTTTCTCACCTTTGCATATAGTTAATGTAACAAAATATCTACAGACGTCATTATTGAAAATTATTCTGGGAGTAGGCTGTTCATTTCTGACCCCGTGTATGTATTGTCATACTCCTTGTTGCATCGTATTGCAGGGCCATCCACATCCGGGACCAACGGGACCAACGGGACCAACGGACCGATGGGTCGGGAAGTGATGGTAAGTCGTGTCGAAAGCATAAGTCAATGTTGAATAATATTTGCAAACTAAATCGCAATGCAGGAAATTCTCAAATCTTTGCCATTTTCGATTCCCAGCGTATAGGCTTTGAGGTGAAATAGACATTACCTGCTTCAAACGTACATCTTTAATATATTAAGATTCTCAAAGATGGGAAAATGGATGAAGGGCGCCAAACCCGATCATAACATTATTTTTGCAAATTTTTCAATAATTGTGACCATGCATTGCAAAACCAACAAAAAGTCGCGCGCCTTAATTTCACGTGACGACGCGAAAAGGTGAAAAGGGTCAAAATAATCAATTTTGAGTTTTCCGTATTTTCTGAAAGAGATATTCTTTTTCTATATTATTCTTGAGTTTGGGATCTTAAAATGAATGGGAAAGTGGGTTTTTAAAGTTTGTTTTTTGGTGTGTTTTTTGGGGTTTTTTTTTGTAGACTAGTATGACCAGAGGGCTGATTCATAAAACTTGTCATCAGTGACAAGTTGTCATAGATGTGACAAGCTACTGAAATCCTTGCATCTGATTGGCTAAGAGCAAATTTGTCATAGAAATGTGGCAGTTGTCATTGATGACAAGTTTTATGAAACGGGCCCCAGGTATGTGTTTAATATCTCGGGCCGGCCATCTTATTAGCAATGCTTATAATGGCGGCCCTCTACATAATCGTTACTTAACTACAAAATTAATGTTATTCTTATCAATGCTGCATAGACATGAATACTGTACATTATATCTTCATTTTCTATCATATCGTTGTTTATGCAAGTCAAAAGACTGTGTTAAATTTACTTTATATATTTCCTGCATCTTCATGATTATGCATGTAACTTATGTATATTGATTTGCAGAAAATAAAGTATCTATCAAACAAAATACTGAACAACAAAAGAAAGGAGTGCAATATGTACAGGTAGTCACAATCTTGCTCACTCTGCACCACTGTCGAAAAAATGTGTATTTTGAGGATTCATGATTGATATATCCTTCATATATCGCATATTTTGTTTCTGTTGTTGTTGTTGTTGTTGCTGCTGTTTTACTTTCAAAACTTATTACCTGTGAATATATCAGAGATACTTTGTATAAACAGTATAGTATTCAGCATTAAAGCACCCGCATATTATATTATAGTGATTTTCATTTGTTCAAAGTAAATTCGGGGTTTTTTTTCGATTGCTTTGCTTCAGATTTCCCATTGCTGGAATTCCATACCATTGCAATTAAGTGATATGCTAAAACTTACGGTTATTCAAAAAATCCGTCCCCCTCAGTCGGGAGGGGGTTCCAAATAAGGGCTGAAGTGTACATTTTCATCTTCTTCTTGAAAACCCAGTCATGGACTTTCACCAAACTTGGCAGGTATCATTGCTAGGGGGATAGGATCTCAATTTGTACAATGGGCATCATGTTCTCCGTGGTGTCCAAACTCCAACCCACCCCCACAATATTCAAAATATTCTCTAAGACAAAGGAGTGATAGAGCTAAGTTTATGAGTAACTTATTGTAGTTCGATGTTTTTTCATCCATCATGGTGCTCCCTCGAAGCCTGAAAAAGGGGGTGGGGTGGGGAGGGGGTCCAAATTGGGCCCAAATTGTACACTTTCATCCTCTTCTTGAGAATGCCTGGTCAAATTGTCACTAAACTTGGCAGATATCATCACTTTGGTGACGAAATAATAGACGTATTTGTACAAATATGCACCATTCCACCGGGGGAAGCTGGAGAGCTATATGCGGGGAGTGGGGGGGGGGGGGGGGGGGGTGGGTGGGGGTGAAAGAGAGACAGATAAATTCACAAATTGATTAATCTTATTAATCTCCTTAATTCTCTCAAACCATAACTTCGGCTAAAATAAAGTGTTATGTGTAATTTAGAATTTAGGTTTCTGACTGCACAATGTATACTTACGGGTTGTTGTTGTGTTTTTTGTGGGGGAGGATGAAGAAAATTTAAAGCCAATTTTAAGATTTTCATCTTTTTAAAAACGCACGGTGTAATTTTTATCAGTGTGATGGCTGCATTATGACACCATGCCCCCATAAAAGCCCTTAAAGCTGCTTCCCCCCCCCCCCCTCAAAAAAAAAAAATTGTTTACCAAATGGTTTCTACAAGAATGCATGGGTCTTTTTCTTTCCATATATATTTAAATGATATGTCCGTGGTGTTGCAACAATCATTCTGCTGTATATGATTTTTTTTATTGCGGAAAAGTCGGAAAACCAGAGCCTCCCTTTTGTATTTATTATTTAAAACGCGGTTGGATATACTTTTACAGGCGTTAAAGATGCACAGAATAAATTGTTATAATCAATTTCGGTGTTATTTATCATCTACATAACAATAGTATTTTCCTCAGTTCATCAAACGGAAAGTGAGTGTAGGATAGACTAATTTGAAATACAGCAAAAGTGTCGAGATGTTGTCCTGATAATCAAGGCAGATCCGTGCACAAACTGGTGTGATGTATAAGACGCATGCTGCTGGCAAATAAACAGGAAAGTGATAACAATTCACATACCACCACGTACTGGTAATATTTTCCTCCAGAATTTACATAGAACATCTGTCAAGAAGGTTCTCGAACTTTTGGATTTGAAACATTCCATGATTTTGTGTTTGCTTGTTTGTTTTTTTCATTTCCGTGTTTTTCTCATAAACCCTTATTGGTCACTAGACAAGCTCACCATATCATAACGCGATATCTGATTTTCTTTCATATCTTATCTGTCATTTTACTACTTTACTTTTGAAGGTGGGGGTAACGTCTGCTCAGGTGTTCCATCACTGAAGTTTGGCGGGAAACTCTTCGTTGGACTATGGATACTGATGGTCGTTCTTGGCTTTGAGTAAATGATGCTGGGATAATCGCACACCTCCCCCCCCCCCTCCCGACAATGTTACGTAACAAGTACGCTGACTACATCATCTCATGATTGTCAAATCGATTCGGCATATAGCAAATTTTGTTCTCGAAAACATTTAAGAATGTTTTTGTTTTTGTTTGCTTCCTTTCAAGACGAAGAAGATTATGCTGGTCACATACTGTTACTGTAATATTGGTAGACCTGATGACTGTACAAGACCATGGACACGATCAACGTAATTAATTATATACTGTATGTCCCCTCCCCCCCCCCCCCCCAAAGAAAAAGAAGAAAAAGAAGAAGAAATACAATGGGACCCTCCGCAATGATAACATTAAAATGTAGTGAATTTATCTAACTAGAATTTCAGGGTATTAAACTATAGCTTATTATTCACATCTGACAGAAATCCCCATCCGATTTCTTGTAGTGATCAAAGAAAAAAGAAAAAGAAATGAGGATCTTTTGTAGAATTTTCAGAAATCCCTTCCCTCCAGAATCTGTCCATTGTGCTCACACATCAATATGCAGTTGCAAGAGCATCCAAGTGTTTAACTTCGAAGAAACACACCTACAACATGCTTTATACAAAATATAGGTAGGATATTTCATTTCAAACACCCTGAAATAGCATTTCCAGACAAAGCTAGGGAGGAAGAAATCTGATTTTACTTCTTTTTTTTTTGGGGGGGGGGGGGGACATACTGTATATAAAATGTCGCATAGTGGAATATAGATAATATGGAAATTCCTTCACTCTAAAAAAAAAAAAAATCGGGTAAGAACGGACCCGGAACTGGGTCCGTTGGGGTCACACACCGTTCCGGGTCATAAATGACTTGGATTTTGGTCGTGAAGACCCGAAATGGGGTCACCCTGACCCAACACATGACTCTGGATGGAGTCATATCTGACCCCATTTCTTGTCATTTCTGACCCGGAATGGTGTGTGACCACAATGGACCCAGTTTTTTTTTTTAGAGTTTTGGACTGATATCAAACATGATTTTTAATGGTGTAGTATATCAATCGCTCCAATTTTACTTTGAAAACTTTATCTTGCGGTGTTCTTCATAGATGTCTTTTCGGCCCATTTTAGTCAATTCTTTATAAATCCCGCAAATGATTTCAAACTTCATGAGATGTCTGTCTTTTATTCTGTTTGTCATTAAGTGACTCCAACATTTTCTTTCCGCATTGTAACCCTGTATCCTTTCTAGTGAATTAATGTCAGTTCATCAACTAATTAGATTGAAGGAAACAATTGTCTCTCCCATTGAACTGAACCAACTTTATGTTATTCAATACTTCTATATCTGCCTATAATAGTGATTGTGAATGATGTTCATTTGATACCAGACAGTGGATTGTTCACACTTCTAAGGTCGTTATATCGACCGCGCCTTAGGATGGAGATGTCAGATAAATAAATGTAAGCTACTTTCATGAAACAGTAATTTCAAGCAAATTCTAACTTTTTAGATAACAGTGAAGCTAGATTATGAATGCTTTATTTACCACTCTCATTTAACCGTGTAATGATTTGCAGTATTATGCTTGTCAATATAGAACCTTGCAAAATCACAAATCGGGAAAATTTTCAATTAGCAAGTCGGGTGATTCAAACAAATTTTAACGACGTCTTTATTCATAACAACCGTATGATATTCTTTTCCGGTGATTATATGTTGCAAGTTGAGTTCTAAAACTTGCTGATTTGTTTCACATAACTTTTAAGCACTTTCATGCATAAATTACTTTTAGTGGTTTGCCGAAGATAGGTTGGGATGAAGGATTTTCGACCAAAAAAAAGAGAGAAAAAATTATGACTTACATGGCAACATGTGAGCAAACTCACGATTATTCTTCTTGAATTAGTTAATAATTTGATTTTGTGAGGAATAGAGATCTGTGTCTGTTGATGAGAGTCGTTGAATGTCGCTGTAAAAACATTTGAATCCATTATTCTACTGTTATTTAGGGTATTGTATTTCAGGCTATCATTGTTATGAATAAGTGCAGGCAATTTGTCAATTCATATAAAAATTGCATATATTGATATTATTCAGGTGTTATTATCTTATCACCGTGTACCGCGGTAGGATATGAATTATATAGCGAGCTTTAGATTTGTGACGCGAACGTTAAGAGAACGCCGCCTCCCGGGTTGGACAACTAGAAACAGCTGTCCATGGATGTACAGAACACCACTTTTGCCTAACGGCGTCGCGTCGCAGATTTAAAGCAGACCATTATTAGACGCACAGTACCCTTGTCAGAGTATCTCGAACTCAATTATTTTATATTGTATAATCATTGTTTACAATGTACCCATCTTGTATCAGGTTTAAGCTGGATAAGATTAAGAGAGAGATGGATTATAGTGTTCAGAGGAAGATAGCAAGAGAGAATGATTTTTACAAAATACAGATATGTCATACTTAACCACCTGTCCCCTGAACCCCCCCCCCCCCCCTCCATTTACAGGCAAAACCCTCTGCACACATGACACCGTATATGGTTGACACCAGCACTGGGTACTGTATGAGTATATTCGATTATGTAACAAAGAATAACGTGCATACAATGTAATGTCTTCATTTGGCGGTGTATGTATATCAGTTAAAAATATATCCAAAAAAAAAAAAAACTTGTCATGTGGAAGTTATTGGCTTGCTGTAAACATCGCTTACAAAGCACTTTAAAGGGAAATCCGGTCCAAATATATTTAGACTGATAAACGAAAAAGTAAAATCTTATACGTTCTGACCGTTCAAGAACTGTCTCCTGAAAAATAGCGAAACTTCAAAATGCCATAACTTCCTTATTTTTCATCTGATTTCAATCAAACTTTTACCGTATAACTAGTAAGATTTTACTCTTTTTTATCAGACTAACTTATTACTTATATTTAGACTGGATTTCCCCTTTAACGGGGAATGAAGCCCAAATATGCGTGTGGATTGATGGAGGACAGCAGTATTAGTAGAACACTCTCATCGGTGAAGCTCGAGGAAAATTGGACAGTCCATTGAGAATTGATCAGTGTTTTAGTAGAAGCTATGGTAAAAAATCATGGGCGTACATAATCGAGCAGGATTCGAACCTACGACCTCCTGATCTTCGTACTCAGGCGTCATCTCCACTATAGATCACCGAGCTTCCGCCCGACAGCGATATAATTGTTGGTTCTAATCCTTATAGCAAGCAGCGGGAGCTGCGTATAATTATTCAAATTTATGAAATTCTTCTGTCGTGATGTTTTCATTGCAAGCAACTGATTGACAAATTGTCCTACATTGACGTAACAATTTCATGAATTTGAATAATTACGCAGTACCCGCTGTATGCTATAAGGATTAGAACCAACACACGCAGTCGGGTGGAAGCTCGGTAGTCTATAGTGGAGATGACGCCTATCCGGTGATCAGGAGGTCGTGGGTTCGAATCCCGCCCGAGTATCGTCTCATGTATCTTTTCTGTTGTAATTTCTTTATTTTTAATTTTTCCTACAACCTTTCACTTTTTCCACATTTAGGAGTAATATACACACACGTATACCATACCCCATACAACAATACACAAAAACCACAACCATGCACACACACACGCACACACACACACACACACAGACACACCATTCTCACCGAACACACGAAAACAAATATTTGTATACTGTCAAACAAACGAAAACTGATCCACGATTTCCAGATAATTTCACATGTGTGTAGAGTTTAAGCCCATTTTAATGTATATAAAAAGACATCATTTTTTTTTTTTGGCCGTTAATCATTTTGAATAAAGTTTGTTTCATGAAATAACATAAAATCAGGATGTAAAAAGGCTCAAGTCCAAAAGTTTTCACAACATGATTAAAGATTGCCTTTACTGTTTTTAATGTTCTCCGACTGCCGTTTATCCTTCAATCTCCTATGTGTGTCATTGTCAAGCAAACGATTTAGGAATAATGTCTACTGATCCTAATACCGGGAGAACGTGAGGTAATGCAGGCTTAGAATAATATAGGTTTTCCCATCCATTTTTGCACTTTCGTCATTCAATTCCAAAGATTTATTATTCAATTTCGTCCCGAGAAGCACGTGGAACGCAAATCCTAACTATAATTTCGTCAATTGTCATTGGAATTCGTTTTTCGTCAAACATTTTCGAAGACATCGCATTCAAAATCGTCAATTGTCATTCAAATTCATCCCTCCCGCTGACGGATCGCAGAATGTGAAGATCAAATTCGCTTTTGTTCACACAATTTCATGAGGTTTTCATTCAAATTAACCAGATGTTGTCAATTCTTATTTTGAGGGTGAACCAACTTTAAGCCGACATATTTTTACTTTCTCTCGTAAATTATATCGTTACACATTATTCCCTAACCATTTGCTTAGACAATACACACGAAAAACATGGCTGCCAACCAAAATCGCCAGAGAACACCATACAATTGAAGGATAAACGACAGTCAAAAGTCATAACCCAGGACAGAATGTCAGTGTCACCTTTTGAACGTTAACTCGTAATTTTCAGGTTTTCGCATGATAATGCATGAAGCAAACTTTAAATTTTGTACCCTGTAAAGCAGCAAACATAATTAGGCCCATGTCATCCATTCTGTGACATTTAACAGGCTACAATTCTACACTTTAAATTTTGTCTTTAATCATGTTTGCCTAGAAATCGTTTGTCAGTGTTTTCGTATGCGAGACGGTACGTCTGTTTGTATCAGTGTGTACTGGGATTTTGTAGCAAAATGTACAATACAGGTCAAAAATCAAGGTCAAAGGTCAAAGAAGTCAAAGGTCAAAATTTTGTGTAGAAGTTTTGAAGCCCTCACCTAGTGCCATCACATAAAGCAAACGGAATCGAAATCGGGTTAGAAATGGCGAAGGAGTAGCATTTTGTAGCAAAATGTACAATATAGGTCAAAGGTCAAGGTCAAAGGTCACAACTGAAATTCTGTGTAGAAGTTTCAAAGCTCCCATGTAGTGCTATCATATAGAGCAAACAGAATCAAAATTGGCTCTTAAATGACAGAGAAGTAGCAAATTGAACATTTTGATCACACACGGACGCACACACGGACACACACACACGGACACACGGACACACGGACACACGGACACACGGACACACACACGGACACACACACGTACGGAGCCCGTTTCATAGTCCCCTGCTCGAACTCGTTCGGCGGGGACAAAAATACATGAATGACTGGGAAATCACACAAGGTAGAGATATGAGACGAATATGAATGAAAATTTAATGAGAATGATTGACAAAAGACGAAATCGATCCTGCTGTTTTGAGCGCTGAGAGCTAGACTGACGAATTTGAACTGTAAATGACGAAAATGTATGCCAAATGAACTATGAATGGCTTTATTTGAAAATGAACGACGAAAGACGAATTGAAAGCAAGATTGGCCTATTCCCAACATCCCGCGACGAAATTGAAGTAAAGATTTGCGAAATTGAATGACAAAAGTTTGAAAATGAATGGGAAAACCTATAGTTCACCCTCACACTAAAAGACCAGTGCTATCCGACGAATTTGTTTGAAAAAATCATGAAATTGTGCGAACAAAGACGAATTTGATTCCGACATTCTCCAGTCGATGGGCGGCGGGGACGAATTTCAATGACAATCGACAATTTTGAATGCAATGTCTTTGAAAATGGTTTACGAAAAACGAATTACGATGACGATTGACTAAATTCAAGTTAGGATTTGCATTCTGTGAGTTTCTCGGGACGAATTTAAATGAAAAATCTTAATTGAATTTTAGAATTATTCATGATTCTTTACAGAAAATTCCTTCTTTCTTGCCTTAGCCTGTCTTGGCCTCACACAAAAATATCGGGAAAGTACAGCCGCTCACCTGGAAACTTTACCTACTCGATCAACGCTATAGTGATGACACATAACTCCTCAGCAGCGTTTCACTTTTCTACCGAGAGTTGGCCATCTTATGTTTGTAATGTAGGATCTTCGATTCAACAGGTTCACAACAGTTTCAAAACATGCCGCATTGGGCTCACACCTGTAAATATCATGGAATATACTTGACCGCATCACAAAATCGTACCAAAGATACTTAGATAAATGAAGAAAAAATTAATCACCCCCCCCCCCAAAAAAAAAAGAAACAGTCTGGCAGAAACTGAATAGCTGCCGATATTGAGTATGAATTCCTCTACAAACTGCATTTTGGTTGGAAGATGAAAGCCTTTCTCATGGAATTTGAAGGGACTATATTTGATTGGGTGCATGTGCAGAAAATATGTGTTTGTTTTCTCATCAAAAAAGCCTCCGAGCTCGAAGTCTGGCTTTGCGAACCCTTGGACAGAGTTTGAACTGAAGAATCCCCTTGGAAATTCGACTGATGAAAAGGTATACCTCACTTTTTTTAGGTTGCCGAAGATGAAGCACCTCATTTCTCCAAGCTATTTTACAGAATTGTTTGAATTTTGAATTTCAACACACGTCTCTAATATGGGAAGATATTTACCCTTGTGAGCCCTACCTATAGGGCTCACACCTGTAAATAAAATGAAATGTCCAAGACCCCTTCACAAATTCGTACCAAAGATACCAAAATAAATGAGGAAAAAAATTAATCAAAAATCATTAATACAGTTTGGCATAAAACTGAATAGCTGCAGATATTGAGTATGAATTCCTCTACAAACTGCATTTTGGTTTGAAGATGAAAGCTTTTCTCATGGAATTTGAAGGGACTATTATTTCATTGGGTGCGTGTACGGAAAATGGGTGATTTTTTTGAGTGAAAAGAACTCGTAGTCTGGTTTTGCGGACCCTTGGACAGAGTTTGAGTCAAAGAACCTGCCTTGGAAATTTGATGGATGACAGGGTATAGCTTACATATCCAGGTTAGTGAAGATGAACCACCTCATTGCTTCCAGCTATTTTACAGATTGTTTTGACATTTGAATTTTAACACACGTCTCTATATTATGGGGAATTATTTACCCATGGATTGTGAGCCCTGTAGAGAATGCACGCAACGCACACAAGTCTATGGGAAGTATTCATCCCATAGAACCTATATGTTGATCTACTCTGTCAAATCCATCCCTCCCCTCCCCCTAACCCCCCCCCCTCCTCTCCCCTTACCCCTCTCCCTCTACCCCCCCCCCCAAAAAAAAAAAAAACAACAACAACAAAAACAAAACAAAACAAAACAAAAAACAAACCTCTTTTTAACTTAATTCGTTTTATTATTTTGTTCTAGTGGTACTCGATCTTGGTAGAAACTAGTCATCAGTATCACACAACTTTGAATGATTGTGTCATTTTAATGTACATGTATTTCTTTGTTTGGGCTACCACTGAAACAGCTCAAAGTACATCAAGTTAATCTGTTTGATAAATAAAAGTGTTTTACAGTACTTTGAAGGCAATAAGGTGATGATGACACACCCTTAATCAAGGATAACTACCTGCATCTATGTATTCATCTTATGAAAAACTAATCAAAACTGCAAGATTTTTTTTTGAAAAAAAAAACTCCAAAGGGAATCATTTTCAAAAGTGTCTCAGTGAGAAGCTTTATAACCCTTGAATGTGCAATTTCCCATATGATGTAGGGGTAAATATCATCAAAAACACATTTGTGATGGTAAAAAGTCAAATAAGAAATATGACCTCCACGATAAGGAGAGAGTACGTCCCTAAATTTAGTTTGTGGTGATGGTGCCCTCAGTGCTCCGAATTTGATGCCATGTTAATTTCTTGAATGCGCTCTATCAGCCACGTTATTAAAGGGGAAATCCAATCCAAATATAAGTTAGTCTGATAAGAGAGAGTAAAATATTACAAGTTCAACGGTAAAATTACGATCGAAATCGGGTCAAAAATAAGGAAGTTATGACATTTTGAAATTTCGCTAATTTTTCAGGAAACACGCAGTTCTTGAAAAAAGTCAGTCTTAAAAATGCAAACGGCAAAGTCAGCATGTCATACCTTCACAACTTGCCATATAGATTGTACATAAAATTTTGGAATTTCCAGTTTTTCATTCAAATTCAATTATGCCCGAGGCTCAAATCCTGATATTATATCTATCTGATCATTATATCTTGAAGTTATTCAACCATAACATCATTACTTAAGACTTCAATGACATAAATTAAAATGGAATTTTCGTCATTTTTTGTACACCATCAATGGAAAATGTATGAGGTTATGACATGGTCGGCTCACTCATTTTCATTCTCATATACACTTTACAAGAACTGTTTTGCAAAAATAATCAAAACTTCAAAATGTCATAACTCCCTTATTTTTCATCCGATTTCAGTCAATTTTTTACCATTGAATTCGTAAGATTTTACTCTTTTTTATCAGACTAACATATTTTTGGACTGGATTTCCCCTTTAACAAGCTCACAGTGTTAATACAAGCCAACATGATATAATAATAACCTGCACATTGCGTATTATACGAAAAACATGGCATTATGCAACGACACCTGTTACCTGTTGCATAAAACTTTTCACCGCAGAAAACTCGGGTTCCTTTCGACACACCTGTGGTTTAAATCAATGGCAAAGTCATATACCAGCCTGCGAGTGTTCAATTTATTCTTACCAGTGTTTTTCTCAGCAAGGTAAGGTAAAAAGTTTTATGCACCGCAGGCCTGGATTCATTGAAAATAAACTCCAACTCTGGTCTTCCTGGTCAAACCGCTTGCAATTTACAAGCCCTTGTATGGTAGTCTGGTGTTAACCCAGAAACCATAACCACAGGCCCTTTCGTAGGTTCGTGCTGGCCACGCACGCTTGAAGATTTGTATTTTCTCCAATGAAAATAACCATGACGCAGCAAAAAAAAAAAAAAAAAAAAAAACACTGTTTAGATAGAGGGTAAAGTTACAAATGCAGCTTTTAGCTAGGCGAAGAGTCGAGTGTGTGAATGAGATAAATAGTTGTTAGTGTAATGTTACGTAATACTATTGGCTTCAGAACTCCACTAACTGAGCGTATATTAGACACTCATCAAGGGTTTAGATCAAGGGTCACCTCGGGTTAGAGATGTTACGAAATAGAAAGTCCACCAACCCCCCCCCCCCCCCCCCAACCCCCGAAAAAAAAAACAAAAAACTTTAATGTTATTCAAATGGCCTGAACGTTGCGATTCAATTATGATTAACGAACATAACGAACAGAGCGACTCACATCCACACGGCCCAACCCCAAACACGCCCACACAGACAAAGAGACAAAAACATGAACAGTAATGCCATGTACATGTACAGTGCACTCCCCTTATAACGAACACGGTTATAATGAAATTCCTGTTACAACGAAGTAAATATAAGGGCCGCAACGTTATCCACTCTATGTATTCTTATTGTTTATTCGTTCGGTTATGACCGAACAAATAACGAAATTTCAATATAACGAAACAAAAAACAACAACAAAATCTGCTGGTCCTGAGGATTTCGTTATAACGGGAGTCCATGTACTTCTTATCAAAGTACTGAGCATAATACTCGCCTGTCTAGCTCTTTTCCGACTTAATTCTGTAATTAAATACTTAGATGTACAATATTCAATTCTACTGGAGTGTTAGGCTGTGTCTGCAATAAGTGGAAGAATAGCCCATAAGATTTATTTGAACATGTTTCGAACAATTTCAACTCAACCCGACATCACGTCTTAAATTAGACCCCATTGCTCTCGTAACGCCTTTGTTTACAACATTGATTGTGACGTGTGCATGGCGCTCTATCAAGCATATCGTAAAGATGTGCGTCAATGACAAAAGAGATTTTTACTCACTCATCTCTTCCATCAATGACGACAAACTTCCGCTGAATAGCGGTATTTTTCCATGGTGTGGATCGAAAACTCAACGCTAATGCCACATCTTGAATGACTTAGGTGAAGAATTTTTCGCGTTATAGCCTTAGACAATAGGAAAATGCCAGATTGAACTTCATCACGTGGTTGCAGAAAATAATGCAAAAATCGATGTCAAATAATAAATCTATTGGAAACTATCAAAGACGACAAAGAAAACATATATCTATGGTGGCGTATATGATATTCTATAGTATACTAAAAATTCGCTATCTCGCTTCCACAGATCCAAGACTTCCGGAGATACTATTTATAGGCCTATGCTTGTATTTTATAGTGCAACATTTATTTATTTCGCTTTAAGTTCATAATGACCATGTTAACATTGACATACAACTCTTTCCACAGTCTATTAGGGAGTCTCCCTTTTAAAGAGACATTGGATATAGGTCTATACACGGAGCTGTACTATAGGCCTATATAATAGGGCTATACGCAGTCAATTTTGAAGGCGTCAAAACCGAGAAGAAATTCGACGAAGAAATAAATTCTGCTAATAATATTCATATAAACTAATATTCAATTCAATTCAATTCAAACTTTATTCCATTTTTCGAAAAGAACATTAATATTTCACTTTCTTAGGTAAGAATAAGGTTACATTATAGTCAAAACAAAGTAAATTGAGAAAACATAATTGTGGAACCTTGGGGTAACAAATATGTTGCAAAGAAAATTGACTGAAGTGATATAGACGATATATCCTACACAAAATATCGAAGAATGGAGGGACCCACAAAAAGGCAATGCTTGTAGAATGTGGGCCCCTCAGGTACAGAAGCAATATCAGAAGCAACACAGGATGAAATTCTTCGACCTCCCTGACCTTACATACTGCGTGCTGATATCATTCTTATTGAACATTATGCTTGGACGATGACAAGCAAATTGAATTCATACATTAGATCCTCTGATTTCTCTGTGCAGAACCAAGAAGAAATGATGCCATTAAGATCTTGTAAAAAGAAACTTAAATTCAATTCAATTCAATTCAATATGGTTTATTGTGCAAGTATTAAAAAAAAAACAATATAGCAGCTCGAAGGCTGATACGGTTGCTTTACATTAGAATCATTAAAAAAAAAATGACATTGATAGGATAAGCATGCGTGAAATATGTTTAAAAAAAAAAGAAGACATAATACACATCAGACCGGGGCATCAGAAAATGGGATAGGTGAGAGTATTGCACAACAGGTAAAGAGATACAGTATGTACTTGTATTGAGAATAGTACGCAAGTACGCAAGTGTTGCGTTATATTGTATATGACGACTTATTTGGGGAGGTAGTGAGGTCACCATTTGGGCAAACTCCCCGCGTTTTAGTGTCATGGTGGTTGAAAGTTTCTTACTTATTGTCCGCTTTCACTCAAGCCGAAACAAACAAAAAAAATGTATTAGAACAATAACCGTATGAGAAAAAGTAAACAGAAAGGAACATATACCGAATGATCTATACGTCATGATGCTTATTTATTCATTTATTTATTCAAGATTTATTTATTCAAGATTTCATGCATGTTCACAAAATAGGAATGCATACAAATGTATGCAAGTACATCTCATATAGCCAAGACAGAATATAGACAATAAGTATACATTGATAAGAAGCAGCTACAGGATAGTATACAACTCCACTAAGAGAGCTACATTATTCAAGGTAACGAACACGCAAAGGAATTGCAACATAAGCTTAAAGCTTGAAAATCGTTGCAACCCCCGTGCACATAATCTATATGCTTGCAAATAGTTTAAATGATACTTGATAGGAGGGGGGGGGGTGTATTTACAAAGAGAGCATGGGAACATGAGGGGGAAAGAAGAAATGCATGTGTGGTGCCTATTTGTCCTGTCGGACATTGACAAGAGAGAGCAAGAAAAAGTTTAAAGTGTCAAGTCATTATAAGCAAATTGTACTGATTAAATTGATTAAATTTCTCATAAATCCCATTCAAATGTCGATTTCAGGGGAAATATAATTATGATCACAGCAAGTTTAATAGTTAATAGTATCCAGGAGTTTACCCTTGTGTTCTTAAGTAAGATGACTGCAATCAATTCACAACTGTAAAATGCTTCCTTTTGCAATGTCCATGTCAAATATCATATAGCATTATGTTAATTCCACACGTTTGTGTATTTAATGTTAATTGTTGTAATACGTACGTCCTTGACATGAGACTCTCATACTCCCGATCGGGAGTCGATAACGTTTAATAAAATCTTACAAATTTAACCAATCTTATAATTTTACCTGTGACGACACGACTGCTTGAACACAGACACGCAATTGGGAACATTCAACACAGTGAACACATTCAAAGAGATACTATTAATATCCATGAGAGTATTGCAAAGAGATACTAATAATATCAATGAGAGTACTGTATGCGAAATACCATCCACATGAAGGCGATTGTGACACGCCTCCCTGCTCAATACTCGTGTGTATAAAAGATCGTACAAGTTAAACCTCATCTACAGTGTACATTATACAGTACGTACGTGTATCGGCAAGGTGGTGGCAAAAAAATACAACACACAGTCTACAGACTAGACGTGGACAAGACAGTCGCAGCAGCTGGCAGCTCAAAAACGGCGCTCTGTCGGACAAGAGGAAAAATCGAGGTAGGTAATCATTGTATTAATTGGGACTTTCAGGAACCCTGGATATAGTTTGGAGTGAAAGTGAATGAATAGATCACGCCAAGTGAGACTTGGTAGGGGTGGAATAGATGTGACTGGAATAGTTTCACAACGGTAAAACCGAACCCGCCGTCTCCAGCTCCAGCAAGCTCCAGCAGGATCGCAGAGTGGAGGCTTGCCCGCTGCCCGCCCGCCCGCCCCTAGTGGTAGTTGCCATGTCAATAGCTGCTACCTTTCAGCTCCATAGACCTAGTTTTACATAGCAATCTAACGTTACTACATGCTAGATAGTATCTTGTCGAGTGATGCGGATTGTATGTTGAGTTTCTTTTGTTGTAGTAGAGTAAGACGTGAGTTGTTTCATGTTGGTAGACTACATCATTTGTGTAATAGTTTAAAGTATGATTTAATGGCCACATTATTGTGTCAAAGGTGTCGGCACCATTGATGGCATAGATAACTATACTGAGTAGTACACAGCCCAGTCGACATTGTGTAATTTTCTTGTAAAAGTAAAACTGTGGAAAGGAGAATTAAGATATTTAGCTATCTGACTAATCTAGTAATTATGCATATTATATCAAATTTTGGTCAAGCTAATTGCATTAATTTGTCTTTTAGGACCAGATTTTAACTATCACGATGCTACATGGACACGTCACGATGCTACAGGACACTGTTACATATATTGATTAATAACTTCATCAAAATTGAGTCTGAATGGCACAAAATTTCCAGGAAAATGTGTGGCCTCAATGCAAATGTAAAGCCTACAAACAATAAATGTATAGCATAATTGATATTGAGTTATGCTGAAATGTATTTTTTTAATATCATGATGCTACATGGACACTGCCCCAACTTCATGGAATTACCCACATGTGATTCAAAAATCTGCAAAAATTTACAATTTTAGTTCCAGGTTTACCCTAAGTCTGAAACTAAAAGGAGCCATGATTTGTAATCATGCTTCAGGATTAAATTTACTTCCATTTCTGTCAAATTTTATTTTTACTTTAACGGTACCTTGTGAACCACTCCTCCCCCCCCCCAAAAAAAAAAAAAAAAAATGATAATAATGATAATAATTGATTAAAAAAAACCTGTAGTGAAACATTTGGTTTGAACCAAATACATACATGTAGTTGTTCACCAAGAAATGTGCAAAGTGAATATTTTGTTGAAGGTTATTTTTGTTTCTGTTTTTGTTTTGTTTTGTTTTGTCTTGGTTTGGGTTTTTTTTTTTTTTGCACATGGCAGTAGTCACCAACACTTGCACACAGTGTATTGCGACTCTCTCTCTCTCTCTCTCTCTCTCTCTCATATTGATCTGTACAGTACTGTAAAAGTGGATATTTTCGCGTGACTAATTTTTCGCGGTTGGCCGGGTCAGAAGAGTTTCGCGTGTTTTTAATTCGGCGGAATCGATACATCATGCACGGGAACGTATGGCAAGCGAAAATATTCGCGTGCTTTTATTTTCGCGCTAGTTTCTGGTTGCGCGAAATGCGCGAAAATTTCAACACCGCGAAAATTTCCACTTTTACAGTATTGTCTGCATTCAGCAGTGAGACTGACTGTGTGTGATGGTATCCTTATTGTCATGTCTAAAAATAGCACTTGACGCTGCACTGTAGCCTTTGTTAAAATGCCCTCTTGCTGTTGGGAGGGAGGTTTTTTGTTGTTGGAAGGTTGTGGGAGGGTGAACACGGTGTAGAGTTTTGGGGGTTTTTCAAATTCAAAATATGTCATTTGATGCATGAACATAATATTCTAACTCTTTTTTGAGAGAATCAATGTCCAAGGAAGAGGAATTATGACTTTCATTTCATCTTTATGGGAGGTTTGCTCCAAAATTGTTATATCATAGTAAAAAATTGGTAGCCGGCTAAAATCTCTAAAAAGCAGTAATCTATTGCCCAAATCAGAAGAGTTTGCATACATGCAACAGGTTATTATTAAGAAGTATTTCATCATCTAGCTTGATGCAAACAAAGGCCCAAATTCACGAAGGTGGTACAAATGAAACCATGGTTTAAATCATGGACAAAAACCATGGAGCACCAAGTGTCGCATGGAATATTTCGTCACAAAATCAGCCAATTCGTTGATGAAATAATTATTTTGTAATAAAAGGACAACATTTTGTAACTAAATGAACATTTCGTCCATGAAATGATAATTTTCATTAACGAAACAGTCATTTTGTCGACGAAATGATTAAATTTGTTACGGAATATTCTGTGTGACACTTGGCACTCATGGTTTTTGTCCCTGGTTTAAACCATAGTATCATTTGTACCACCTTCGTCAATTCGGGCCAAAATGTACAAGTACATTTACAAGTAAATGATTGTCCCAAACTCGGTAGTATACTTTAAAAGAAATACTTTGATAAGAATTGTTCTGTCTCGGCATGTGAAGGAAATTTGGTAGCTTCTAATGCCAAAGTGATAAAACAATGACACTGTGATGAATGAGAGAACAGTTTCCTCCAGTCTTCGTAATATGTCTCATTTTGTTATCATTGTCTGATGTGAGATAGTATGTACAGCGTATACTCTAATTGTTTTGACCATGAGGTGCAACAGCTGTGTAATGACAGGCATTATTGTGTCAGTTATAATCATGGTAATTGCAATGTTATATTGTGCATAGTACCGACCCTGATTGTCTTTCTTAGATTGATTATCTGGCCCTGATCCAAGTTCATCCATCAAAAGTGATGTGCAACTGATTAACAAAGCTCTAGATTTGGCAAAGGCAGGTAGTGAGCCCTTGTTGCTCCTCGTCTGTGTAAAGATGGAAAAAATCTATTGTATTTGATGCATTCTCAGTAACAGAAAGCTCCAACTTTGATGGGTATGTGTGGACCATTGTAGGTTATTTGCATTTTTAGTGTGTCAGTGTGCAAACATAGCGCTAGTGCAACTGAGGAGAGTTCTATGGAGCACTGATCCATCATACTGAATCTTGTATGCATGATATGTGTTGGTCTATCTTCAGCTTTATGCAGCAGATGGCAGTACTTAAATATTCGTGTCTCTCTAAAACCTTTGTGCCTCTGCTTTTGTTTTCCAACTTCCAGCAGGTTTTCCCTTTGAGATTGTGCAGTAAATAAGATTTGAGAGGAGCTTTGAACATTGAGTTGGTCAGTCCCAGTGGTCACAGCGAGTGGTCAGCATGAGTACGTTATGGAGCCAGATTTACTGGCTCCTCAGGAGAAACTGTCTGCTCAAGATTCGCTACAAGCAGCTGACCTTTCAGGTAAGAGTGGACATACTGATTGCAAATATCAAACATACTGTATATGTAAAGCCACAAATATTTGCGGCATGAAATTTCGCAAATTGCCACTGGCATTCAGTGCATATATATTGTAGGCAATCGACATGAGCATTTTGATTTGTTGGGTCTTGGCTCTCGCAAAATTCGCAAAATTGAAATGCATTAAAAGATGTATGGTTTTACTTGGGGATTTCTGTAGTCCGTAGGGTTTATTCCTCTCCGGGAAAGAAAGCAAAAGGTTTAAAATGTCTATGAACTGCAAGTATTACCACTTGCAAAATTTGCTGAACAAGTAACAATTCATGAGATTTGTTCTGTACTATCAATTATGTACAATTCTTTCTGGAATTAGTGTTTGTCTTCGTTTGACAAGCCTACCATGTCCACTCATTTCATAACATTTTGATGGTGAAGTCATGGTACGTTTGTATTAACAGTAGTACTGTATAGCACAGTCAAGTCCAAAGCTGTCTTTATAGTGATCAGGGAATGTACCGTACAGTCATGTGCTCCAAAGTCAACTCCATCTCAGTAGTTCTGTGGACAGATACAGTGTCCTTTATGACCCAAGAATAATGAAGTTTGTTATGTTTGAGTATTTAGCCTTTGAACATTTGTATTATAAGTCTTTTCTCGTAACTGTGGCAAACCCCATAACTGAGTATGTATTACACATGATATCAATGATTGCCTTGAGAGGGTCGTAGCTTTAGTAGTATAGATGCAGTAGTGGAACTCAGAATCTCTCCAGGATATCATTATATATTATACAGATGCACAGTTTTTGTTTGTGAATATATTGCCATTCCACCATGTAACTACTGTGTAGTTCCATGATGTTTGAGAAGGAGTGAAGTAAGTTTTTGTTATTGTTTTCTTACCCGTTGCAGGAAATATTCATTCCCCTGATATTTGTAGCAAACCTGGCCACCATCCGCTTTACCACCCAAGTGGACCCCATAAAACCCATCACATCCTCCCAGCTCACGTCACATAAACTCATCCAGCCCCAATTCATGTCGTCATTTGAATATGCCATAGCCTTCACTCCAGACAACCCTGACACTGAAAACATCACTTCCGAGCTGGCGTCCCAGCTGAACATCATGGCTGACCCACCTGTGGTCGGCTTTGCATCAGAAGAAGAGCTCCTTGATGCGTATGTCAATGCCACAACCAACATCAGCCTTGCTCTAGTTTTCAGTGAGGATTTTCCGGGAAATTTGTCCTACAAAATCAGACTTTCCTATGGATCGTTGCCATTTAATTACGGCCCTTTTGAAGAAATGAGAGGTGAGTTGAAACCATATATTGTCTCTGTACGCCTACATGGAAATACATGTAGAACAATTGTTTGAAAATAGCAGATGGCATTTTCACTTGTAATGAAAAAATTTGGAGTGTGTATGAAAAATAAATGTCAACGGCATGATAATGATTTCAATGTTAGCAAATGCTTAATACTGTATAATACTGTATTAACTGTTGTTTTTTGCAAAGGCTTAAATATAGTGAATTTCGTAAATTACTGTTTGGCCACAAATTCAAAGCACAACACAAAAAATGTTATCATACACTAGAAGGGTAATAGTGCACTTTAAATACAATAGCAGTGTCAATTCGTGAAAACAAAGTCTCACAAAAATATCTGTGATCTCCTCATACGCGAAAATATCTGTACACAAAAATAACACCTTATACAGTACTTGGAATGCTGATCAGTGATGCCTCCATAGTGATAGTGTTTGATCTGGCCATGTGTGTTTAGCCTTTTTTGTGCTAGGGACTTTGGACAGTCTTTATAATGCTTTAGGTTGTCTGTGCCGATCATTACTCAAAACACTCAAATGGTTTAATAAATGTTGCATTGTCTGGTCAGTACATGATTTGACCTGATGACCATTGAGCTTTGATTAATATTACTGTCTCATAATCATACAATTAATGGAGAGTCTGTCCAAAGCAACAAACCTGTCCATATCATTCACAGAAGCACAAAGAACCAAAATTGGAAGTACACTGTAGCTAGCTGTACTTTCTTACTGTACATCTGTGTAGCAATTCATTCAAATTCACACAGACGAATTTCATTTTCTTTCTTTGCTTCTCTGATTTTACCTGCACTTTGTTCTTCTTTCCCAACATTCTTGTTTTCAATGAAATAATATTACCTCAATTGACAGTGTTTGCTGAATCCGTGTGTGATGTATAGTTTTAAAATGAGAATGTATTATTAATTCCAATATGATTTACTCTTCATAAAATGTTAGTTTATGACATTGGCATTATGGTAGGTGAAATTATAAGATATTTTGTTTTACATAAAACCTTTCCTTACATTGTTTCATATAAGATTGTATTAAAGGTGACTTTTAGAATATCAGTTTTTTTTTTCATGCAACAATCAGAATTTGTTGATTGTGAAGCAGGTATATTCTGTGTCTCATTCCTCACACTGTGGTGTGTGCAATGTCTTGGTTGATATCTTCCAGGCCAGTGTTATGGTAACGACCCCGCCTATGGCATACCATACCCAGCCAACTGTGAGATCACCAAGTATCTCTACTCTGGGTTTGCAGCTATCCAGGCTCTGACAGAACACTTTATTCTCAGGGTGAGTGAAAATTGTGGGAAGCTCACATACATGTCAAAAGGAATGGTATAGTTTTGGTAGAGATGAGGATTCAGGTATTAACTTTTCACAAGATAATTAGAAACCACATATCTGAAATGAATTTACAGAGCATACAATTCTAAGAGGAATTCAAAGATTAGTTGCCAAAAACTAGTTCATTGAAATGGCTGAGATTTCCAGAAACAAAGAGTACCTAATGAAATATGGGTGCCACCTTTTTTTGGAACACTTCATTTCACTTTGTTTTTTATATCTCAGCAATCTCAAAACCAATTTTTTAATTGTATGTTTTATTAATATTTCAGATGAAGGGTTTCAAATTAACTTGTGAAAAGTTAAAACCTGAATCCACATCTCTACCAATGCTACACTGGTAATCCCTGTAAAAACCTTTTTTTTCTTTTTTTTTTTAGCATGCAGGCACAATCCTTACAGTGATTGTAGTGGATGTTTAAATTTTTTCTTTTGAACTGGATTTTGTTGTTGTTTGTTTTCCAGTTATTCTACCCTTGACATTTTGGACTTCAAACTAACCCTGCCCCCTCCCCCTTGGGCCGGCCTCTTCTTTTCCATTAAGAGCCAACTCTTTCATGTACATTGGCCATTGTCCTTCTTAACACAAAGTTTACTGCTCCATTTCACCTCCAGTATGATATAAGAAGCCAAGATTAGATTTAGAAGAGACTACCAGGTTGTCGAAAATTTCAGATTGAGTAATAATAGCATTGTTCACATTGCTTGTACAGACAACAAACTTTATTGGCCCATTACATCTTGCTGAAAGCTTTGGAAAGACAAGAATATGATCATTAGTGTTTACATGGACAAACAGGAAGTTTTTTATTTTCTTGCCAATTTCCATTTGTAGACATCACGCACATTTCACTTTCATTTTGCTGTCTTTACAAATATCCGTATACCTTACTTAACCCGTTGAGGACGAGTCCCGAGTATACTCGTGCAGGGGTCTATGGGAAATGCGTGTTGTAGCAAAATCAGTCCGTCCTCAACGGGTTTAATCAAAGTTTGTTTCCATGGCAGCCATTTCAGGTATTTTCCACTTTCTGCTTGTTTATGTTTGGAATTTTGGAAAATTGCAGATTATTTCTACTGAAATATTGCTAACAGATATTTTATGTGATTGTTAACAAGCAGAAATAGGAAAACAAAATTGTGTGCAACTGTACCCTTTAGAATGGTCAAAGAAGAGCTGGTCAAATGTCATGTGTGTATCTGAAGTCAGTGAAAAACCAGATGAGCAGTTGTGAATTGGTAGCAAGTTTTATTTGTGGGTAAGAATGACCAAGAACTGCGTACCATACATTGTATGTCTTGACTTTACTTATGATTATGATTCGGTTATCAGATTGGTTTCATTATTTTTTTTTTAATTCAGTAAATAAATACATTAATAACTATTATACATTAATTAAGTAATTACTTGATTTTTTGTTCATTTATTTATCTGTTCATTAATTCATTTATGTATTTATTTATTACTCTTATTATTATTTTTCATGATAGTGGAGTCAGATTTTCACAGCAACTATTCATTCTCCAGTACAAGAGCTGTGTGTGTAATGTTTGATAAGTTCAGCAATGGATGCACAATATCAAGATGACAATATGATGACATATCTGTGTTCTCAATAGGACTAGATTACAAAATGATCTCGTAGTGCCCTCTATAACCAAATCTTTGATATTTTTTGTCTCTTCCAATTGATATCATTGGCACACGTAGTAATTTGAGCAAATCCAAACCTTTAAGGCTTTTTTTCTGTGTTAGGTTTGAGAGAACGGTAATTTTTAGTTTTTACAATAAACATTCAGATGGTGCACTTGTCATGGTAAAGTTTATGTGACTGTAATAATGACCTTTATCACTATTCTGGAGGTATAATGGCAGTCATTACCTGATGCAACTAGAAACTATGCATAATTATATTAAGTTGTTTGTTCTGCAGCAATTTAGTATGGACTGTGGCCTATGCATTATAAACCCCCTTTCAAATTAACTGTGGCCTATTATATTCTAAGCTTAACTCTATTGTGCTACAAATGGCTGTTTTGGTTATTTATTTCTGGTTGAAATACATTTTTAACTGCAAGTTATTTTATTTGAGTTGGTTTTCTAAAGGGTGAAAAATTGACAAAAAACTGACATGATGATGTACACACAAGTGTTTGATGTGTTCACAGCCTGCATTAATTCATGGAATTAGCAGATTACTTTAAATGCTGATGAAAGATCTTGGCTATTTAAAAGGGCATTGTACCAGTTTTTTATTTTTTCATATGTTGTTCTTTTAATTCTAAAAGACCCAGAGGTGCAAACAGAATCAAAATTTCATAACGATTTAGCCCGTAACTTCATGTTGAAAATGGAACTTTTTTGGCGAGAATTATGCTAATGAGCTGACGAGCCCGGATGTTGTGATGTCACAGGTGCCAAATATATCTCTGATTACAAGCCCTCGCATACGCGTGCGTTAAATCGTGCCGAGTAGCAGACGATGCTTAGGCCCAATTTAGCTAGCAGGCGGCACTTGTGTACTGTCCTATCCGTGCAACTGTCTCAAATTTCGCTGAACCAAATCGCACCAAAATTACAGGATATACTTCTAAGCATATTTCAAAATACTGCATTATATTTGAACGAAATCGGTAATCGAGAAGTATCAATATTGACGCCGACTTTCAAGTTGTCACAAAAAAAAAAACCTCACTCTTCGCGAGAGATCTTGGTAAACACGACATGCACAATCTAGAGCTGAAGTTAGCCGACTAGTACTGTGCGAAAGGGAAATTTACGCGGGAACTAAACTAAAAAATGTCATGATTTGGGCGATTTGTGTGATTTACGAACTTTATTTTTCATTTAACTGAGCTCAAATGATTTATAAATTGATTTTTTTGCTCCCGATTACTTGAAAGATTTGTCTCATGATATTAGATGGCTAACTTCAGTCTGTGCGTGCGCAGGCCGTAGGGCTACTACGCCACGATCACTCTTGTTTAGTCCTACAGAGCAGATTGTTTTTAGCGACGACAGGAAAGTCGACAACTTCACTTATGCTTCCCGACTTGCGATTTGGTTCCAATTAGCGTGAGCAAGTGGACATGAGTCATAAAATATTTCTTGTGATTTTGGTGCAATTTGGTTAAGTGAATTTTGAGATATCTACATGGATACGGAAGTACTCTAGCACTATGCCTAGCGTTACACCAGCACTTGGATTGCGAAGCGGCGGCACTGTTTGTATACGTGGTCAGGCCACTCTTCCGAGGTATGGGTCCTACTAAAACTAGATCTAAGTTAGTCCATGGTGTTAATACGACCACCATGAGATTTATCTCGACTACAAAAACATTGAAAATCCATGAAGCAGATACCTTACCTGCAAAATTCAGCACAGAAACAACAGGGCCTGCAGGACAAGGGCCTAGATCTAGCGGCAGCGCTAGACCTTGGAGTCTGGACTTTCTTCAAGTTCTGGCAGCAGGGGTATGTATTGCATACTAAATGTTTACGCTGTGCCTATTGAGCGCTGTGCACGTACAGCTGTCGACGGGGCGGCGAGTAGAATCTTCTCGGTCCTTGACTGCTCACTAGTCCTAGTCCTAGTTCTATAGTCTAGAGTCTATACGTACTGGGTGCTGTTTTCTTCTAACCAGGCGTAAACCGTGATTGCCGTTGACTATTTTTTGGATTTAGATTTTAAGAATCACTCAGTCCTCATCTTCGTTAGATAGTTTGAACTGTGATGTCGAACCATTATCGCTTATTATCAATGCATAGTTAGTGCAACGTTACTTACACACAGTTTTCTATGGGCAGCACGTTCGGACAATGATGCCAATTTCATTTTGCATATCTGGAATATTCCCCACGAATTTTATCTAAATAAAAATCTTTTGAAGAGATTTCTTCTAAAAATTAATAAATATTGTTTAACATGTTTATTTCAGCTCCATATTGCAATTTTACTAAATCACAGTTTTTGCAGTACTTCGTGTGAGATTTCATCAGTAAATTGACATGTGTAGTTCGTTTTGCTAAAGTCGGAGGTTGGCACCTGTGACATGTGCCAAATTGTGTGGATCGTTCCTTGGCTTGCTCGTTTTCATTTTTTTCAAAAAATCATTACAGGCTTATCCTGGGTTTTAGAATCCTCTCTTTCCAGTTGTAGGCATCAAAAAATGTAGATTAGAATTATCAGACCAGTAGAAAATGTCAGTACATAAAAGGTTAAAACAAAGGAATATGTGGAAATCTACACCCATTGAGAGTGTCTAAAATATTGTGGAGCTCCTGCCAAGGCTTCCTATAGAGAGTGGTGTTTGATAGTACAACCTCAAATACATTTGTATGACAAAAACTCTGGACAGACATACTATGTACTGTAACTCATAGGCCATTCTTTACATTTGTGTTTATCACAGCAACCAGTAAGTGATGTATTTTTGTCTCTTTTAGAAGGCTTCCAGCTTTGTTATTCTGGCCCACACATTGATACCCAGCTCAAGTGAAGCCATAAAGATTAAAGGGAACCACCAACCTAAGGAAGATTTTTGTTTTGTTTTTTCTTTTTAGCTTAAAAAAAACAACAACACATACAAATGAAATATCTATGGCATGACTGTGATTTCTGTGAGGAGAAAACCAAGATATCATGGCATTTGCAGAATTAAAAAAGCATTGATTGCTTCTAACTTTTGGGGTCCGCTGTATTGATAATGGTACCAAAGCGTCAACCACATGGACTTATGTACCAAAGAAGTGGATGTAGGGTCACAGTATAATTGCTTAATGTGTTTCATCAGTTGCATCAAGTCATGCATTGTTACAAAGTGTACATGTAGCCAGGCAGAAGAGCAAACTTGTCTTGCCTGTTTGTAGAGTACACAAGTTTAGACTTTTTAGTTAAGTAGTATATGTTTTATGAATGGTTTGTCTGTCACACAGCAAAAATACAGTCAGTGTCCCCCAGTACCCTTCAACTCTGGACCTTTATATCAGTAATTATTTGATGCAAAGGATGTTTTTCAAATGATAGACTAAACTTTCCCAATACATATGCACACACGCATGTCATACACACATACATGTACACAGAGACTCAAACCCCAAGCACCTTCTGATCGGGAGATTCTCCCGCCTGAAACCCCTGGCAAACGAGAGACTCCAATTTGATGTGCGCGAAGTTCCTTGCGGCCGGGATCCAGCTCTAGGGTTCTAGATGCTCTCTCGTGCTATCTAAGACTTATTTGTCAACACAAAATTACATTTAGTAAGAAATCATTTCAAGCGGGAGAACAGGAGATTTTGCAAAAATGGGCTTTCGGAGGGAGATCTCCCGTCGAAAACGGGAGAGTTGGAGTCTCTGCATACACATATATCGTAGTCATGGTGGAGTCTTGGGATTCCTCTCATTTTTTTTTTTTTTTTTTGTTGTGAATGTACTTACAGTGATTTCAAATGTTAGCATTATGCAATACCTGCACAAAATTCAAAATACCAAACTAATACCAAACATGTTTACAATTGGTTAATATCATAGTAACACTTCAGTACCAAACTATATCCCATCACTTTCCAGGTAATCTGCATTGTTACATATTTTAGCATCGTAAACCTAAAAGGTGCCATCTGTGTTACAGAGGAAGTATTTCATGTTCTTGTTTATCGTCCTAAAATGGGATGAGAAATGAATAGTCTGGAATGCAGACTAGAGTGAGTTAATGTTAATCATACATAATGTAACTAATGCCTTCCATCCCCTGACCCCTCCCCCATGCATTTCACTGAAACTACTAGGTTCCATGTACTTTGAAGTTCTCACTATTGTGTCTTGCACTATTAAACGAAGATCTGTCAAAAGCATTATTGGAATACTACACAGTCTAGAGCTCCATGGATACCCATACGAACACAAGACACTAAGGTTATGTAATATTTGATTTAGTTTTATACTGCCCTTTGGGTCAATATTTACAGAAGGGTAGCATCATCAGCTTACTGGTTATAAAAGTATGCCTTTCCCAGCTGCATTAGAGCGAAAAATTATGTAACATGATATGAGATGCTTTGTTTACCAGCAGTTCGACAGGTAGTGAAGTGTAACTGTTATTCCCTTAGCCTTGCATTTTTTTTTTTGACATCAAACATGGCAGAATTTTTGAGAATCTCATTCCTTCTTCATTCATCTCATTTAAAATGATATTTATAAACATCTGACTGAAGGAATACATTTTATCAGATTGTACATGTACAGTATGGCAATGAAACAATTACCGCCATGATGTCTGTACAGTAGGAAGCAATTTATATTGTATCATATATGGTCCAACCTGTCTATAGCCACCGCTGTCTATAGCGGGTACCTGCCATATGCGACAACGAAACACAATCCCCCCCCCCCCCCCGAAAAGCCATTTTAATGACCCTGTCTGTAGCGGTCACCGGGTCAGGAGACTCTTTTGTCTCCCTTGGGTGACCACTATAGACTAGACAGGTTTGACAGTATCATGTGACTGAAGTGGCTCTTGAATGAAAAAAAGTTCTTACTACACAGACAAGACTTTTATTCAAAAGTGCATGGAATTACTCTGGCATAAGACAGGAACAGTATCATCATTATCTCCCTCACTCAGGGTGCTACGTAAGCACTTGCCCGATTGCCCGGGGCAAGTGAAAATCAAAGTCGGGCAAGTGTTTTGGAACAATGAGAAAAAAATGCTTGCCCAAATAGGGCAAACAGAATGTTTTGAAGCCAGCTTTTTTTTTCACTTTTCCACCTTTCAAACCCACGAAGCCAGCCAAACAGAAGCCCAAGGATAATGACTGTTTAGTGATCAATACAAATTCAATTACAAAGCACTGAAATTTCATTTTAGCAACTATCCAGCATTTTGCAAGCAATACCAACACTCGATCGAACCGAGTTTGTTTCTCCAATGTGTCAAGCCCATGGCTTACATGATGTACAAGTGATTTTCTTTATTTCATTTTCTGATATTTTTGTACTTTCTATTTGGGCAAGTAAGATTCATGTTCGGGCAAGTGTTCTGCAACAATTTAAAGATCTGCTTGCCCGACTGGGCAAGTGGTAAAAAAAACTACATGTATGTAGCATGCTACATATTATAGTTTGGGGCTTCTGCAACTAAATGTCTATAAACCCAGCCAAAATAGTGAAACATACTGTGTGACCTGACGAACAGTATACTGGGTTTGTTTACTGGTGGGGTATGGACACAGCCACGCCTACCGATCTGTATTTTATGAGAGATGAATAAACACAGATCCTTAGGTGCTGAGCCACACAGATTGGAATGTACCCAGACTAAGTCACAAGTCTCCATGGTTTATGTTGTGAGCATGTCTTGCCCATCCAAACTACTTCTTGTAAAACCTTCAATTCAATTCAATTCAGTTGAGATTTATTTTTCATTCCATTCGTTCACAAAAAAAGTAAAATAAAAATACAAGGTACATGTATGCATTGTTACAATCATTATTTTTAGCTCTACCAAGGGAGGAGGTTATGTTATCGATCGGTGTTTGTTTTTTCTGTTACTAAATAACTCAAAAAGTTGTGAACAGATTTGGATGCAACTTACAGTCCACAGTTGAAAATGACATCAGGAACAGATGATTAAGTTTTGGTAGTGATCTTGAAATTTTTATGGATTTTATGAAGGATTTTCAATATTTTGGCAGGTAGGGTCAATGAACTTGGGAGTTAAAGCTGCACATTTTTTTAGGTTTTTATAATATATGCACACTAAAGTACCTGCTCATTTTTTTGCTAGGGCGAGGCGTGCCACGCACCTGAGGGTTTATTGGTGGAAAGTAGCTGCTTGGCTGAGGTCTGCACTCTCAGAGTGCTTTTCTACATTGTATCTCTGATTGTTTGTATTGATTGTCAGTAGGTTCATTTAAAAGAGTATGGTGTCACCAGTGACAATCTACAATATAGAAGAATTTTCTCTTGACAGTGAGCTCATTTTGCATGCTTACACTGTGTTCCCATGAGTGTGATCAACACAGTTCATTGTGAGCACCACATAATGCAAATGGCAGGTGTTGAGCATGCAGCTTCTTATGACCCAGTAATGCATTGTATTTTAGATTTTTACTGTGAAGCAGATAACACAGAAACTAGTCAGCTCTGTGTGGTCCTGTCCAATGCCTGTCAATGGTTTGTCCAAAAAAAAAAAAGGCTTACTCTGTAGACTTGACAGTACCTTTTTGTGCCGGTGCTTGATTTACAATACCATTATAAGAAGATTATACTATGTATTTTACAGAGTGGGAAGCCTTTAGATACATGTAAATCCTATAAATCCTGATATCATTTAAGTCACTATAAAGAGCACTTTAACCTGTTGAGGATAAGTCCCAAGTATACTCGTGCAAGTGTCTATGGGATTGCGAAATGCGTTTTGTTGCAAAATCAGTCCATCCTATAGCTAAAATGGGTTGATCATCTGAGGTATTCATAAAATTCCCTTAAAGGTGGTTGATTATCTTAGTTAGGATGAAATTGTCCAGCATTTTATACAATCTGTATTAAATGCAATGGTGTAATGTAGACTGGGGTGTAGTGACAAGCTGTAATGTTTGTTAGCTTCTAACAGGCACATGGTAGATGTCAATTTAAAGACGTATGTACTGCAGTGTTTACAGCCAAGCTTGCCAGCCAACATGCACACACCCATTTTAGTCATGATTTTATTCTACCCATCATGCACCAGGCCAAACAGTCCGCTGTCAGCTTAGTACATTACATCGCAACTACTGTTTACATTGTTTGGCAGTGTGCAGTACATGAGCATTTCAACCTTTGAAGAGACGCTGTCTAATGCAGGGGCTGCAGAACGTTTTTGTAGGTGGGGGGAGTGGGGCTGGGGGGGGGGGGGGGATGGCAGACCAAAACTGGCTGAATCTAAAGGACAGAAACTGTGGAAAATATGGGTGTTGTGATTTCTTTTCTATTGTATTTTTGCATTTTTTTCTCTCTCTTTTTTTTTTTGACCCAGAGAGATGTGTGGGGTGGGGGTGGGCAGCCCCCTGTTTGTCCAGTCCCTGACTATACATGTACACATACAGTATAAATTGCTTGAAATTAAATCTCAAGGCATAATCAGTGTCTGCTATTTCTCTTTCTCTTTCCTCCCATGTCTTAGGTCATTTTGGTTGTGGTATGTTTTGTCTTGTCTTTTCATCAAGAAAAAACAGGAGAAATCTTCCCTTCGGCATGATATTTTGCCTGTGATGTGGAAAAAGGAGGGATGAGAGGATACTGTAGAGGGATTACAATAGAGCTGGAGGACACTTGTTAGGCATAGAGCTGATATCAGTATAACACTCACCTGTATGAGAGATGCATGGCATTGCATCCTTGAGTCACTAATGGAGCGTGGGTGGAATAATCATTGGGGGAGGCTTTGCAGAGAAATGTCAGGAATAAAAATGTATGTGAGTTCTGGAGGATGGAATGTATCTAAATTATTAAGAACCTATGGTCGTGATCATATTTTTTACAGCTTGGTAAAATGTATCATAATACAAAAGAATTGTTCATCAATAACCTTCGCTGAAATAACACTTATGAAGATTGGACAAAGTGTCGGAAAAAATTTGGAAAAAAATTACATTGTTGTCATGTTGATGCTTAACCAGCTTGATTTGTACAGATTTCACCTGACTCGGTCCTACATTTGTACTTCTTTTAATAGACTCTCTGACTCTTTCTTTGTCTGTCTATCTGTCTGTCTGTCTATCTATCTGTCTGTCTCTTCAAGTACAAGTTTATGCTCTCATTGGCATACCTTTGTTCCCAGTTCTGCTCTACAAACTCCTGGTTTTTACCTTGCTCCTACATGTACATATGCCAACTTCACCAAGGCAGTCTGTGTACACGACTCCATTGTTCCATTCAGAACCTTGCATTCATTCATTGTTTACTTAAATGCAAATATTTGATCTTCTACAGTGGCACATCGCTCATGGAGTTATAGTATACTGCATATGTGTTGATTTTATTTCAGTTTTCATAAGAAAATTGTACACTTGATTTTATGTAGCATCTATGATTTGCTTTTACAAAAGAAGTACATGTATGTTTTGTTGTTTTCTTTTTATCCTGCATGCTAAAATGCTGCACGTATTACCATGCAAGCTCTGTTTTATATGTTGCTTGAAGGTTTGCATGGTGAAGTAAATGAGGGAGAAAGGTTTGCGGTAATACCATGTGTACACATATGGTGTTACCGCAAACCTCTGTCAAGCTCTGTTTTGATTAATAAAGAAAGCAAACACTTCTATTAGGTACAATGTATTGCTAATTCAAAGGGAATATCAGTCCTTAGCATAAGATTTAAGAGTAGCATGTGAATACTGATCTTATGTTAACACTAAAAGTTAAATGTTTTATTCTTTTTATCATTTATATACTACAATGTGATTTACATCTCATTCCAAAATTATGTGTACATGTATGTCTGTGTCATCCATCATCTCCGATGATTTACTCTTCTCTTTCTCATTGTTCAATCTTCTTCTTTGTCTGTTTGTTACATGTACCTCCAGCTGGTGACAGGGAACTTTAGTCTACCAATCCCTGATATAGCTGTAGAGATGATGCCAAAGGGTCAGTATGACTACCCAATCGACTCCCTCCGCATCACAGCATCGGCATACATCGTGCTGGCGTACATGCCTTTCACCGCCGTTCTCATGACGGTCCTGGTGGCAGAGAAGGAGTACAAGATCAAGGAGTGTATGAACATCATGGGGATGAGGAACACTGCATTTTGGTGAGCGCCTCTCTGGAGGAGGACCACGCCCCTTCTTCTGGATCGCATCCGTTCCTCAGAATTGCATCTTTTCCTCCACTCGTCTTATTCTATCCCTGTGTGTCACTTTGGTAGACTTTAGGGGAGTTTCAAGATATTTGCAATCTATTGCATGTCCCCCAAATCATTTGCAGCTATTACTGTTGATTACAAGTTGTATTTGATCTATCAGTTGCAATAATTGCAATTGATATTTGCAGTCGATTGCAAGTCAACTTTCTTGCAGCGCCTCCTTAGTCTTTCATATGAAAACTTCTCTTCTCCATTAGATGTATGTCCACTTTCATTCTCCTTCTTGATTTTAGAAAAACTTCAAAATGATGAATGTGATATGTGCTTTCATAGGTTTAATCCTTGTTTCACCATTATAAATGAACATATATGCTTTATTTCTTTTAACTGAGGCTGTTCACTGTTTAATGATCTCGACTGCACATATACAAAAGGTATCAATATATCTTGCAATAGGGGACCAGTTGTCTAAGCGCTCTAGCCTTGTTATGAATGCTTTTGTCCTGGGCTGTGTATGTAGTATCATTACCACCAGAGACTTTGAATTAAGATTTTCATTGCTAAAACTTTGCATTGAGAAAACATGTACATGTAGAAGTTACTGGAATGCACTGTAACTTTGCAGTATATAAAAAAAGAATAAATAAATGAAATAAAAATAAAGTGATCTTGTTTGAGGGTTATTTATCATGAACTTTTTGATGGAAAATCACTATTCGCAAATGTCTTTGTGATTGCTGCTTTTAATTCTCTTTGTTCTGTGCTATGACCCCTGTCTAACGTGCTATGACCTTTGACCCTTGTATTCCCACAGGCTTGCCTGGTTCATAGTGTACAGTGTGATCATCCTGGCGGTGGCTCTTATTGTTGCAGGTTATACCAAGGCCATCACACTCTTTTCTTCAGGGAATTTTTTCCTCATATTCTTAGCACTCTTTCTCTACGGACTTTCAGGTATGGAACTTAGTTCAAGGCTTTTGTTACAACTTAGTTGATTGTTTTGAAGAACTGTAGAAAGTCTAGCTATTCTAGGTGTTTAAATGTCACATAAATAAGTTACAGCTCACCCTCAAATACCCTCAAACACATTGTCATGAATAGAAGTTACTAGTGATGTAAGTTGATTCATATTTTTTTTTTTTTGGTATCTGCATAATTTTAAGAAATGGTGTCCTAACCATTCTCAATAATTTTTTTTTTATTAAATGAAGCCATTTCACTTTTAACCTGTCAGTACAATAATTGATGACCTGTTTATAATGTCAATGAAATTTTGAGATGGTTGTTACCATAAATTTTTCACGATTATCTTCTCATACCCCCTTTCTATCCTCATCCAGTGGTTACCATGGCGTTCATGTTAACGCCATTCTTCCAGAGGGCGACATCAGCCGGTGCCATGGGTAGTATAGCCCTCATGCTCTTCATTGCTCCCTACATCGCCCTTGGACTGCTTGGATTTGATGCTATTCCCACCCCTGCCATTTGGGTTTTGTGCCTCCTGTCCCCCGTCGCTATCTCATCGTTCTTTGACAGAGTGAGTCATGTTTAGTGTCATGAAAGCAAGTTATTTAAAGGACAAGTTCACCTTCATATACATGTGGATTGAGTGAAGGCAACAATATTAGTAGAACACATCAGTGAAAGATTGGGGAAAATCCGACAATCCGTTCAAAAGTTATGAATTTTTAAAATACCTGTGCAATCACTGCTGGAGGAGAAGACTACTACAGTGTATGATGTCACATGCGTACAACGATATAAGGAAAATAAAAAGAGAATTTCACAAAACTTGACTTTTTGAATAAAGTGCACATTTCTTCGACTTGTATCTGACTTATGTTAGGGGTAATATTATTCCCCATGACTTCTGAAAGAGAGAAGTCGAGTGTCCTTTTATTATGTGAGAAAAGGGAGAATATCTTGAGTTTTCTTTACACTTTCTTTATATAGTTGTACTCATATGACATCACAAGCTATAGTAGTCTTCTTATCCAGCCGTGACTGAGCAAAAACTTCAAAAATTCATAACTTTTGAATGGATTGTCCGATTTTCCTCAAACTCTCATTGATGTGTTCTACTAATACAGCTGCATTCATTCAACCCGCATGTCTATGAAGGTGAACTTGTCCTTTAACCTGTTGAGGACGGACTGATTATGCTTTAACACGCATTCCCATAGACACCTGCTCGAGTATTCTCGGGAGTCATCCTCATAACGGGTTTGTACAAGATGAAATTTTCACGAATAATTACGCAGTACCCGCCGAATGCTATAAGGATTAGAACCAACACTCGCAGTCGGGCGGAAGCTTGGTGGTCTAGTGGGTTCGATTCCCACTCGAGTATGTACACCCGTGATTTTTTTATCATGGCTACTACTAAAACACTGATCAATTCAGTGCTTATTTACGTTGATGTTGGGCAATTTGTCAATCATTTGCAATGAAAACATCTCGACCGAAGAATTTCTTGAATTAGAAGATTTGCAATGTTTAGTTTCTGTTTCACAGTGGGTTTTTGTTATAATGCAGTCCTCAGGACTGGCAGTTTTCTTTCATTATATCAAACTTTCATTATAACCAAACAAATAAACAATAAAGAAAATAGCATGGATATTCCTGCAACCTGAATTTTTACTTCATTGTAGCTTGAACTTCATTCTATCCTTGTTCGTTATAATGGGAGTGCACTGTATATAAATGGATGTTTCCATTTGATTATTATTTGTTGCAATGTTAAGTGTTTCATATGACACTTATTTCTCCTCAATTCCTCAATGTTTGACTGTCAGGCTATCCTATATGAGCAGAACTTGGGTGGTATCCAGTTCAGTAACATGACCCTCGGCCCCTTCCCAGCCTACGCCCCAATCGTCATGCTGATCGTGGATATCATCCTTTACCTCAGTCTGGCTATCTACCTGGAAAATGTGGTACCAGGTGAGTGACGTTTGGATCGCATCCTACCAGGCCTTCACTGGCAGCACGAGTGAAAATCATGTAGTAACACCACCCTTTGAAATGGACAAATATAGCACAAATCATGGTTTTACATTAATCTTGCAAAAATTTTGGTGTAGATAATAGAGATAGGCAGTTGTTTTTGTTTCCTTGAAATGAAATGTGACCCGCTACAACAAAATGATCCTAAAGTCGGGCGAGGTCGATTATTTGAAAATTGCATGACATAATTCCCTAATCTTTCTGCTTTAAACTGATATATAACACATCTTATATAAATAATCGGCTGCGGAGATATCGATGTTTAAAAGAGAGCATGTCGAGACGTGTGGGAAATCACTGTTTCGAGAAAAGCACCTTAAAAGTTTTCCTTGCGACGCAATCGCGATCAAGGGACACGCAAGTCAGTTTTCACCTCCAGACAATAGAAGGTAAGCCCTAGCAACCCACGAAATGCTCATTCAAGCTCATTCAAACGAACGCATGTGTGCTCCCTTGCTGGGCATAGCGCACCCTGCCCGCACGCACCAGTCGACTGCATGGGCAGTGTGCGAGCTTCACGCTTCGGTTAGCGGCAAGCAGCAAACTGACAAATGAGATCACTCTGGTCGTTGTTAGGGGCGGAGCCTATCTGTGGCGCTCAATCCAAATTTTCGAACCAGTTTCTGTTTCGTTGAAACGCCAAAAAACATGGCCCAGAAAAACGCTATTTTCTGGTCTTTCCTTTCATCATTTTGCTTCATAATTTCGACAGATGATAGAAGACATGTCAGACTCCAATAATATGTCACAATCAGAAAATCGTAAGTTTTGACCAATTTTTATGCTCTGACTTCAAACTCGATTTTCACGGCTTTGACCGTGCGCGACTTTAGGACCTTTTTGTTGTAGCGGGTCACAAATGTGCTGTGTGTTCAGTTGATGTGGACCTCTCACATTTTAACCCATTGAGGACGGACTGATTTTGCTATAACACGCATTTCCCATAGACACTTGTCCAAGTATACTCAGGACTCATCTTCAATGGGTTAAAAGAAATTTTAAAACTATTTTGTGATCCTGAAGGAGGGCTTCATTACCATGCACTACGGTTGGAAGCTGTTTATGATTATGGAACCATATGAGTCAAACATTGGTCCTCTGTGCTGTGATTCTGATATAGATACAGAATAGACTAAATTGGCAATACATCATTATGTCTTATTCTTAGATGTTTTGTTATAAACCAGTTGAGGAGGAGCTGATGCTGCTATAACACACATTTCCCTTAGACACCTGCTGGAGTATACTAGGCACTAGTCTTCAATGGGTTAACCTTTGTATAAATTTACTGCACATGCTTGATGGCCACTTTCTCTCACTGACCGACCCACTGACCGACCCACTGACCTTCTCTCCTTCAATGTCAGGTGGATACGGTGTCACCAGATCTCCATTGTTCTGTTTGAGTCCTTCCTTCTGGTGTGGTAAGAAGTCCAAGCGTGAGACAGACAAGACGGGTCTCCTTAACGACGCGAATGGTTCCACGTCGAACTCACCAGAGGGCAACGATGATGTCGAGCCTGTTCCATCAGCACTCAGAGACAGAAATGGAATAAAGTGAAGTTCGTCTTTATCATATTATTTTTCATCGGGGTGATTTTTCTCCATGTTTCCATATCCAAAGCAGTATGTCAAAGTGCTGGTGAAAAAAGATTGGATTCCCTCCAAGAAAGGATGACTGTAAACATCTGAACCTGAAAGGCTAGGACCTGCAAAGCTGGTCTCATGTCCTGTGTAGATATCTAAACTGTGATTAATCACCATAAACAGACAGTAGAGAACTGACTTTAAACATGGCGCAGCGTTATAGCCAGGTTAGTACTAACAATTCGAAATGATCCAAGAATGAGACCAAGACAGAGGACCCATCCCCAGACCAAAGCCCCACACCCCCAGACAGAATCCCCACCCTCAGATTGAAGCCCAACCCCCAGACCGAAGCCCCACCCCAGTCCAAAGCCCCATCCCCAGACCAAAACCCCACCCCCAGACCAAAACCCCACACCCAGACCGCAGCCCTACCCCCAGACCGAAGCCCCACCCCCAGACCGAAGCCCCACCCCCAGACAGAAGCCCTACCCAGAGCGAAGCCCCATCCCCAGACCAAAGCCCCACCCCCAGACCAAAGCCCCACCCCCAGACTGAAACCCCAGCCCCAGACCAAAGCCCCAGCCCCAGACCAAAGCCCCAACCCCAGACCAAAGTCCCAACCTCAGACCAAAGCCCAACCCCTAGACCGAAGCTCCAGCCCCAGACCAAAGCTCCACCCTCAGATTGAAGCCCCACCCCCAGACCGAAGCCCCACCCCCAGACAGAAGCCCTTCCCAGATCGAAGCCCCATCCCCAGACCAAAGCCCCACCCCCAGACTGAAACCCCAGCCCCAGACCAAAGCCCCAGCCCCAGACCAAAGCCCCAACCCCAGACCAAAGTCCCAACCTCAGACCAAAGCCCAACCCCTAGACCGAAACTCCAGTCCCAGACCAAAGCCCCACCCTCAGATTGAAGCCCAACCCCCAGACCGAAGCCCCAGCCCCAGACCGAAGCCCAGCCCCAGACCAAAACACCACCCCAGACCAAAGCCCCAACCCCAGACCAAAGCCCAACCCAAGACCAAAACACCACCTCAGACCAAAGCCCAACCCCTAGACTGAAGCTCCAGCCCCAGACCAAAGCCCCACCCTCAGATTGAAGCCCAACCCCCAGACCAAAGCCCCAGCCCCAGACTGAAGCCCAGCCCCAGACCAAAACACCACCCCAGACCAAAGCCCCAACCCCAGACCAAAGCCCAACCCAAGACCAAAACACCACCCCAGACCAAAGCCCCAACCCCAGACCAAAGCCCCACCCTCAGGTTGAAGGCCTACCCCCAGACCGAAGCCCCAGCCCCTAACCAAAGCCCAGCCCCAGACCAAAGCCCTACCCCAGACCAAAGGCCCACCCCAGACCGAAGCCCCACGCCAGACCTTGCTCAAATGTCTCCTTCTTACTTCATATTATGAGTGCTATGTCCAAACATCAAGACTTTGGAAACCTGACTCTTTCTTGCCCTCTGGCATAATGTTAGTTTAATGTTTATTAGGAAACTTTAAAGACAGCTAATCCCTTTTGCATGCAAATTTTTGAAAAATTGGTGAGAACACTTAGGTATTGAAGAAAACACTATTTGGAAAGGTCCTGTAAATTTTGAACTCAAGAGGGTCTTTATTTGTTTAGTTAAATTGACCATTAAGATTTGAATATTTTTTTACAATTTACTACAAAAAAAAATTACAAATCTAAACTACTAGTCTAGTTTTACATACCTGTGTGATGCACTTAGTTGTACATGTAGTTCATGTAAGTGGTGTGTTGTTATTTGCCATTGATAACAAAGTAAGAGAAGCTAGTGAATTCTTCTTTTCTGACAGCTTTAACATGCATATCTGTTGTTCAAAGTATAAGTATCATATTACAACCACAGGAGGATTAATGTATGCAGCTGTGCCTGGTACACAGAATACGTTACGGTGAGCGTTTGGTGCATTATTTCAATTTTAACGGCTAACGATCTTCAAATATCACAGAAATGTTATAGATTGACAATAGTCTTGTCATTCTGGTGGAATATATCATGTTCTGTGCTGTTTTGGAAGAAATGCAAAAGGGAAGGGCCATCTTTAAAGTAGGCATGAATTGTTTTCCCCTTTTATGACTCATCATTAAACATTTCTCTCTCTTTTTTTGTTGAAACAAATGAATGTATAATGTGTAATCTTTTGTGTCCTTTTCTTTCAGAATCCGAAACATCAGGAAAACTTTCCCACCCAAGAACGGGCAACCTGAAGTCAAGGCAGTTGATGGTATGTTCCAAGTTTAAACAATGTGGAGAACAAACTGTGAAGCAAAACCATGTTTTTGCTTTTTGCAGATTGTACTTCAAATCACCTGTTCCACAATTCTCCGAGAACCATTAAGGCTCCCAAATGAGATTCCTTTTTGCCCATCAACGAAAGAGAGTCAGGTTGGTAATACCCATGTTTGAAAGCAATAAACAGTACATGTATCCTCTTTTCATGGTCAACTGCATGTGACATCGAACAATGGGAAATATCAATTGGACATGAGATTATGAATAGAGTGTGTACTGATGGGCCCGCAAACTCTTTTGTTGATCACTAAAGGGCACCCGAATGGGTTCACCAAAAGTAAAAAACTTGGCTCAGCTGTGATTGCTACCTATGTCTTCATAGGAATTTGATAGCAAATCATGCTCCTTCTTATGTTGAAGAGGGAAAATTAGGCAAAAATACATGCAGTTTGGGTTCAGTAAAAGAACAGATAATGATAGAAGAAACTAATCAAAGCCACTTTTCTGGTCGGTGTAACACAAATAAACATTAATTTTGGGCAGGAATTTTGACGCTATGGGAACCTGATATACTAGGTTCCCATAAGGAAAGGGGTTAGAATGTAAGTTAAGCAATGCTACTGTCCATTAGACATGAAACATACTGTAATGAGTTTGCTCTCGCTCATGACCACTCCTCCAAACAGGGCACAATAACTCACTCTCTAAGCATGACAGTAGATCTCACAATTTCCTTCAAAATTACAAAATGACTGAAGCCTTTATTGAAAGATGAAACTGACTTACTTCAACAATCGACATTCACAATTTTATACGCTGAGACCGCACTTGGCTAATTCTGTTAACTGCGCCTAACCACATTCCTGTCCCCCACTTCTCCCCCAAACAATCTGCCCTGCTCACTTACCCCTCCCCCCTCCCTTTTATACCCTGCGCCCATTCTGTACTCGTGCCCGACAGGCATGCGTCATTTGTGGCGCACGCATATGTACATTAACCTCTATTTGAAATGATTCTGGCATAATCTTATATCCCATTCCGTGACAATACAATGGAATCAGTGCTTGATTGTTTGACTACCAGAAGTCTTTCCATCCTGTCCATAAGGTATCTCACTGGATATCTACGAGGGTCAGATCACCTGTCTCCTGGGCCACAACGGAGCGGGAAAGTCCACTCTCATCAGTTGTCTGACCGGTCTGTTTACCCCCACGGACGGTGGTGCATCCATCTACAACCTCAGCATCACCAACCCTGATGATCTAGATCGGATTCGAGGGATGACAGGTGTCTGTCTCCAAGAGAATACCATCTTTGAGTTTCTGTCTCCTGAGGAGCATCTCACCTTCTATGCTGGTCTCAAGGGAATCCCTAAAGAAAAGATCCCTGAAGCGGTGAGTCCTCTAGCCTAACTTACATCAGACTGACAATCATATTTTTTTTTTCTGTTACGTTGTCTAGATTAGCATAATGCTCATACCTAGTTTTTTATTGAGATATCATATCCATACTAAATGTACATGTACAACTTGATGAACTAACATAACTGGTCAGCAATCAAAGATGGAGAATTATTCTGTGTCTAAGTTCTAAAAAGTAGTTTGTGGAAGACTACAGAGTTTGTAAAAAAAAAAAAACAATTTTGAATAAAAAGGCCTCTGCTAAATTACAAAGTACTCCTAGAATTAGTGTTATGGATTTCTATCCAATCAACATCTGATTCATTTGTATCTGATATCTCAATCCACTTCACCATAGCATATAAAATACTTAGTAATACATGTAGTTACTTGTGGTTGGATCCTGCTGTACAGACTTCGTCACTGTGTTCCTTTGTGTTGGATTTTCTCAATAATAACAACAACTAAATACTGAAAATAATTGGCTTGGTTATGATGGTTGAACTGAATTTAGTGCTGAGTAGCAAATAAATGAATAGAAGATAAAAATGCATTGGTACAAGACAAAATGAATGAAGATGTGAATGAATGTGGAATAAAGAAGTATGGTCATGTTGAAGTTATAGTTATTACAAATTTTAAATCACACCACAATCATTAGCCCATTTCATAGGTATGGAACAACAAAGTTTGCTGAAACCATGATTGCTTGTTTTCATTAACACGGTCTCTCAGCTCATGGTGCAGGAGTGCTCAGGAATCTATGGTTTCCATCAACAAATCCATAGCAACCATATCCATGGTAACCACATATCCAAGGCTGCACACTCGCACTGGTCCGACGGTCCCTGACCAGTAAAAAACACTGTCGGACTAGTAACTTTTTCAGGAATTTACCAGTGAAAAATGGAAAAACTTTGTATCTGCTGGACCAACGGATAGGTCGGACCAGTAGAAGATTGCGAAATGGGTTTAGTGTGCAGCCCTGACATATCCATGGTAACCACATATCCATGAACATCCATGAATGCTTGGTACCTTATGTATGACATGACCTGTGATAGACTCTTGGTGTCTTCTATTCTTTTTTCGTCACAGGTTGATGAGGTGGTGAAGTTGATTGATCTAGACACCCAGAGGGCGACCTTCTCTAAGCATCTTAGCGGTGGACAGAAACGCAAGCTGTGTGTCGGAATGGCCATCATCGGGAACCCCAAGGTGGGCTGAGAATATTTGCATGAACCATTTCTTTCTCTGGCAGTCTGTAACATGTGTGTGTGTGTTGAGTACATGTATGAGTGTTGTGAAATCATTGTGTCAAAGTTAATAAATTTTCACCAATGAACTAGCATGAAAATAATGGCATATCAATAGTTTGGGGAGGTAGTATGAAATGTACACTAACCCCATGCAGAGTTATGAGCAAGTGAAGTTCACTGGCATTAGTCCAGTGCAAAATAGTGATGATATGATAATACCCATAATTATGTGAAAATTTTCAAATTTTAGCATTATGCCATAAATGATGAAAAAGCTTTTGATGTAAATATGTAATAGTGTATACAGATAAGTGTTAGATAGTGTGATATGATATATCTTGATAAATACCTAGCATCACTCTTGCTGCATCATAGGTAATTTAATTTTGAGATCTTTCCAAAACACTTTTGAAGTTATCTTTTTCAGGTTAGAAGTATGATAGAAGTAGCATTTTTATGAATATTTGAGCCGTAACAGTTGGTTTGGTTTCTTAATATCTTAAGTCTTTTTAAAAAAGAAGACCTTCATAGGCATTATTCACCTACATATTAAGGACCAGATGACATTTCCGTATGGAATCCAGATGCATGCTAGTTTTATACTACCTGAGTGTCTAATTCATAACTCACTGCTAATTATGTGCAAATATGCCAATTTTGGAACAATTTGGTGCAATGGCACCTCAAACTAGGGTGCTTTTATATTGTAAGTGTCTAATGAGATCCTATGCATACTGCAAATAGATTCCAACTGAAGAAATAAGGATAATAAGGATAATGGATAATATTCACTGCAAGGCCAATCTGTCTAAAGATCATGCGATCATTAAAGTTTTGTTTTCTCTTAATTCTTGATTTGTGTGAGTATAGGTGTTGTTTCTGGATGAGCCAAGCAGCGGCATGGACCCATATTCTCGACGCAAGATGTGGGCTCTGTTAAAGAAGCAGAGGGAAGGACGAGTCACTCTCCTCACAACTCACTTTATGGATGAAGCTGACATCTTGGCAGGTCAGTGGCTGGAACCAAGACTATACGATTTGTGACACTCACTATTTTATAAGACAGGTCCAGGGAATGAGATCATAGTGACATTTTGTCTGTCCTCTTCTTATGTTGTCTTTTTACACACTTAATGTGACTTTCAGCATCCATACATGACAACTCTTGATAACCAGTTTACCACAGACTATTTCTGTATGAGGCCATCCACTAAACTTAAATCCACACCTAAATTGACCTCACACCACTCCATTGGGAGCTCTTCAGCCAAGTGGCTTCTTTGTGGATAATATGCTTAATATGCAAGTAATGGTGGTCACACCACGGAAGACTGTCAGTTTTCTCAAATGACTGTTTTGAATCCTTGTGTCATTGTCAGACCGTAAGGCCATCGTCTCCCAGGGCAAGCTGAGGTGCTGTGGATCATCGCTCTTCCTCAAGAATAAATTTGGTCTGGGCTACCATCTCAGGTGAGCCATTCCTGCTTTTCCAATGACTTTGAGACTGTTGATCCTGCTTGTATGTATGGCTAACTAGGTCTTAAGGATAGTCCAGACATCATGTCAAAGAATGGACTAGATTCCTTTTTGGTGAATAAATGTAACTACCAAGAAACAGCTAATTAAAACTAAAATACCAGGCAAGTTGTAAATGTTGTTTTTTTTTCAAAAAGTCTTTGTACTTTTGCTACGAAGTAGCTTTGTTATGGTATTTTGTGTTTTTATTTGTGTGTGTGAGTGTTATTTCCACCCTGTGGTAAAGTCCTACTATTAGATTCCTTGACTATTAAATCATACGCTTAGCATTTGGAAGCACATTGATATATTGTTAGTGTCATCAGGCTATTATATACACATGCTGGAAATGTCCCTATTTCCCAATCATAATGAATCCTTGAAAAAATTCATACCAATTCCTAGATCCAGATGGTGATCCAGATCACTAACAAAATGTAATTATCTGTTCCTTAAGTCATGAACAACTTTTCCTAAAAATCCAGTCACAGATTTTTCAGTTATTTTGCGAACAAGAAAGCAAACAAACAATCAAATAGACAAACCAGTGCCAGCAAAAACAACCTCTTTGGTGGAGGTAATTAGTAAGTTTCCATATTTACCTTCTTTGTCATACATTCGTTGACCATACCAGTTCTATTGTTCAATAGTGTAATGTTTCCTCTCTTAGATTAAAACCAGAGTGAACTCCGCATAACATGTTTAACTATCATGTAGCAGAAGAGACTGTCAATTAAATTTTGAATATTGTACTGCCCTCTATAGTATGGTTGTGGAGAGTGATTGCGACCGCGACAAGATCACCTCAGTGGTCAAGTCTCACGTCCCTGAGGCTCTGGTATCCAGATCCCATGGCATGGAGCTGTCTTTCCGCCTGCCCCTCAAAGATGTCTCTAACTTTGCTGGTGAGGACCAACATTGTATTTTGTGCTTACAAAAAATATGATAACATGCCCTTTTTTTGCAACCTGAGCATGGATAAATGCCTGTCAGGCCTTTGTTGTGAAAACTTTAAAGTTGTAAACTTTATTGAGTGCACAGCTTTTCCCTTCATGCACACAATGTCCAATGAGATGGAAAAAACTCTTCAAGTCTTTTCATTCTGATCTGGGGAAAAATGTCTCAAACCATCAAGTTCTTGGGTAATTTTGAAGAAGAACGATGATCTCATCCCTTGATTGGCAACTTAATTTAACTGCATAACCTATATTGGAGCAAGACTAGATAGAATATGTTGAATTTGGTAAATTTATACAAAATTAGATCATAAATGTGAAAGCGTCATAATTTCAAAATGTCATTTTTTATGAAAAGTGCACATCCCTTCCACTTACAGGCATATGTTGAAGGTAATATTATTCCCCATGTGTTTCAAGGAGATACGCCAAGTGCTCTGTCATTTTGCTAGATAAAATTAAGGTATTTTGAATTCTCTTCATATTTTCTTCATTTCTTTGTCCTACCAAGCCAATCTTCAAATCAAGCAATGGCGGTAATGACACTTTCAAAAATCATGACATTAGAGTGGATTGTCTGATTTTCCTTAAACTCACTGATGTGTTCTACTAATAGTATTTTTGCCATGAACAAAACTCGATGTACAGAATGTACTGTACCGGTATTTCATTCCCCTTTAAAACTGCAATTTGTATATTGGTACGTTGCAGGAATGTTTGAACACCTGGAGAAATCTGATGGTGCAGGAGGACCCACTGCCTCCCAAGCCATGGGCATACAGACCTATGGGGTTTCCATGACAACACTGGAGGAAGTCTTCCTGAAGATCGGGGAGGAGGCAGAGGTTGAAGAGGCAGATGCCGGTAAAGAGTGTTCCCACCTATTGATTTCTGCGTAGGGTAGAAGTGTGCCCTTTGAATGATCATTTTCCCATGCTAATATTGATGTCAGCGAGTGTAGGTTGCTTTGTGACAGACGTTGACAGAACGACAAAAGTGTGTGTGTGTGTGTGTGTGTTGTTTGCTGGTGCATTTGTGAGATCTTTACGGAGCCACTGTGGTTCAGTTGATAGACCACTGGACTCTAAATCATGAAATCCCTGGTTCAAGTCCCCTTGCAGCAGTGGTCATGCCCCTATATGCAAGGCACTATATCTTCATTGCCTAGACCTATGCAGGGGACATACAAGCTGTTGGTCCTTATGTAACTTGCTCATAAGTGTTCATTTGCTACAATGGTGGCCTCATTAAATACATCCAAACAAACAAACAAACAATGCAAAAACCTTATATTATACTGCCATGATGCATATCATGCCAAAAAGTTCACACACCATGGCTGCTTTTACTAAATGGAGACTGTTGGCAGGTGTTAGGGTCTATGTAGTTCACTATGAGTTTTGTGGAAATGCAATGACATTGAGTTACTTGAAATGGATGTCTGCAATACGAATTTGCCACTATAGTCGAGTGTGCCTGTGGCTGTGGTTTGCATACAATGTATGATATTCTAGTGTAATTGTCCATGAGTATTATAGCATGATAAAATGAAATGGATTAGATAACAGGAACAAGTTCTGGATTATCTGGTCGTGAGAATGGTTTGTGGATATAATGTTTGTGTGTCGAACTGTCTCTCTCTGTGGCTGAATGTGTGATATGTCTGAATGTATGTGTCTGTGTCTGTATCTACATGTCCTTGTGTGTGTCAGTGTGTATGTTTGGTTGTTTGTCTGTGTGGGTGTCTGTTTGTCTCTATGTGTGTGTCTGTCTGTGTGTATGTGATTGTGTTATGTCCCTGTATGGGTGCATTTCCATGCACCGCATGCTTTTGTTTCTTTTTCTTGACGCAACCTTTGTGTTTGCTTTAAAGTGTGCGCTTTTGCAATTTTTCTTCCATATTTTTTGGTGGTCATTCTGCTTCATTTGACTAATCTCATTTCACACAACCAGCCAAACGGAGGCAAGACACAGTCAGAGGTAAGACTGTTTTTAAAACACTAACCAGCACCCTGCCTTCTATCAGCAAAGCCAACATTCACCGGCACACCTTCTAGAGACCCCTCCCCCTTTTTTCGTGCGTGTTTCTACAACTCACTGTTCTCTGAACACCTAGATAGACCCAGTCAGACAGACCCTGCATACATATGTGTGTTTCTTTGTGTTATATTGTGTGTTAAATCAGAGAATTTGGGTTTTCTGGTGGTATGTAGTCTCTAGAAGGGGTGTTGGAAGAAGTCAAACTAATCTCAATCTTCCAAGTCAATTGTAAGTCTTATGATTAATTGCAGATTTGCACTTGATTGCAACTAACAATTGATGCTGTTTAAAAAAAAAAAATGCCTGATGTGAAGTGCAGTAACAAGCCAATACAAATTCCATACAATGGTCCCTAGAGGCATTTGAAGTGTATTTACATGTGCTGTGACTGTGGAGAGAAATCTTTAGTGAGAAGGAGTGTAGCTGGGGTACCTGTTTATTGAGGGCCATGGGGGAGGAGAGGGGGGGGGGGGCATCTATAGGATTAGGGGGCCATTTCAGGGGCCATCTATAGAGGACCATCTGTAGAGGTCAACTATAGGGGGTCATCTTTTAAAGGCATCTGTAGGACCCTGACTTGGAATACCAAAATTAAAATTTGCTGGACTGTCAAAATATGTCTGGGTAGCTTCAGGGGCTACAATATATTCCATGGCTATTGCCTATCAAAGGACAGCATAGTGAGTTTGTTGTGATGATAAAGTTCTAGTTAAAAAAAAAGGAGAAAAATTAGAGAAAATGCTGGCAAAAGGTCATATTGTGAAATATCAATTATAGAACCAGAAATGATGATGAATGAAATAAGCAAGAGCTTTCATGGAAAAGAAAAGCCAACGTAATTTACAATTATTTTTGTCCATGTGGTAAATACTTGTATTTGTAGCAGTAGGTTTTTGTAAAATATATCTACATTCCTGAATCAGTTCAAAGGAAATGTTACGTGGCTTGTGTTCAACCTGTTTTTTGGCTCTCACCATTGCAACAAATTGTTTGTTTGTTTTTTTCATGATGAGCTGTGTAGAGTAACACAATACAATTACTCTCTAAAAGTGATTATCCATCACATAATGTGTGATATTGTTCTCAGAGACAGATACCATATATAGGTCTTTCACAACAGGTTTGATAATATGATTTCAGTAAAGTAAACTTGCTTTACTAAGAATTTTAGAAAGATCAGAAAGAGTAGTTGTGCAGTTCTAATTTGTACTTCTAACCAGCAAAGAATAATTGGTTTACATCTATATTGATTTAATGATGACATTCTATGTTTACCAAATACTTTCTTGCAGTGAGTAATTGTGTGAAGTTGGGCAATTTATTCATCTTTTTCTTGGGGGGGGGGGGGGGAGGGGAAGGGGTTGAGGGTTGGGAATGTTCCACCTTTGAAGACACATGTAATCATCTGCCATGCATGACAAGCTTTATTTCTCACACACACACACATATACCCTGACTTCATCCACCGTCATGCCTACAGCTGATGTTGAGATTACTCTGGATGGACCACCAGCTGCAGGCCAGACCAATAAAGAACTCAAGGGTAAAATATCTTAAACCTTGGCTACTACTAAGTCTTCACATGCACCCTCATTTCACAGAAAGCATCTTGATCAAATCCTGGCAAAATTCCTGCAAACATGCTACGCTAGAAATGTGCACAATTCCTTCTGTGTTATTTATGCTCCTGTTCTGATTGATGGAAAGAAAAAAATGCAAACATATTTGTAACTTGTGATTATTTTGATGACAATTGCAGAGTAAGGTGCTATGTGGTAGTGATAGTGGCCATTTAGCTGGTGTTCTCAGCATTTGATACAACAAGTCATCCATGAATGCATACTTGACTTTGTGTGACCTTTCAGCTTGTTATCACTAAAACACACATGTTGTGATATCTCATCATTTGTTAGTGTTATAAATGTTGAATTTTGTTTGCTGGCATGCCATACAAGTGTAATTTCAAAAGGTCAAGGGATCAATTGAAAAGTTACCAATGCATATTACACCTTGTGTCAAATATCTTACTTAAAACTGAAGTCATTTTTTGGTCATTTTATATGGAATAACCCTGCTTCGCTCCTGCCATGTGGTGAAATTTGTGTTTGGTATTCTAATTTTAACGTTTAAATTTGTTTAAGTTTAGAAATATTTATTACAGTTTCATTTCAATATCAGAAAGCTGTCACACATCTAGCAGTGTGTAATGTTAACGTACCGGGTAGTTTGAAGGGATGGTATAGTTTTGGTTGAGATAGGGAATCCAGGTATTAACTTTGTAATGCAAGATAATTTGAAAGAACTTCTGAAGTGTTCATATGCATATAATTCTAAAAGGAATTCAAAGTTTATTTGATGAAAACTGGTATTGAACTGCCTGGAATATACAAAAACAAAGTAAAGCAAAGTAGCCTTAACCCATTGAGGACGAGTCTCGAGTATACTCGGGCAGGTTTCTATGGGAAATGCGTGTTGTAGCAAAATCAGTCCGTCCTCAATAGGTTAAAAAAAGGTAGGTCCTACCTTTTTTTTTAATGGCCTCTTTATTTTTGGATATCTCAGCTGTTTAAAAACCTTTTTTTTTTGGGGGGGGGGTCAAATGAACTTAAAATTGTATGCTCATTCATATTTCGTATTAAAGAGATTTCTCATTTTTAACTAGGAGTCAGAAACCTGAAGCCTCGTCTCAACCAAAACTATACTCTCCCCTTAACGTGTTGTATGTACACTAAAGATATAAAAGATAGAGAATGTTGGTGGTATAATGATCCCTCTCGCTCACACAGTATCTGCTGCAGCACCCAATGGAATGAGCATAGAGGAGTCAAGCGAGGGCGCTGCTCACTCTGTAACGGTCAACTTGAACCAATCTCCCCTGGACTCCACAGTACTGGCCACTCGTCCCATTGAGGCTAGCCACACAGAGCAGATGAAGGCTTTGGCCCTGGCTGAATTAATAATGGTCATCAGAAACCCAGTGGTGAGTTCTCTGTTTTTGTTCTCTTTCTGAGTGTTGAGGAAGTTTGTACATTATGTGGCAAGGAGCTGAGTTATGTGCAATTTCATCATGAATGTAATGACATATTTCCAGGAAAAGTGTAGTGGAAACTTTGCTCCATTGCACTGTGAAGTTTCAGACTAGAACAGAAATTCGTATATTTGACTGTTTTCTCTCCCCAGACCTACATCTTCCGTTTATTCATGCCAGTAGCTATCATGGTGGTAGGTGGCGTTCTGTCCAAGACCATCACATTTGGTGGAAACAGCCCGACTGCTACACCCGACGCACTCTGGTTCCATCCCGAGATGTACTTCCCACCAGCTACCGGTCCCTACTCACCCCCTGCCTCTGAGCTTCTCTACCAAGATTCCTTGCCAACTGGTAGGCACAACTTGCCCACTTTTTAAATTACAGAGCTGCCAAGTCTCCCTGATTCTGCAGGAGTCTTCCCGAAATGTCAAAATCTGTTCGTGTCAGAGTAAGAGAATATTAAAATCTCCCTGATTTGGGAATTATTTTCACCCATTGAAATGCATGTAACACACAGATATCTCCCTGATTGCTGGGTGGAATCTCCCTGATTTGGATGTGGAAATGTTGGCAGACATGAAGTGATTGAAATAAATCCCTCTTTTCTGAAATATCTTGTGTATCTCACCCTTTTCCGTCTTGTGAAAACTTAAAGTCACAAAGGGTAATTTTGTTCTCTTGTGATTTTGCAATTTTTGTAACATTAGGAAAAAAATCCTCACTTGTGGATTTTTATTATTTTCTATTTCAACTTTAGAAATTAAGTTTCTATAATGTTCAATAATAATTTAGTATTTTCTGTTAAAGTTCTGGTAACATGGAATGATTGTTTTATCTACTCTCTTCATCAACTCCATGGTGATAAAAGATCAAGACATCGCCGACGTTGTGACCCAATTTGACCGCATGGATATCGGAAGTAATGCCTCCAGTAATCTGAGCATGCTCTATGACCTTCGACCTCACAGCGGTGCTGTGGACATGATGGACCTTGGAATTGCTGTGAGTATAATGAGACAAAAACTTTATGCTACCACCAGACGCAACTCCTAGCCTCTTGTAAAATGGCTGTGTGGTATTTGTACATGGACATTGGTGTGACAACTTTTGAAGTTGGAATCTCCAAAATTTGACTACTTTCCTGAAATTTTATTGTCAACTTATGACCTCGAGTGTGGCTACATTTCTTCTGTGAAAAAGAACAGAAGTAATAGAATTGTTTGAATATTTAAAGCAGTATTACTCCATGACCATGCTTGAAGTCAAATGACTGATGTTGTGAAAATGTTTTATGGGTGTGAATATGTTGTTAAAAGCACTCTGCATCTCATTTCTTGTTTTGGTTGATCTAAATTTTCAATTTTTGTTCTCCTTTTTTCTTTCCTGACCATATTCGGTGTGCTAATCTCACAGGAAGTTGCCGCTATGTTTACAACCTTCTACAACGACACTGCCCTCCACTCTTTACCCGTACTCATCAGTACCATGTCTAACGTTCTGCTTGGGATCTATAACTCGACCTCTGACCCCAACACACCGGTCATCACTGCAGCCAGTCACCCGTTTCCCAAGCCAGCCGAGCTGCCTGAATACGGCTTCACCAGTGGGATCCTCTTCGTCTTCTTGTTTGGCTTTGGGCTCAATTTTGTCCCTGTGGGCTTTCCTGTGGATAGAGTGAAAGAGAGAGAGGTAAGAAGGTACAGTACCTAAGGCTTTCAAGGCCATTGCTTGTTTGAATTTCTCTTGGCCAGTTTTAACATTTGACAATGTACATTTTCCAAAACTGCCCAGGACACAAGTACAACCTGTACAAAATAGAGGGCATTGTCATAAGTTTTATCACATTGCAAAAACAATAACCAGGATATTGCCAATATTCTTAATCAGTCAGCTCACAATGGTTAGATATTAAATTTTAGTATTACATTGTGTAGTGATGAAGACAGAATTTTTAGTTACACAACATTTAGGGGAAATGGAGGTCTGTGGGAAAGAATTTTACCCCCCCCCCCAAAAAAAAAAAAAAAAAAAAAATTATTTTAGGGAAGAACAAACCTCAATATTTTACTGAAAAAAAAAAACAACAGTTGATTTGTCATGCAGAATATGCAGCATTTATACAGTTCATGAATTAAGTTATGTCATTTAGAATAAACATTTCTCTTACTCTTTTCAGTGACTTTGAGAATGTGAGTCATTTTAACCCGTTGAGGACAGTTTGATTTTGCTACAACAGGCATTTCCCATAGATGCTTGCCCGAGTATAATCGGGACTTGTCCTCAATGGGGAAAGCTACGTTTACACCATGCTCCTGGTGGCCACGGCAGCCCCATATGCCAGAAACGTAATGCGCCATGGGTAGATGAGACACCGCCTGCATTTTCCCCCTTTGCATTCTAGTCTTGTTGGATCCAGTCCTGACCCTGGTAAACATACAGCTATCAGACGCTGTTCTCACAGCGTCTGGTCAGACTAGTCTATCAATACTTTCAGTCGCGTCCCGCAATGGACAGCCTCCAAGTTTTGTTGCGGCCTATTATGTGCAGTCTCGTTTTGTTGCGTTCACCCAGTTTTATCACTGCATACAGGATTCCTCATTAGCACCGGGACTGCCGTGACAGATTTTTGAACAGTTAAAAAATCTGACAAGGCATCCACGGCAATCACGGCCTGTCGCATTTGCTTATCCCTTCTCACCACATTGTTTCAAGTCCATCCTGTTTTGTCCATGGTGGCCTGAAACGGGGCTGCCGTGGTTGCCGGGAACATGGTGTAAATACAGCATTAAATGAGAGATACGATCCTCTGCCTCAGCTCATCAATTTATGCCGCTTGATGCATTTCATACATGTAGTGTTCAAAAATGGCATTTCAAAAATTGTTTGATTAGAGAATGCCTAACATCGTTCTTGTTAATGTGTGCTAGTCTATCTTGTAATATTATAAATTATGCTGTTATCTATATCATGTTTCTCTGTCCAGAAAAAAATCAAGGCCCAATTACGAATTCAAGGTATCGACACGCTGTCGTACTGGGGGTCTGTCTTCGTCATCGACGCTGGCCAACTTCTCTTCGTCGGCATCATCGGCATCATCGTCATGGTAGCAATTCAGGTGCCATCCTTGACTACAGGGGGCGCTATTTTCTGCTTCCTGATTGGCATGGTCTTCTTCGTTCCCATAGCAACCATTCAGGCCTACTGCGTCGGCTTCATCTTTAACAAGTTCGAGACTGCGCAGGCCTATGGCTATTTCTTCTTCATGCATGTAAGTTAATGCCACACCTACTAGTTAATACTTTGCATGAGTGTGCAGGCCTGATGAGCCCCCTGTACCGTGGGGTGGTATCAGGCATCCATGGGGCATCTGTCCTCAATTTTAAAATGCTTCTTCTTCGTCATTTCTCATGTGATATTCTTTCTGTTTGCCGTTCATGATGGGGTGTGGGGTGTGTGGGGATCACATTGTTTTTCCATCTTTGATCAGTTGGATGAAATGCACAGAACTTGTACTCAGAAATCCAGCCTTGAGCATTATGGTAATTCATACATGTACTTATGTAAAACCAGTTCCTGCACAATGCTCTCCTCTTTCAATTGATTGGCCAATTTTGATATGTATTTCTACAAATTTTATCTGATAGATATAGAGTCAGCTAACATAGAACTTATGCATGAAATGTTTACATTGTGTCCAAAATACTGATTTTGCTAATTGATGCAAATTGATTTGAAATGACCAAATAAGATGAATTTTATTACTTTCAAAATATCATTACACTATTCAATCTTTGATTTATTCACAAAATTTCTACTTTGTATTTTGAAATTCTGTCTAAGTTATCATGATTGGATTAGTGCATTTCTAACCTATTTCCGAAGTGGTTAAGAAGAAATAAAGGATATTATGCAATTTGTTTTATCAGGATGAGTGCCACATCATAAGATGTTCACGTTGTTTTCTTGTGGATATAACCAATCTGAGTTGTATCTTTTCGTTTTGATGTCACAGATCCCTCTGATCCTCTTCCTACCAACCATGTTCATTGATATCTACGTCAGTACAGTAGCCGCTGGAGGGTTTGCTATAGCAAGCAGTCTTCTCTACCCAATCACATCTCTCTTCAATTTACTCTATTTCATTGACAAGGTTTGTTGGAAAACTCTTTAGTTTTCTTCATTTTAGTGAAAGTGTGGACAAGTCCCCTCTAATGAACAAGAACCATTGCCGCAGTACACATGATCATCAATCTGTACTAGTTTGGTGCGTAGCATGTTAATACAATACTGCAGCTACAGTTCTAAAGTTGAATAAAGCTGCCACCAATTCAATATTGCTTTGCTAGACACAATTCTTCGTATTAAAACTCTTTTACTCTTTGCATGATGTTCAGGACATATTGCTCTTGTGCATTTCAAGTCAGGGAAAGTTGATACTATTATGAACATGCGAGGGAAAATATTAGTAGTAGAATTTTATGTGAAGGACATTACCTCTTAGCGTATGAAAGTCGCAATCATGTACCATGTAATACACATAAATCTTATAGAGCGACTCTTTGTGTAGCATGTGTAGAATTAACGGACCCTTGCTAGTGTTATTATAGACCCTAAATGAAGAGTAACCATGTGGTTCCGTTTCAAATTGTGTATAGAAATAACTGTCATTGAAATAGACATCTATATTTTGTCTGTCCATTTCATTTCTAATGAGCAGCTTATATACTGGTATGCGACTCTCATCAACACATTTTTTTTTTCTTTTGGTTTTATCACGAAGAAAGATTCTTGAAATATGTCTGCAGAATCTTTTAACTTGACAGAAAAACATCAGTGCTGATTGTCAGTTTGCAACACTTAATGCCAACTGATTGTCAAATTACATTACAAATTTCAAAATCTGTTACCAGGAGAGCTTGGTATTGATTGGACCATCATTTTAAGAATTACTCAAAACTTTTTTCTTGAGTCGTTGTGATTATTTGTTACTGTATGATATTTATCAGTCCACAGCATTTGAGGTCTTGCTGAATAGAAAGTTATTTTGTAGCTTTTTTGAAAGTACAGATTGTTCATTCTGCTTGATAGCTGACTGCTGTATTCGTGATTGAGGTTTGCATGATTTCTCTCTCTAGATAATCTGTAGCGGTCATCCTTTTCAATCTGCTTTATTTCAACAGGTTTACCAGAAGGCTTCTCTCTTTGGTCAACAAGATGACATCATCTTTGGAGATTACTTTCTACCTGAAAATTTCATCTGGCCAATCCTGCTAATTGTAAGTTCTAGAGAATGTTTGACCATGATGATAGTAATAATATCAATAATGTTGATAATAAACTATTGGGGTATATTAACAGTAACATCAGTAATTTTGTTATTTCCGTGTTAAGTGTTAGGTAGTAGTAGTTTTAGTTGTAGTATATGATAATGGTAGCAGTAGGTGTACATATTAGTAGTAGCAGTAGTAGTGATATTATCATCATCTATATCATTATTGTTTCAATTATCGGGGAGACTTTTTAGCTCACCTGAGCCAAAGGCTCAAGTGAGCTATTGCGATCGCCCTTCGTCCGGCGTCCGGCGTCCGTCGTGCGTCGTGCGTCGTCCGTCGTCCGTCGTCCGTCGTCCGTCGTCCGTCGTGCGTCGTGCGTAAACTTTTTACATTTTCATCTTCTTCTTGAAAACCCCAAGACCGATTTTCATCAAACTTGGCAGGTAGCATCCCTAGGGGGTTAGGAACTCATTTGTTAAAATGGGCACCATGCCCCACCCAGGGGGCCCCCAGGGGGCCCAAACCCCCCAAACTTAAGGAATCTGTAAAAATCTTCTTCTCCAGAACCAGAAGTGATAGAGCTAAGTTAATACTATGAGTTTGTACATTGATAACTGTAGTTTCAAGTTTGTTCATGGCAGAATCAGGGGTGCCCCCCTTGGGACCCAGGGGAGGGGGGTGAGGAGGGGTCCTAATGGGGCCTAAATTGTACATTTTTATCTTCTTCTTGAGAACCCCATGACCCATTTTCACCAAACTTGGCAGGTAGCATCCCTAGGGAGTTAGGATTTCAATTTGTTAAAATGGGCACCATTCCCCACCCAGGGGGCCCCCAGGGGGGCCCCAAACCCCCAAAATGAAGGAATCTTTAAAAATCTTCTCTAGAATCAGAAGTTATAGAGGTAAGATAATACTATGAGTGAGTACATTAATGACTGTATTTTCAAGTTTGTTCATAGGAGATCAAGGGGTGCCCCTCTTGGGGGCAGGGGGGGGGGGGTTGGTTGGGAAGGTCCAAATGGGGACCTGAATTGTACATTTTCATCTTCTTCCTGAAAACCTCATGATGTATTTTCATCAAACTTGGCAGGTAGCATCCCTAGGGGGTCAGGATCTCAATTTATAAAAATGGGCACCATGCCCCACCCAGAGGGCCCCAGGGGGCCCCAATCCCCCCCCCCCCCCCCCAAATTAAGGAATCTTAAAAAATTTGGGCCCTTATTGTACAGTTTCATCTTCTACTTGAGAATGCCTGGTCAAATTTTGGTAGAGCTGTGAATAATTTAGATTAGTGACTGCGTGAAAGGTGAACTTGCGATACTCAGGTGAGCGCTAGACCCGCGGGTCTCTTGTTATCTTGTAAGTTTCATGATTTGTCATGACTTGTATTACAAAAATGTATCTTCAAATAACTTACTCTTACATTTCTATTCAATATCCATTGTGATTTCCCTCAGAGAAAATATATTTGTTTCATAGAGTAATGAATGGTTTGTATTATTTTCTGAGGTATTATTTTCTTCAAAACAAAAGGTAATGTTACTTCATCGAAATTAGATATCCAAAATTTACAAATTTGAATTGCAGGTACAGTGTATATACAGACAAGCAGGCTGTCTTACTCTCAGAATACTTTTGTAATGTTCATGATTTTGTTTCCTATTAATATCTGCCTAGATGCTGGTGGACATTGTGCTGGTCTGCTTCTTCTTGAGGTTCCTGGAGATTGTTAAGACCGGTGGAGATGCCCGAGACACCTGTCCTTGTTTGTGAGTTTGAAACTCTTTTTTTTTTTTTTTCTACAATCCTCTTCCCTTTTTTGTACACACACTCTGAAACTGCCATGGAATTCATTCTTACCCTGTTGAGGGTGAGTCCCGAGTATACTCAGACAGGTGTCTATGGGAAACGCGTGTTGTAGCAAAATCAGTCAGTCCTCAATGGGTTAAGTTTAAATCAAAACATTTGACAACTACTATACAATATTTAGTGCTGGCTGCTGGCAGTGGAGTAGAATGTGCTGAATTTTATTATAGCTTGACTTGCTAGATTGACTGGAAGTCGAGCGAGGTTAGTAAAGAAATGTTTTACTTCATGGCTGATGTGTACTTGATTTGAAATGGATGGTAAATGTTAAGAAAATCGGTTAAAATATATTATTCCAGCCTGTTGCAGGAGAGACAGTTATTCAGAATTATTAGTTTGAGAAGAAGAAGAAGAAAAAAAAAGAGCCAAGGTAGAGGATTCCCAGGATACCAAGGTTTGCTATGTGAATCTCAGTGATAATACAACTGAATCTCTTTCCTGTATTTTCAGTGTTGACAAGAAGATTGGTGTGGTGGAGAAAAACCCAGATGTCATTGATGAGGAGGATGAGGATATCGTGTCAGAGCGGAAGAGAGTAGACAACATCTTTGATGAGAACAAGGTATCTATGGATTTCATTTGGGGGAGGATGATTCAATCATTTATCATGCATTAGACAGTTAGAATTATCTGAATAATAGTTA